>NW_027514651.1:315123-630247 GCF_048772815.1 Callospermophilus lateralis | reverse complement strand
GAACCTCAAAGGTCCATGCAGAAATAATCCCTGGAGAAGTTGTAGGCAGCCATGAAGAACCTGAGAGAGCACAAGTCATCTTCCATGGCAAACATCCTGGTCAGGATGAAGGTTTGTGTCTGAATCAGCCTTTCTCTTCTTAATGTAGAGAAGATGGACTAAACCAGGCCTGTGTGGAGAGATGTTCCTGGGTGCCTATGGTTGATATACCATCCTAACTTGTGAAAGTGTCACAGGAAGTAGGGGTAGCCTCCATCTATTGGGACCGTTGAATGGAACTGTTAGGACAAAGTGGTCGCCAAGGTAGTGACCTCATTCTGTTCCTGAATGAAGTGACCTACCTCACTTTCTTGGTGATGGAACTATCTGAACTTGGGATCCAGGAATCCAGGCACCCAGAGCGAGTCCCAGTCCCAGTTCCAGTGGGCTCAGTTTTTTGAAATAACCAAGGACAGTGTCAGTCTTCCTTGGTACCTACTTATGTGAGGATTGCCAAATGCCAGCAGCGCTCTGAAGAGTGTACTTTTTCAGAAAGCATGTAGTTGTTCATCGCTTGCTCCTCACAACTCCTCAGAGTTGGCCAAGGAGACCAGATCTGAGACAGGACAAGCCATTTCGGGAAAACATAGTAGGGCCCACGAGTCATTGGACACTCCTGATGGTCACAGACCTATTTGTGAAAACGAGGTGCCTTTGTGGGTGTGGGTGTGAGTTTGTGATTTTGTCTCATGTTCTGAGAATAGGTAGGAAAGGTGGTTTGTTTGGTTTGGAGTGGACTGTGTCTGGTAAGTCCTTTGTGGAGCCGAGTGTTTCTATGTGTGTCCATCTCTCTGTGACCTTGGTTGTAGATATTAGAAAAGAGAATGCATCAATGAATGTGTCCTGTGTAGTAGAAATCTTCCCAGAATTCATCCTACCCAATTTATGAAAGGAATTCAGCTTGCCTTATGGATGGGCAATGCGTACTATCTTCCTAAGTTTCTCTTTTCTTCCTGAATTTTGCCACTCTCCAGAATAGGATCATGGTTTTGTGTCCAAATTATTTACCACCTCCAATCTCTGTGACATAGCCATGTACTGGATAGCTGAAGGGAATTGGAGCATCTCAGAAAACCCAGATATCAATGTGACCAGGAAAGTCTCAGTGGGGAAACCCTGATTTGGGCCTATTGCTTACCTATTCTTCTGTTGCCCTTAATGTCAGGAAGGCCTTTGCCTCTGGCCACACCTTTGTGAAGCCTGAACAAAACAGTTTTCAAATGGAAATGAATGGACATCACCTGTGGCTCTTTGCTTAATTGCTTAGGAAAGGGATGTGTCTGAATCAGCCACTTGGCCCTGTGTGAGGCTTTGGCTTAGATTCTCAGCACCTGATGGATCTAAAGAAAGATCCCATGTTTGCATCCATAACCAAAATGCCAAAAAGTGCAGTAATTGTGGATGAAGTCTCTCGCCTTCCTCTGTAAGGTTCCTGACCTCCATCAAGTGAGAATAGGGATCCTTTGGGTCAAATGAGCTCTTCAAATCCCTGCAGAGTCTAGCCCATAGTTGCTTGTGTTGTCTCATGACTCCAAATCACATACATAATCAATACATGACAGTGAGTAGCCCTCAAATTGGAGAAGCACAGCAGTATTTAGGGCAGGCCTATTTGATCACTCCTGTTTCACAGGAAGTGTTTCCAGGCCACCCAGACTTTAGGCAAATGAGGGGCAAGGAAGTCTATTTTGGACACTGTCTTGTGCTGCACCCCTCATGGAAACATACAGCCAGAGGTTATGATGAATGTCTATATCGATAAAGATGAGGGTCATGTGGGAGTGTTTTGGTTTAAATTGTGGTCATTTGTGTGGCAGTTGGAAGAGATGACTGGGTCCACCTGCTCTTGAACTTTGGTGTGATTTCCCTTAGAGACTGAGTTCTGGAACTAACCTCAGAGAAGTATTGCCATGAATTGTGTTGGCATTTAAGGAGGCCATGCATGAGAGTCACCCTTGGAACCTGATATCTAGGCCCAGGTGGCTTTCCAGAGAGCACTGGAAATCTCAGCCGGAATATCACATGATTTTATTCTGAAAAACTTGGCAGCCATAGTTGAGAGTCAAAACACACATGGACCTCACATTGTAGACCTCAACAGCGCTGGCTTCATTTGACCTTTTGGACACTCTTTGGGAAACCTTGCCTGTTATCATTCTCCAGAGCTTTCATTGAAATGAGCTTCCTCACCATTTAATGGTTGCTGAATGAATTGAAACCCACAGTGCCTCCAACTTCATCCTTGAAAAATGGCTAGATAAGTAAAATGAAATTTTTGAAATTCCCATGACCAGGTGGCACTGGAGAACCTTTGGATGTCCTGTTGCTGATCAAGAGTGTACCAGACAGTTCCTTGATTGACTGGGTTTCATGAAAATAGTGTAGAAGAGAGATGCCATTAAGTTAGAGCCTGCAGAGTAGTGGGCCTAGAAAGTGGTGTGCAGTTGTGTGATAATACATTTGTGTTTTGGCCATGTAGATCTGCCATTGGCTTCCAAATTGCTTGTGACTGACATGGTGCAGGCAGGAGACCCGTATATGTAAAAGCATGTTTTTATATGGAGAGGTTTCAGGGCAATGTTAAGAATCAAGTTTCTATGCACAAGTTGGCAAGCTATGTGGGAAAGAAGCCTGGTTGGTGCATTCTCCTGCAGACCCTGACCCACGGCAAGTGACAGAACTCCGTCTAGCACTGTGTCCCTGTTGAACTTCTTGTATTTTGTGAAGGAAATACCAAACTCCCAGTGCAGCAGCAAAAAACACCACGAAAAGTGGAGGATGACCAAATGGTTCCACAGTCCCCACGGAGAGACACTTAGACCCATGTGGCCACTGTTTACCTACAAAGAGTGAATTCAGAACTGCTGCCTCAAGTTTACTGGAAAATAAGAAACCATATCCTTCAGGTCACATAGATGTAGAACCAGCTTTGATGGTCCCACTACAAAGAAAGCTAAAGCTCCTGAAAATAACATATATTTCAAGTGCCCAACCTCAGAGGAAGTTTCTCAAGATGTCTTTAGGCTAGCAGACATCCATGTTTGAGGAGTGTTTACCATGTCCCTTACTTTTGGAAACTCCTCTACCACCTCCAAGGTTGTGAACTCCCGAGAATTTTCCATTCCAGATATGTATTCACAGATTTTCTAACACCACTGTTCTAACTGTGACTTACTTCAGACGAAGGGAATGTCAAAGCTTTGTTCTGGATGAGAGTGGGATGATTTTTGTGTAGCACATATTTGCATACACATTGGATTCATTATCGTATTTTCCATTTGAAATATTGAATCCCAGACAGTAACCCATAACAAACTAGACTCTGACTACTAATCCTAATATGATGCAGTAAAATAACCCAAACAGAATAGAAATGCAAGCAGTTCAGTGGAGGCATGGTGTAGAGTTGGACTTGCCTTTTGCATAAAAAAGGGTAGGTGTTATAAATATAGTCAATTTTCTGTTGAAATAGTTCTCCATGTGTTTTTAATGTTAACAAATATGTGAATTCCTGTCTCCCTCTCTCTGTAGCCTATTCAGCACATGCATTTTTATATACACATATAGAATACTACCTGGTATCACACGTACATTTTTGTGAGGTGGCTGACGTGGCAGATACAAATTGTGAGAAGAGATCACTCCTCCTAAATGCTGTTGGAACTGAAAATTCAATGTATGGGTAAACTTGCTAGTTCAACAACATTATGCATAAATCTATCTTCAATAAAATGAGTATTTTTGGATCTGTGGATGATATATATTTCATGGTGAATTTCGATTGATATATATATATATATTGCTATTTTTAATGTCTCAGTGTGTGTGTGTGTGTGTGTGTGTGTGTGTGTGTGTGTATACACACACACTCTCCAGATTTTTCAAAATATGAAATGTATGAGTCTTATTATATACTCCCTAAATTAATTAATATTCATATATGTGGATTTATAATCAACTTTTCACAAGATTATTCTCAGAGATATTCATCCACCTGAAATACATATTTCTTTCCTAGTACTGAAAACTAACTTGAGTGAATGGTGCATACAAATCCTAATATTTCTACAGTAACTGACCCAGTTTAACATCAATTCAAGTAGATTCCTATGGGACATGATGTGTATTTAACGGTAATTTTTGTCAACACTGGTACATTACTATTTCTTCAATTAATGCACATCATAGGATATATATTTTATCTACAAGTTAGCAAATATTTAGGCATTTGTTTCACTTTCAATCACTTCCTGCTTCAGAACACATGTACACTTCCGGGTTTCTTGACTGGTCTTTTCATGAGACTTCTTTCCAAACACATTATTTTCAATTTCCATAATCACTTTTGAAGCAATACTCACACACTCTTCATGAGAATACATAACCCTAATATTACAATTAGATATATAACGGGTAGGATTAAATGTATTATATCAATATAAGATTTTCTGTATATTTTCAGATATCAATTCAATCCATTATTTAAAGTTGGAACCAGTTATATTATTTATTCACAGTATTGTCTATTCATGCATTATCTCTATATTCATAGACACATGGTTCACCTATTTCTATCCCCAATACTAATTCATACATCTTCATTATATTGCTCCCAGAAATGGTGGAAGAAATACTCCTGTCACCTGATCTACATATACATTTTATTACAGTAATATTCTGGACACACAAAGGAAAGTTCACACTTATGATTGTACCAATGTAAAGGTCGGCCAAGCATTGGAGGAAGAAACCGGGAAGAGACTGTCTCATGAAACAGCAAAGGGCTTTTTGGGGGTCCAGCATGCTGGGGCTCAGAGCTCACTTGAATAGAGAAGAGAGCCCTGAGAACATCTTAAGCAGAGCTTATGTACTTTACTTGGTGAGGGCAGGGAGGAAAATTTATTGATTGGTCAGGTCGAGTGAGTGGTTTGCGTGCCAATGGGAGAGGGAGTACATTCTGCAATTTGGCAGTTTGGGATAGCACATTCTGGGAACAAGATTAGCAAACAGTTCTCAAGATTTCAACAGTGTTTTGTTAAGCATACAGAAAAACAGGTATTACAAGTACCTATTTTATTAACCTTTCATTCCCCACTTCTCATTCTGGTTACTTTTAATCATAAAAGTGATCATTGGGGGGTCTCTGATTTTATGTCTCCTAGTGAGGTATATTGTTGTCTGATTACCATAAGTTTAACTTATCCAATTTGAGCTTGTAGAAAAGAAACTACACGGTTGAGCAAACAGGTTCCTACAATTAGCATTAATATGAGGATTGTTAATGGACTGGCCAGGGTTGATAAAAGCGTAGGTAACCAGGGGGACTATGTGAACAAAGACACAAACCAACCTTTATGTGCCCCTCTCCTTTGTTGATGCTCTTCAAGGCATCTTTTTAACTTACTCATAAATTTTTTTACAACTCCAGTATGGTCGGCATAAAAACAACATTCTTCCCTCAATGCAGCACAAAGGCCCTCTTCTCTCATGAAGAGGAGGTCCATCCCTCGCCTGTTCTGTAAAACAAATTCAGAGAGAGAGGTTTAAGAGAATGGTCTGAGAATGAGAAAGGAGAGATGTAAAAGAATAATGGGAAAGGGGTTTGGGATTTTCCAGGCAACAAAATGTTGAGCAGTAGAACACGTAGAGCAGAGGAGAAGACAGGAGTGAGTATCCCAAAAAGCCTGTGAGCGATGTTAAATTTTTAGTAACCTGTTTTCACTGATGACAAAAAAAAAAAACTTTAAAGGCCATTTTCATTACATCTTGGATAGGGTGTTGAGGGCTCTCCTTAGCTTTTTGAGCTTTGGTTTAGTTGGTAAGAGGACTTGATGGGACCTGGTGAGGGCACTGACAGGAGAAGAGAGGAGTGAGTGGGTGGATGGGTACCTTAGTACTTGTTACCTCAGTAAGGGGACAATGGTCTAAGAGCCGGCAGAGGCTTCGGTTTTTGATCTAGTAATTGGAGGGGAGAAATCAGGTTGCTTATGTGGGAGTGACAGCAGAGAGTCTGGAGCAGAAAGCAGAGGGTGAGGATCTATTAGAGAAGCATAGTTCAGGATGTGAGTGAAGGAGGGAAAAGGCCTCCACATAGGGGAATTTCCTTCCACCATTTGAGCACTTGCTGAAGTCAAAAAGGTCATGCAGAATTTGAGCATCTAGAGACCCCTCTGGGGGCCATCGGTTTTGGTTGTCTAATTGGTAATATGCCCAATGCTGAGTACTGAATTTGATGAGGAGTTTGGGTTCCACCAGGCAGGCCCTGTATGCTTACATCCCATGACTTACAGAAGAAGTCGGCTTTTCCCCCACACGGCCCTGGCTCTTTGTGGGTTTGGTAGTCCGCTGAGCAAACATAGTAATCTGGGCTAGCCAACCTGTATCTGGCTCACGTGTCCCTACATCCATAATGTTTGTTTCCATTACGTATGGCACGGAAAAGATTTAATGGAATTTTAGTGGGATCCCCTTCATCAGGGATATCCCAATAGGAAAGACCTATAGCCAGCTGACAAATGTCTGGGTAGAGAGATGGCCACCAGGTCCCTAAGGGGGCTGTATGCAAGATAGAGCATACTTCTAGTACAGTATGATTTGTGATCAGCCATCGCTGCTGAACAGGCTGATGAGGTTTAGGACTACTATTGGCCAAGGGGAGAGTCTATAGCCTTATGCACATGGCGAATACACAATTTGAAAGGATTACCAGTCATTTCTATTTTCCAGCCAGAGTCTGGACAGGGCGCAGGCTTGAGATGAGAGGCATGGATCCCGGAAGTGATTCCCTCTACCTTTACCACTGTAGGTGTTATAAGTAGCACCTGGTATGGTCCTTTCCAGCGGGGTTCCAGGGATGACACCTGATGTCGTCCTATGTAGATGAAGTCTCTTACTTGATATTGATATGGAGTCCCCTCGTCCCCAGGTTGGTAGGTAGTGGCCAGCTGTTTCCACAGATATCACTGTCTTCTTTCAAGAACTTTAACTCTGTCAACTCAGGAGGTGCGGAAGGGATCATTAGGTCTTAGAGTTGGGGTTATGTCCCTTACTGGAGGAGGGACCATAGAGAATTTCATAGCGCGTGAGATTACACAAAGAAACAGAGGGAGTATGAGTATTTCTTGCATGAAACAGTGCATAAGGCAGGAGCATAGTCCAAGTTTTTATGCTGATATCTAAGCTTAATTTTGTTAAGGTCTCTTTAATGCTTCTATTTATTTATTTTACCTGTCCTGAGCTCTGGGGTCTATAAGCACATTGTAACTTCCAATTAATCCCCAGGGTCCTGGCTAACCCCTGACTTACAAGGCCATGAACGCCAATCCATTTTCAGACCCTATTACCTTAGGCAGTCCGTATCTTGGAAAATTATCTTTCAGGATCTTCTTGATCACAATTTGTGCCTTTTTTTTTGTGGGAAGGCTTCAATCCATCCTGAAAATGTACCTACAAAAACTTGGAGATATTTAAGTCCATACCATGCTGGCTTAATTTCAGTAAAGTCCACTTCCAAGAATTGTCCTGGTCTGGATATTTGTAGGTGGTTAACTGCAAGAAACTTGGAAGGGTAAGCATTAACCAATTGACAGGCCTGACAGGCTTTTGTTACTTGTTCAGTTATTTCCTTTCGCTCTGAGTTGGTTAGTGGAAAACTCTGTTCTTTATTCTTCAGGAATGCCTGAAGTTTCTTTGAACCAATGTGAGTGAGTTGATGTACATTTTTAACGTACCATAGGGCTTTCTGAAAATGCACGCTGGGCTCAGTGAAGTTGAGGATTTCAGTTTCAGTGTCATTAGATGTTGTCAAAAGGTTGCTGGTGCTCAGGGGTCCATTAGAATTGGGCATCTCCTTTTAACAGCGGGTATAAAGGAGCAGCTAAGGACGCAAACCCGCGTATCCATAACCTGCAAAAGCCAGCAGTCCCAAGAAACTCTCTGAATTGTCTGCTATTAGATGGGGGTGGTATATGCTCAATGGTTTCTTTTCTGGGCTCAGTGAGCCATCGTTTACTGCCCCTAAGGGAATATCCCAGGAAGATTACTTCTTTCTGGCAAATTTGGACCTATTTGGCAGAAGCACTATACCCGAGTTGAGCAAGCTCGGAAAATAGTGCTTGGGTCCCAGACTCACAGTTTTCCTTGTGTTGGCTGCCAGTAGCAGGTCATCCACATATTGAAGCAGGGTGTCTTCAGGGTGCGTAGTTCTGAAGTTGTTGAGATCTCTGGGGAGGGCTTCATCAAAGAGAGTGGGGGAAATTTTGAACCCCTGTGGGAATCTAGTCCAAGTTAGTTGACCAGACGTTCTGGTTTCTGGGTCTACCCACTCGAAAGCAAATAGCAAATGACTATCTTTATGCAGACACAAGCAAAAGAAAGCATTTTTTTAAAGTACAGAACAGTATAGCAATTCCGCTCAGGGTTCAGAGTGCTAGGCAGATTGTACAGATAAGGTACCGTGGGGTGAATGTTCTGCACTCTGTTGTTGATCTCTCTTAGGTCTTGAAGGAAGCGATAGACCCCAGTTCCTGGATTTTTTTACTGGTACCAGGGGTGTGTTCCAGTTTGAATGACTGGGCCTTAGGACCCCTAAGGCCAGATATTTCTGAATACAGGGCCTTATTCCATCTTTAGCTTTCTTGCTCAGAGGATATTTTGTGACATTGATTGGGTGGGCTGTAGTTATTAACCCCACTGTTATTGGAGGTTGTTTCATGGCTAGGCGTAACTCAGCAGTTTTTTCCTAGGCATCTGCAAAATCTGTTATCCATTTCTGGGGTAGCTTGCCTGTTTGATCAGTCTTGGGGGGGTGACGAGTTGATGTTCATCTTCTACTGACATAGTTAAAGCCGTGACTATAGGAGTTTCTACTGAAGGTTTTAGAAATTTCACTTGGGGGCCTTCAGGGATAAAAGTTATTCTGGCCTGGAGCTTGTTGAGCAGATCTCTGCCCATCAATGGGGGGGGGCATTCTGGGATTACTAGAAAGGAGTGATGGATTTTTCCTTTCCCCAGGACCATGGTCCTCTTAGTTGTCTAAGCAACAAATTTACTGCCATTAGGCCCTTGAACTAGAGTCATTTTATTTGATAGATGGCCCAATGGTGTCTTTAGGGCTGAGTATACTGCCCCTGTGTCCAATTCAAAATTTACTCACTGCCGGCAAGTTCTTTGAGTTCTTTTGGCAGGGCCAGCTTCCTCCAGGGAAGGAGGGGCTGTGTGTGCCACGGGGTAGTCATCTGGAGAGAGCTGGGATGGCCTAGATTCCTCCAATGGTGGAGAGTCTGAGTCACCAGCAGGGGAATCACTTAGAGGGAGTTGGGGGTTGGGGGACGAGGACAGGGCATAAGGAGGGGGAGGAGAGTCCAGTAGAGTCTTGAGACTCAGGGAGAACAGAGGGTGGACGAGGAGGAGCAGAGGGTTTGAGAGATACAATCATGGGGGAAGCAGTAGGAGCGGGGGCAGGTTCAAGGAAAGGTTTCACCCATGGAGAAGGAGATTTGCAGAGGTCCTGATAAGTTAAGATATATTGCTGTTGATCTGGATGGCTAAGTGGCCCTGGCTGAAAGACAATATCTCTGAGTTTTTAAATTAGTGAGAAGTAGAAACATCCTTCTGGGGGCCATCCGACTCCGAAGGTGGGTCATTCTGAGGCACAGAGTGTCTACCAGGTCCGGCGTTTTACTGAAAAAGAAAGATTCTGAGCCCTTAAGCAGACTTTGGTCCACTGATCAAGGGTCAGGGACAGAGGCATTGAAGTGCTCTGTCCCATATGAAAGATACACAAACAGTGAAACCAACGACACACGACACAGAAAAGACAAGAAAATAAAGACAGGCAATGGACGTCCAGTACTGAGACCAGGACAGAGTAGCCGGCAAAACCTGATGGGCGGGCAATACCAAATCCAAAACAAAATATCACTGAGTCGAGGAGACTATTGTTACTCGATTTCCCGAGACCTCCAGGGCGTCCCCCAGAGACATGACCTGTGGCTCTGTGACACGTCTGTCAGCCACCCTCAGAGAGAGCTCATGCTCATCACCGATAGCCATTATGCCCATCCCTAACCTGAAACCTGAAACCAGAAAGAGGCACCTTACTCACCCTGAGAGGAGCCCATTGTCTGTCTTTCATCCACCACTGCTGGATCTCCCTGCGGCCCTCAGATGTAAAGTTCGGGCGAGCATTGGAGGAAGAGACTACCAAGAGACTGTCTCATGCAACAGCCAAGGGTCCAGAATTCTGGGACTCAGAGCTCACTTGAATAGAGCAGAGAGCCCTGAGAACAGCTTAAGCAGAGCTTATATACTTTCCTTGGAGAGGGCAGGGAGGAAAGTTTATGGATGGGTCAGGGCGAGTGGGCGGTTTGCGTGTAAACGGGAGAGGGAATACATTCTACAGTTTGGCAGTTCGGGACAGGACATTCTGGAAACAAGATTAGCAAAAAGTTTTCAAGATTTCAACAGTGTTTTGTTAAGCATACAGAAAAACAGAAAGTGACAACTACCTATTTTATGTAATTTCACCAAAGCCTAAATGTAAAGTGAGCATGGATTACTAAAAACATTTTTGTCCAGGTTGCCTAATGCTCACAAATGTCAATTCTCTTCGTGACTACATATTTGTTTCTTCCTAAGATTATATATTCAACCTCAACCCTGTTGAAAATGCCTAATCCTATGACTCACTTAATACTTTGCCTGATTTCATAATGTCTCTATTGATATCTGCTTTCCTACATATTTTTCCCAGTTCATCATTGTGACTGACTCTTCACATGGAATGACATTAACATTCACTCTCTAACTGAAACTCTATTGATAAAGAACTTTGGTCCAAATCCTATACTCACTCTTCTTTCTAAACCTACCGACTATCTTCCTAATCCTAACAACTATCCCTTTTTGACTGGAGGTTCTCTTTGACATTCAATCATCCAAGGTACAACGTCCTATGCCATTGTATATCGATTTATCTGAGACATCTGTGCAGAAAGTATTTCAATGCTAAGTATCCCAATCAAGGGCCCAATTCTCTTCTGGGCTTCAAATCTTACCTAGATTTCTGTTTTTCATACTTGAATCATACGTCTATATTCTTATAAATATCACAGATTCCCAGTACCATTATTCATCCCACAGAATGATTCCTAACCCAAATCAAACCTGATATTAACCCTAACTACACAGTGTTCCCTCAATCTAACTTTAGAGAAGAGCAGGGACAGAGCTGATCTTAAAATACAGAAATGTAGGGGATCTTCCACCTGCTGAGAACCTCAGAGGTCCATGCAGAAAGGATCCCTGAAGAAGATGTAGGCAGCTATGATGGACGTGAGAGAGCAAAAGTCATCTTCCATGGCAAAAAACCTGGTCAGGATGAAGGGAAGTGTATGAATCAGCCTCTCTCTACTTAATGTAGAGAAGATGGACCAAACCATGCCTTTGTGCAGAGCTGTTCTTTGGTGCCTATGAATGATATATCATTCTAACTTGTGAAAGTGTCACAGGAAGTAGGGGCAGCCTCCAGCTCATGGAACACTTGGAAGCAACTGTTAGAACAAAGTGTTTGGCAAGGCAGTGACCTCATTCAGTTCCTAAAGGAAGTGACCTACCTCACTTCCTTGGTAATGGAACTCTCTAAACTTGGGATCCAGGAAGCCAGGTACCCAGAGCCAATCCCAGTCCCAGTCCCAGTGGGCTCACTTGTTTTGTGTTACTAAGGACAGAGTCACTCTTCCTTGGTACCTACTGATGTGAGGATGGCCAAATGCCAGGGTCATTCTTGAGAAAGCAGGTAGTGTCTCACCACAGGCTCCTGACAACCTCACACAGTTGGCCGAGGAGACCAGATCTGAGAATGGATAGTCCATTTCAGGGGAACATAGTATGACCCACCAGTCAGAGGACACTCCGGATAGTCACAGACCTACTTGGGGGAAGAAGGTGCCTTTTTGCGTGTGGGTGTGAGTTTGTGGTTTTTTCTCATGTTCTGAGAATAGGTAGAAAAGGCGGTTTGTTTGGTTTGGAGTGGACTTTTTCTAGTAAGTTGTTTGATAAGGCGAGTGTTTCTATGTCTGTGTATCCCACTTTGTCCGTGGTTGTAGACATTAGAAAAGAGAATGCATCAATGGATGTGTCCTGTCTAGTAGAAAGCTTCCCAGCATTCATTCTGCCCAATTTGTGAATGGACTTTGACTCGCCTTATGGATGGGCAATGCCTACTATCTTACTACCTTGCTGTTTTCTTCCTGAATTCTGGCCACTCTTGAGACTAGGCTCATGGTTTTGTGTCCAAGATATGTATCACCTCCAAGCTCTGTGATATGGCCATGTACATGATAACTGAAGGGAATTGGAGGATCTCAGAAAACTCAGATATGAATGTGACCAGTAAAGTCTCAGTGGAGAATCCTTGCTTTGGGCCATTTGCTTACCTATTGTTCCATTGCCCTGAATGTCAGGAAGGTCTTTGCCTCAGGCCACCCCTTTGTGAGGCCTGAACAAAACAGTTTTCAAATGGAAATGAATTGGCATCACCTGTGGCTCTTTGCTTAATTGCTTTGGAAAGGGATGTTTCTTAATCAGCCTCTTGGTCCTGTGTGAGGCTGTGGCTTAGATTCTCAGCACCTGATGGATCTAAAGAAAGATTCCCTGTGTGCTACAAAACCAAAATGGTCAAAATAGCAGTCATTGTGTATGAAGATTCTCGCCATCTTCTGTAATATTTCTGACATCCATCAAGTGAAAATAGGGATCCTTTGGGACAAATGAGTTCTTCAAATGCCTGCAGAGGCTAGACCATAGATGCTTGGGTTTTCTCATGACTCCAATTCACATAAAGAATCTATAACTGGCAGTCATTAGGCCTCAAATTGGAGAAGTGAAGCCATAATAAGGGCAGGCCTATTTGATCACTCGTGGTTCACAGGAAGGGTGTTCAGGCCACACTGACATTAGGGAAAATAGGGGCAAGGGAGCATATTTTGGACACTGTCTTGGACTGCGCCCCTTATGAAAAACTCCAGCCAGAGAATTTGATGAGTGTCTATATGGAAGAAGATGAGGGCCATGTGGGAGTGTTTTGGTTTTAATTGTGGTCATTTTTGTGGCGGTTGGAAGACATGACTGTGGCCACCATGACTGGAACTCTGGTGTGATTCCCCTTAGAAACTGAGTTCTGGAACTGACCTCAGAGAAGAATTGCCATGAATTGTGTTGGGATTTTAGGAGGCCACTCATGAGAGTCGCCCTTGGAAACTGAGATCTAGGCAAACTCAGATGGAGACTGCTGAATAGTGACACAGAGCTGTGGTGCACAGGTGTGTGATAAAACATCTCTGGTGGGGCCATGTGGATCTGCCAATGACTTCCAAATGGCTTGTGGCTGAAATGGTGCAGCGCGTAATCCCTTATACGTTTGACCTCTTCATATAAAGGCATCTTGTTATATGGAGAGGTTTCAGGGCAATGTTCACAATCAGGTTGCAATGGTTAAGGGGGCAAGCTATGTGGGATAGAAGCCTGGTTGGTGTATTCTCCTGCAGACCCTGACCCACCACACGTATGAGAAATTCCTCCAGCACTGAGTCCCTGTTGATCTCCTTGTATTTTGTGAAGCAAATACCAAACTCCCAGTGCAACAGCAAGAAACACCATGAAAAGTGGAAGATGAGCAAATGGCTTCACAGTCCACACGGGGAGGCACTTAGCCTTCAGTGGCCACAGTTTCCCAACAAAGAGAGAATTCAGCACTGCTGCCTCATGTTCATTTGAAAATAAGAAACTATATCTTCCAGGTCACATATATGCAGACCCAGCTTTGATGGTCTCACTACAAAGGAAGCTAAAGCTCCTGACAACAACATATATTTCAAGTGCCCAAGGTCAGGGGCAGTTTCTCAAGAAGTTTTAGGCCGGCAGAGCTCCATATTTGTGGAGTGTTTACCTGTTAGACCAGGACATGACAAAAGACCACTGACTCCAATTAAAATCAAATTAAACCAAGCTTATTATTTCCACTGGCTTCCTCTCCCTCTAAAAATGGTGGAAACTAGACAGCAACCCCACCTTTCCTACAGCCCACCTTTATAGCCCAGAAAGTTACACAAAAGCGGGTTACAGATAAGAGAACTTGGAGAAGCATCACATTAATGCTAGTTTACATTTTTGTTTTTTGCTGGCCCCTCATCAGAATTTATCAGGACCATTAGAGCCTCAACGACTGTCGTTGTCTGGCCAGGGAAGGCCAATATATATGAGGTGTCACTAAAGTTTCAGAGAGGGCTGCTATCTGGTCAGAGAGCCAGGCATGGGTGAGTTCAAGGCATGGGCAGGCATTCAAAGCAGATTCAGAATTTGCAGTAATGTATAGTAAAGCCAAAATTATCTTTTCATGGTTTTGTGGCAAGATGGCTCCCAATTTTAATAAATGATCATGTTGGGTCTATCATTCCCCCTTTCTAATGTGCCCCTTCCAAATCTTTGATAGGGTAGGAAAAGAGCAATGAGGGAATTTTAATTCCTCAGGTAACAGTCTCCAAATTTTTAGAACTTACCCAAAACTGGATTCCTGATTTTACCTGACATAATTAATTACTTATATTGATAGTCTATTTATTTTTGGCTCCATAGTTGTTAGACGAGAGGCGTCACTCATTTTGGCGTCTTCAGAGCTGAGAGAGGGTGACGTGAGTGGGCACAGCAAATGGGACATGACTTGTCTTTTAGAAGTCAGTTGAGGGACATGGGTTGCCTTTTAGAAATCAGTTTGGTTTGAAGTCTGGTTGGGGAAGAACAGGTTGTAAAGTCATCTGGGGATGGGTTCTTCTATGTGAGAAACAAAAACCATGAGTACTGAAAAAATGTTGCAGCAGCTGGAACATGTCACTGTATAGAAGTTCCCTCAGCAGGCTTTAATATCCCCAGTTATCAGAATGTCAACTTAATATTTAACATTTAGTGTTACATTTGTCCCTCCCCATAAGATACAGTTTAATAATTTAATGTCATCTGATCTTGCAAAATTCTTTTACTAGTATGACCTCTGTGTGTAATAGAGAAACCTTTAATTCTGTTACTCAGGGCTGGATAATCATACTAGCAAACACCAAGCCTACCTGTGTGGGTTAGGAATATCTGTAGGCCTTAAACTTAAAATTTGTGCCTCTGGCAGCTCCTCTTGATAGTCACTTTTTATAGTTATCAGGCATTTCTGACTGAGAATCCTTCTTTGTGGCCTCCAGTCTTACTTATTTTGGGAGAATAACATAAAGTGAATACCTTAAAATATTATTATTATTATTATTATTATTATTATTATTATTATTATTATTATTATTTAAAATGTCAGGAATGGCTGTATTTTGGTTTTAACTCTCTTTGCTAAGTGTTTAAGATGAAGCTGTCAAACTGACTTTTGTTTCTATCTATTGTTAACATTAGCTGAGTTTTATGAAAGTCATTCCTGGGGAAACTTGAGAGCAGCTTCTCAGTTCTGCTGGTGCCATTTGCGCCAGATGGGTCCAGGTCTTGCTTGACCATGGGGCTTCCCTCGGAAGCATCAAAGATGTCTCCCTTCTCTGATGACTCTCTTCTTCATAGCAAATGCACTGATTGGCTTTCTGTTTTCCAGCGGTCTCATTAATCTCCCTGATTGGGAGGATATGAGGCCCAGAGTTGCAAAGTTTTAGAGAAGTCCCCTGTTCAATGGATTCAGACTGACTCAGAGGGCAAGAGCCAAATATTGGTTTTCTTGTCTCTTTTCATGTAAATTTAATTTTAAATCCTAATCTTAATTATCCAGCAAATAAATTTTAACAGCCTTATATTAAGAGTACTGGGGTTTAATGTCTATAAGTTTATAATTATTTATCTTTTTATTAATTGGGATCTGTATTGTAGGTGTCTTGTAGGTGATGACTTATTATCTTAAATTAACCCATGCTGTGTTCTTAAAGCAACACTTCTGTAAAACACTAACAGGGAATCTTTAGATCACTTATAAGGAAATTACAAAATAAAATTTTTTAACAAGTGTAAAAATACTTAGTTCGTGTAATAGCTCCCCTGAATTTTTTAGCTGAGTTATACATTATATCCCCTGTTTGAGATCCTAGTAATCTTAACAGAAAACTAAACAACTTTTGAACATAACTTTAAATGAAACATAATCTTACCTACAGCTTTCGTAGTCATTCTCACATGTAGTAATATGGGACACAGAGCCTTATCTCAGGTAAGGCAGGGCTCTTTATAAATATTAAGTGTTTTAGTTCTAAAGATGAACTTTGTTTTTTTAAATATCATTTTACAAATTTTATATAAATTGTTTGAGGTCACATGAACATTAGCTAACACCATAGGATATCACATTTAAAACATGAATTTAATAAACATTGAAAGTTTTTAACCTTTGCATAGATAAGGCTCTCATTAAAATAAAAATACATTTAAATTGTTCCCCAATGTAAAAAGTAACATAAAACTTTACATATCTTATTGAAAACAGGTAAATGAATGCCCAATATATTTTTTTTACTATACAACTTCAGAACACCAGCTTGGTATAATGCTCTTTTAAAGTTTCTACCTTACAGACTTGTATACCTGAAAGATAGGAACACATTAATAGCATCACAATTACATTGATGTTTCTACATTAAGCAAGTTTAGCTTTTAAAGAAATGGCAGTACAGGGCTCTAAAATAACAGTTCTTATTTAATCAGTTGTTTAATTTTTATGGTTGCTTGCTCTAGAAAAAATAAAACTTAATAAAACACAATGTTATGGGTAAACTTATGTTTTCAGAAATTTTTGTCTCTTTAACACATGACTGATTTTTACAATCTTATACAGACTTTATTACACACTTCTACAGACCTTAGTAAATCAATCAGATATCTAACAAAAGTACTCATGAAAGAGTAATCCCATATCAAATTTACTTTACTTATTTATCAAAATATTAGACAAATGTATTGAAGATTGTAAACCATTTTTTTTTTGTTGAAGGAAAAGTCCTAGAACCAAGTCATATTAGAATTTTTGTAGACATTAATATTTTATTAGATTTTTGAACACCTAGAAAAACTTGTAAGCTGAGTTTTGAAGACATTTATTTTTATCTGTTTATCCAATTTAAATTCAACAATTTAAATCACGTGAATTAAAGATCTTTAGATCCACTTTGTAAAATTTGTTTTTATGAGCATTGTTTTTATGAGTGCACTTTATATATGTTAATTTGTATATCATATATATGATATACAGACATATGTATATATAGATATACAACACATAACAACAGTGTGTACACATAATAATAGTAAAGGTCTTGTAGCTTTTCACAGGTGAAAAATCCATTGCAATGTTTCAAAAACTCCACAGTTGGTCAAAGATAGAACTGATCAGAAAAACATTAACCTAGGTCTGTAGGATCAAAATCATGAGCTCAAAAAAAAAAAATAAAGAATCTAAGGAAAAAAATAAGAGTTCTAGAAAAAATGACTGGTAATTAATTAGTAAATACCATACAATTTAACTTTTTTTTCTCTTAGGCCTCAGATCAGTCTCCTACTAAGTTAGCAGGCTTCTTTCATTTGCATTTCAACATAAGTCCTGGCTGAGGTCCAGAAGGAACAGGGAAAAGCTGCTAATCTGAGCAGACACCTAAGGCCTAAGGCATTTCAACCATAATATTCAGGTGTGGATGTTGAAAATTATCATACAAGTTTAAGATACAATTCACAAAATTTTATATCTTTACATCTTTTTTTGTCAACAGATACCATACTATGATTTACTATCCTTGTCCAATTTAATGCACTGCTACACACAGTGACATTTTCCCAGGCTACCCAGTTCAAAATTGGTAAAAAATAGCCTGAATGATTGGGAAGTTACTTGCCAACTTGGAAGTTGTGTTGTTTAGTTTTCCATCCTAAGTATTTAAGTTCTCTGACATGAATTATCTGAAATCATAAACTAAACAATTACCTAAACCCGACTTTTAACTGCAAGATTGTGCAATGCTTTAAAAACCCATTCAGATACCAGATTGTTACAATAAAACATCATCATTTAGACACACATTCAGCTAAGATCATTCCCAAGAAACAATTTATAATATCAACATATCATTGCACATGTCTTAAAGGGCCAGAAAAAAAGACACAAGACAGACAGAAAGGAGCTCCAGAATATGGCTGACAGACAGAAGCCTTTAAAACAGAGCAGATAAGAGAAAAATCAACTACACCAGTGGAACCATAGATGTCCCCACAAGGGAACCAGATGTTTTCACAGAGGGACAACCTGAAATGTAATATCAAGGGTCTCCATGGTTACTTTACTGCATTTAGTGTCCCCTTTTTCTTTTTCTCTTTTTTAAAAAAACAGAGGTGGCATAATCCTTACAGTGCAGGGAAGGAAGGAGGTAATTCTCTGAAAAAACAGGGCTTTGGCAGCTGCTGGGAGTCGCTCAGTCCCTCCTTATACTTACAGGATTAGCTCTTCTCGTTTCATTCCACCCCAAGCACGCTCCATCTCCTAACATTTCAGTTGTCAGCTCTCAAAAATTTCCGGAGCGGTGGGGGGTACCAAAATTTGTAACTTAAAGTTCACTTCCTGAATTTGAAGTCAATTCATGCCAATTTAATAATGAGGACAGGGTTTGAGAAAAAGAAAAAGGGAGTTTTACTGCTTTGCTAACAAAGGAAAAACACAGGGGTCTCTGCCCAAAGGTTGTAACTCTCTTTGTCTGAAGGGACAAGGGGTTTTAAAGGAGTTTCAATTGTTAACCTGGGAGATACTCAGTTCTTACGTCCCCAGCAGGCATTGCCCTGTGCAGTGTGTGTGCTCCAGGCAGCCAGCTACTGGCTTCTCTTATCCTGCTTAACAAAGGGGGGTAAAGTTCATCACAGTTCTTTAAAACACAGTTCAAAGGGATGTCAGTCTTACATGCTTTATTACCCATTTTCATGTCCAATATCCTTAATTTTTTTCCACAGAAATCACACAACAAAACACACAAAAACAAACAAACAAAAAACATGTAGAACACAGAAAAAAAACACAAAAAAAACAGAAACTCGGCGCAGAAACAGAAAAACAGAGGAGCAATGGAACATCTTGCTAATGCTCCGGGATAGGAACTTTTGTGTGTCTGTTGGCACCTCTCTACCCTTTCAGAGGAATTCACTACAGAATAGAACAGAGGACAGAATGATTCTCGTTACTGTCCCAGACAGGAGTATATGTGTGCCTCCCCAGGCCACCTCTCTGTCATCAGAAGAGATCTCCCTTTACCGGATATCAAATGTTATATAGGTGCTACTTACCAATGGAGGCCTCCTCCACTATGAGCTTGCTAATTGTTTTAGTGCGGTGGTTCACTGCAGTTCTCCCCGGACCAAAAGCTCACTCCAAGGCCTTGGAACTTGCCTCTCCAGGACGGAGCCCTGGAGGGAAGGCCAGCTTCAGAATTTCCAGCAGTCTGGTCTTGTGATCTGTTGGGGCAGGTTCATCTCGCTGCGGAACTACAAAATGTTAGACAACGATTCAAGAAAAGACCACTGACTCCAATTAAAGTCAAATTAAGACAAGCTTATTATTTTCAGTGGCCGGGCTGCATCTTCCTCTCAAAATAGTGGAAACAAGACAGCAAACCCACCTCTCCTACAGCCCAGCTTTATAGCCCAGAAAGTTACACAAAAGGGGCGTTACAGAAAACAGAATTTTGATAAGCATCACACTAATTTTTGTTTACATTTTTTTTTGCTGGCCCTAGAATCAGAAATTATGAGGACCATTAGAGCCTCAGAGAGGGTCGTTGTATGGTCAGGGAAGGCCATTATTTATGAGGTGTCACTGAAGTTTCAGAGAGGGCTGCGATCTGGTCAGAGAGCTAGGCATGGGGGAGTTCAAGGCACGGGCAGGCATTTCAAGCAGGTTCAGAATTTGCAGTAATTTATACTAAAGCCAAAATTATCTTTTCATGGTTTTGTGGAAAGATGGCTCCTAATTTTAATAAAAGCTTAGGTTGGGTGTATCAACCGTGTCCCTTACTTTTGGAAACTCCTCTACAACCTCCAAGGTTGTGAACTACTGAGCATTTTCCAATCCAGATATGTATTCACAGATTTTCTAACTCTTCTCCTCTAATTGTGTCTTACTTGAGGCCAAGGTAATGTCAAGACATTATTCTGGATGAGAGTGGGAAGATTATTGTGCAGCACATATTTGCATATACATTGAATTCTTTTTCCAATTTTCCATTCGAAATACTGAATCCCTGACACTAACCCATAGCTTACTAGATTCTAACTACTAATACTAATATGATGGAGAAAAATAACCCA
This sequence comes from Callospermophilus lateralis, assembly GCF_048772815.1. NCBI lineage: Eukaryota > Metazoa > Chordata > Mammalia > Rodentia > Sciuridae > Callospermophilus > Callospermophilus lateralis. The sequence continues at coordinate 609,847 of NW_027514651.1, read as the reverse complement.
AATAGAATTGAAATACAAGCATTTCAGAGGAGGCATGGTGTATACTAGAATTGCCTTTTGCAAGATAAAGGGTAGGTGTTATAAATCTAGTGAATTTTTTATTAAAATATTTCTCCATGTGTTTTAAAAATGAACAAATATGTCAATTCCTGACTCCCTTTCTCTCTAGCCTATTCCGCACGTGTATTTTTATATGCACATATAGAATCCTACCTGGTATCACACGTACATTTGTGTGAGGTGCCTGACTTGGCAGATACAAATTGTGAGAAGAGATCACTTCTCGTAAACGCTGTTGGAACTAAAAATTCAACCTATGGGTGAGCTTCCTAGTAGAACATTATACATAAATCCATTTTCAGTAAAATAAATATTATTTTTTCATCTGTGGTTGGTATATATTTTATGATGAATTACGTTTTTCATATATATTGCTACTATTTAATGTCTGTGTGTATTTTGTGTGTATGTATGTGATGTATGTGTGTGTGTGTGTGTGTTTATATCTATCTATCTATATATATATATATATATATATATATATATATATATATATATACACTCTAAAAATATTTCAAAATATGAATTACATGTGTCTTATATACACTCTCAAAATTCATTCTTTTTCATGTATGTGGATTAATAGTCAACTTCTCACAAGATTTATCTCAGAAATATTCATCCACTTGAAATACATATTTGTTTTCTATAACAGAAAACTCACTACAGCGAATGGTGGTTACAAATATCAATATTTCTACAGTAACTGACCCAGTTTAACATCAATGCAAGTGAATTCCTATGGGACATGATGAGTCTTTTGACGTTCAATTTCATTCAACACTGGTACATTAATATTTCTTCAGTTTTTGCACTTCATAATATATATATTTCATCCACAAGTTCACAAATTTATATGCATTTGTTTCACTTTCAATCACTTCCTGCTTCAGAACACATGCATTCCTCCAGGTTTCTTGACTGGTCTTTTCATGAGACTTCTTTCCAAACACATTATTTTCAATTTCCATAATCACTTTTGAAGCAAAACTCACACACATCATGATAAACCATAACCCTAATATTACCATTAGTTGTATTACTGGTTGGAATGAATCATTGTATATCAATATAAGATTCCCTGTATAATTTCAGATGTGAATTCAATCCATTATTTAAAGTTGGAACCAGTTACATTACTTATTCACAGTATGGTCTATTCATGCATTATCTCTATTTTCATAAACACAGGGTACATCTATTTGCACACCCAATAATAATTTATAGTCTTCAAATATTGCTCCCAGAAATGGTGGAAGAAATACTCATGCACCTGATCTACACATACATTTTGTCACAGTAATATTCTGGACACAAATGCAAAGTTCACACTTATGATTGTACCATATCCTAAGTGGAAAGTGAGCATGGATTCCTAAAACATCCATTTCACCTTTGTCTAATGCTCTCAAATATAAATCCTATTGGTGACTACATATTTGTTTCTTCCTAAGATTATGTATTCAACCTCAAGCCTGTTGAAAATGTCTAATCCTGTCACTCACTTTATACTCCTTCTGAATATACTCACATGAATAGAGCAGAGAGCCCTGAGAACAGCTTAAGCAGAGCTTATATACTTTCCTTGGAGAGGGCAGGGACAGAAATTTATTGATGGGTCAGAGCGAATGGGCGGTTAGTGTGAAACTGGGTGAGGGAATACATTCTGCAATTTGGCAGTTGGGGACAGCACAATCTGGGAACAAGATTACAAACAGTTCTCAAGATTTCAACAGTGTTTTGTTAAGCATACAGAAAAACAGGAAGTTACAAGTACCTTTTTTATTAACCTTTTATTCCCCACTTCTTCTTCTTGCTACTTTTAATCATAAAGGTGATTATTGGGGCATGTCACATTCTATGTCTGCTAGTGGGGTATTACCATAAGTTTAACTTGTCCAATTTGAGCTTGGAGAAAAGAAATTACATGGTTGAGCAAACAGGGTTTTATAGTTAGCAAAAATATGAGGATTATTATTGGACAGGCCAGGGTTGATAAAAGCGTAGATAACCAGGGGGACTGTGTGAACCAAGACTCAAACCACCCTTTTGGGGCCTCTCTCTCTCATTGACGCTTTTCATGGCATCCTTTTATTTTACTCATAGGTTTTTTTTTACAACCTCAGTATGGTCGGCATCAAAACAACATTATTACATCAATGCAGCACAAAGGCCCCCTTCTCTCATGGAGGGGAGGTCCAACCCTCAACTTGAGTGTAAAACAACTTCAGAGAGAGATGTTAAAGATTCCTTCAAAGCTGTGATGAAGGTTTCTATTATCTTTAAGTTTTGGTCTCTTGCTGCTTCTATTTGGGTCATTTGTTGTGTACCATGGAGCAGGGCAGTGGTTCCTGTGACTACCCCTGCCGCAACTACAATTCCTAATATGATGGCTAAAGTGAGGGATATATGTTCCCAGTGGAACCGGGTTGTATGCCCCCCTGTTTGAACTTCAAATGAACCTTGGTCATTATAGAGCAATCTGGGACACATCTTCACCATTACACAATTAATCACATCTGTTGACCATTTCATGAAAACATAAACAACGTTTAAGTGTATAGAATTATACTGTTGTAGGGACGGACAAGGCACGGCACCTAAGATAGCACCAAAGACAGGGAAACAGTCCTATTTGGTTGCAACCGGATTCAGAGGGCATTGCTTCTGTTGTAATCAATTAACTCCCTGAACCCCAATTTTAGGTAGTTTTAGAATTTTGTACCCAACATGAAAGAGAAGGGACTCAGAAGTTCACAGTCTGCAGAAATTCACAAAACGAAGCTTTTTTTTCTGTTTTTTCCTCTATTGTGGGCAAGTTAACTTTTCAAGGACACCTGGGAGGCAGAGAGCTTTTTTTTTTCCTTTTCTTTTATCCCCCTGCCAACTGTTACCATGAAGCCAGTTTGTAACTTTTTATCTTAGAAATGTAGCCATCTCTGTGAAGCCCCAGCTCAAGGCCAGAGGCCTTGTTCATATATTCTGTGAAAAACTATTAAGGGGGTGTCTAGCTTAGGAGTGCTGATTTTTCCAGCCAGTAGGCAAGTAGAACAGGGCAACAGAATAAGAGGAAGTTAATCTACACTGAACTCATTTATAGAGACTCTTTTGCTGAAAGTCCTAAAGTCAGCCATGGTGAAGACTTCTGGAGAAGTTCAGTGAAGATTTTTCTGAGGGCCTGGTACAGAGGGGGAAGATGGGGAAGGCGGGAGGTGAGAGCAGCTCCGTGGATCTCAGAATAAGGAAGGAGAGATGTAAAAGAATAATGGGAAAGGATTTTGGGATTTTCCTAGCAACATAAATTGAGCAGTAGAAACGGTAGAGCAGAAAGGAAGACGGGAGTGAGTATCCCAAAAAGCCTGTGAGGGACTTTAAAATTTAGTAACTGTTTTCAGTGATGACAAAGCAACTTTAAAGGCCATTTTCATTACATCTTCGATAGGGGTCTGAGGGCTCTCCTAAGCTGGTTTGAGCTTTGGGTTAGGTGGTAAGAGGACCTGGTGGGACCCTGTGTGGGCACTGACAGGAAAAGAGAGAAGTGAGTGGGTGGATGGGTACCTCAGTACCTGCTACCTCAGCAAGGGGGCAATGCTCTGAGAACCGGCGGAGGTTTCGGTTTTTGATCTAGTAATTGGAGAAGAGAAATCAGGTTTGCTGAGGTGTGACTTACAGCAGAGAGTCTGGAGTAGAAGGCTGAGTTTGAGGAACTATTGGAGAAGCATAGTTCAGGATGTGAGTGAAAGAGGAAAAAGGCCTTCACATAGGGGAATTTCCTTTCACCCTTTTGAGCACTTGCAGAAGTTAAAAAGGTTACACAGAATTTGAGGATCTAGAGACTCCTCTGTTGGCCATCAATTTGGGTTGTCTAAGTGGTAATATGGCCAATGCTGTGTACTGAATTTGATGAGGATTTTGGGTTCCACCAGGCAGCCCCTGTATGCTCAAATCCCCATGACTTACAGAAGAAGTCGGCTTTTCCCCCACACAGCCGTGGCGGTTTGTGGCTTTGATAGTCTGCCGGGCAAACATAGTAATATAGGCTAGCCAACCTGCATCTGGCTTGCCTGTCCCTACAACCATAATGTTTGTTTCCATTATCTATGGTACGGAAAGGATTTAATGGAATTTAAATGGGATCCTCTTCATCAGGGATATTCTAATAGGAAAGACCTATAGCCAGCTGGCAAATGTCTGGGTGGAGAGATGGCCTCCAGGTCCCTAAGTGGGCTGTATGCAAGAGAGACCATACTTCTTATCTAGTAGGATTTGTGATCAGCCATCGCTGCAGTAGGGGCTGATGAGCTTTAGGACTAGGGGTGGCCAAGGAGAGAGTCTATAGCCTTACCCACGTGGCGAATATGCAATTTGAAAGGGTTAACAGTCTTTTCCAGTTTCCAGCCAGAGTCCGGACATGGCACAGTCTTGAGATGAGACGCATGGATGCAGGAAGTTATTCCCTCTACTTTTACTGCTGTAGGTGCTATAAGTAGCACCTGGAATGGTCCTTTCCAGCGGGGTTCCAGGGATGACACCTGATGTCATCTTATGTAGAGGAAGTCTCTTTCTTGATATCAATGTGGATTCCCCTCCTCCCCAGGTTGGAAGGCAGTAGCCGCTGTTTCCACAGGTATAGCTGAGTTCTTACAAGAGATTTAAGTCTGTCAAGCAAGGGTGTGTGGAAGGGATCCTTAGGTCTTAGAGTCGGGGTTAGGTCTCTTAGTGGAGGAGGGGCCCCATAGAGAATTTCATAGGGGGTGAGGTAACACAAAGAAACAAAGGGAGTATTTTTTGATGAAATAGTGCATAAGGCAGGAGCATAGTCTAATCTTTTATGCCGGTCTCTAAGCTTAATTTCGTTAAGGTCTCTTTAATGGTTTTATTTATTTTTTTTACGTGTCCTGATCTCTGGGTTCTATAAACACAATGTAACTTCCAATTAATCCCCAGGGTCCTGGCTAACCCCTGATTTACCTGGCCCATGAAGGGTCTTCAATTATCAGACCATGTTACATTAGGCAGGCCGTGTCTTTGATAAATATCTTTCAGGATCTTCTTGACCACAATTTGTGCCGGTTTTCTTTTATTTTTTTTTTGGTGGGAATGGCTTCAATCCATCCTGAAAATGTATCTACAAAGACTAGGAGATATTTAAGCCCATACCTTGCTGGCTTAATTTCAGTAACGTTCACTTCCCAGAATTGTCCTGTTCTGGTTCCTCATAGGTGCTTTCCTGTAGGAAGCTTGGAAGTGTAAGCATTAACCAATTGACAGAACTGACAGGCTTTTGTTACCCATTCAATTATTTCCTTTCACTGTGAGTGAGTTAGTCTAAAACTCTGTTCTTGATCCTACAGTAATGCCTGCAGTTTTTTTTGAACCAAGTTGATTGAGTTGATGTACATTTTTAACATAGTGTAGGGCTTTCTGAAATTGCAGGCTGGGCTCACTGAAGTTGAGGAGTTCATTGTCAGTGTTCTTAGATGTTATCAAAAGCTTGCTGGTGCTCAAGGGTCCATTGGAATTGGGCATTCTCATTTAACAGCGGGTATAAAGGAGCAGCTAAGAACACAAACCCAGGTCCATAACCTGCTAAAGCCAGCAGTCCCAAGAAACTCTCTATGTTGTCTCCTGTTAAATGGGGGTGGTATCTGCACAACGATTTGTTTCCTGGGCTCAGTGAGCCATCATTTACCATGCCTAAGAGAATACCCCAGGAAGATTACTTCTTGCTGGCAAATTTGGGCCTTTTTGTCCGAAGCTCTCTACCCGAGTTGAGCAAGCTCAGATAATAGTGCTTGGGTCTCAGACTCACAGTTTTCTTTGGTGTTGGCTGCCAGTAGCTGGACATCCACATATTGAAGCAGAATGACTTCGGGGTGCGTAGTTCTGAAGTTGTAGAGATGTCTGTGAAGGGCTTCATCAAAGAGAGTTGGGGAGTTTTTGAACCCCTGTGGGAGTCTAGTCCAAGTTAGTTGAAAAGACGTTCCGGTTTCTGGGTCTACCTACTCGAAAGCAAACAGCAACTGACTATCTTTATGCAGAGGCAAGCAAAAGAAAGCATCTTTTAAGTACAGAACAGTATACAATTTTCACTCGGCCACAGCAAAGAGGTTATTGGGGGTCCAGCATGCTGGGGCTCAGAGCTCACTTAAATAGAGCAGAGAGTCCTGAGAACAGCTTTAACAGAGCTTACATACTTTTCTTGGAGAGGGCAGAAAGGGAAATTTATTGATTGGTCAGGGCGAGTGTGCGGTTTGCGTGCACCCGGGTGAGGGAGTATATTCTGCAGTTTGGCAGTTGGGGACAGCACATTCTGGGAACAAAATAGCAAACAGTTCTCAAGATTTCAACAGTGGTTTGTTAAGCATACAGAAAAACAGTAAGTGACAAGTGCCTATTTAATTAACCTTTCACCTAAGCAAAATGGAAAGTGAGCATGGATTACTAAAAACAACCATGTCCAGGTTGCCTAATGCTCTCAAATGTTAATCATATTGGAGGCAACGTATGTCTTTCTTCCTAAGATTATATATTCAACCTCAACCATGTTGAAAATGTCTAACCCTCTTACATTATACTTTGCCTGATTTCCTAATGTCTCTATTGATATCTGCTTTCCTACTTATTTTCCCCAGTTCATCATTGTGACTGACCCTTCGCGTGTGCTGACACTGACATTCACTCACTACCCAAAAATCTATTGCTAAAGAACGTTTGTCCAAATGCCATAATCACTCTTTTTTCTAAACCTACAGGCTATCTTCCTAATCCTACCGACTATGCCTTTTTGACTGCATGTTCTCTTCGACATTCAATCATCCAAGGTAGAAGGTCCTATCCCATTTTATATCGATTTATCTGAGACATCTGTGCAGAATGTAATTCAAAGCTAAGTATACCAATCATGGGCCCAATGCACTTCTAGGCTTCAAATCTTACCTAGATTTATATTTTCATACTTATATTTCACCTATATATTCTTGTAAATATTGCAGATTCCCAACACTATTAGTCATCACGCAGAATGATTCCTAACCCAAATCGAACCTGTTATTAACCCTAACCATACACTGTTCCCTCAATCTAACTTTACAGAAGAGCAGGCCCAGAGTTGGTCTTTCAATACAGGAATGTAGGAGATCTTCCACATGCTGAGAAACTCAAAGATCCATGTAGAAATGAACTCTGGAGAAGTTGTAGGCAGCTATGAAGGACCTGAGAGAGCAAAAGTCATCTTCAATGGCAAACAACCTTGTCAGGATGAAGGGTTTTGTCTGTATCAGTCTCTCTGTTCTTAATATAGAGAAGATGGACCAAACCAGGCCTGTTTGGAGAGCTGTTCCCTGGTGCCTATGGTTGATATACCATTCTAACTTGTGAAAGTGTCACAGTAAGTAGGGGCAGCCTCCATCTCATGGGACACTTGGAAGCAACTCTTAGGAACAAGTGGTTGCCAAGGCAGTTAGCTCATTCAGTTCCTAAAGGAAGTGACCTACATCTCTTCCTTGGTGATGGAACTCTCTGAACTTGGGATCCAGGAAGCCAGGCACTCAGAGCCAGTTGCAGTACTAGTCCCAGTGGACTCACTTGTTTGGATTTACCAAGGAAAGAGTCAGTCTTTCTTGGTACCTGCTGATGTGAGGATGGAAAAAGCCAGAAGAGCTCTGAAAAGGGGCCTTTACTGAGAAAGCAGGTAGTGGCTAACCGCTGGCTCCAGACAACTTCACAGTGTTGGCCAAGGAGACCAGACCCGAGACAGGACAGGCCATTTCAGGAAAACGTAGTAGGGCCCACCAGTCATAGGACACTCTGGATAGTCACAGACATACTAGGGGGAAGGTGGTGCCTTTGTGGGTGTGGGTGTGAGTTTGTGGTTTTGTCTCATGTTCTGAGAATAGGTAAGAAAGGCGGTTTGTTTGGTTTGGAGTGGACAAATTCTAGTATGACTTATGACACGGTGAGTGTTTCTATATCTGTGTATCCCACTGTGTCCTTCGTTGTAGACATTAGAAAAGAGAATGCATCACGGATGTGTCCTGTCTAGTAGAAAGCTTCCCAGCATTCATCCTACCCTATTTATGAATGGACTGTCACTTGCCTTAGGGATGGGCAACACCTACTTCCTTCCTAAGTCCCTGTTTTCATCAGGAATTCTGGCCACTCTCCAAAATAGGCTCATGGTTTTGTGTGCAAGATATGTACCACCTCCAAGCTCTGGCACATGGCCGTGCACTGGATAGCTGAAGGGAATGGGGAGCATCTCAGAAATCTCAGATATCAGTGTGACCAGGAAAATATCAGTGGAGAAACACTGCTTTGGGCCTTTTGCTTACCTATTGTTCTGTTGCCCTGAATCTCAGGAAGGTTTTTGCCTCAAGCCACCACTTTGTGAAGCGTGAAGAAAACAGTTTTTAAATGGAATTGAATAGGCATCACCTGTGGCTCTTTGCTTAATTGCATTGGAAAGGGACTTGTCTAAATCAGGTTTTTGGCCCTGTGTTAGGCCGTGGATTAGATTCTCAGCACCTGATGGATCCAAAGAATGATCCCATGTGTACATCCAAAACCAAAATAGCAAAAAGTTCAGTCATTGTGGATGAAGTCTCTTGCCTTCCTCTGTTAGGTTACTGATCTCTATCAAGTGAGAATAGGGATCCTTTCTTTCAAATGAGCTCTTCAAAGCCCTGCAGAGGCTAGCCCATAGGTGCTTGGGTTTTCTCATGACTCCATATCACATTAAGAATCTATACCTGACAGTCATTAGGCCTCAAATTGGAGAAGCAGAGCAGTATTAAAGGCAAGCCTATTTGACCACTCCTGGTTCACAGAAAGGGTGTCCAGCCCACCATGACTTTAGCCAAATGAGGGGAAAGGGACCTTATTTTGGACACTGTCTTGGGCTGCACCCCTCATGGAAAACTCCAGCCATAGGTAATGATGAGTGTCTATGTGGAAGAATATGAGGGCGATGAAGGAGTGTTTTGGTTTTAATTGTGGTCATTTGCGTGGCAGTTGAATGAGATGACTGTGTCCATCTGGGCTTGAACTCTGGAGTGATTCTCCTTAGAAAATGAGTTCTGGTACTGAACTCAGAGAAGTATTGTCATGAATTTTGTTGGGATTTTAGCAGGCCACGCATGAGAGTCACCCTTGGAAACTGAGATCTAGGCCCAGGGTGGCTTTCCACAGAGCACTGGGTATCTCATCCAGGATATCACATGATTTATTCTGAAATAATTGGCAGCCATAGTTGAAAGTCAAAACACACATGGACCTTACATTGTAGAACTCAATGTACCTGGCTTCATGTGACCTTTGGCCACTCTTTGGGAAGCCTTGCCTGTGAGAGTCCTCCAGAGCTTTCATTGAAATTAGCTTCCTCAACACTTAATGGTCCCTGAATGATTTGAACCCAGAGTGCCTCCAACTTCATCCTTGAAAAACGGGGAAGGTATATACCATGAAATGTTTTAAATTCCCATGACCAGGTGGCACTTGAGAACCTTTGGATGTCCTGCTGCTGATCTTGAGTGTTCCAGCAAAAGCGTTGATTGACTGTGTTTTATTTAAATGGTGTAGAACAGAGATGCCAGTAAGTTGGAGCCTGCTGAGTAGTGGGCCTATTGCAGTGGTGTGCAAGTGTGTGATAAAGCATTTGTGGTGGGGCCATGTGAATGTGCTATTGGCTTTTAAATGGCTTGGGACTGACATGGTGCAGCCAGCAGACCCTTATATGTAAAGGCATCTTGTTATTTGGAGAGATTTCAGGGCAATTTTCAGAATCAGGTTGCTATGGACAAGGGGGCAAGCTATGTTGGATAGAAGCCTGGTTGGTGCTTTCTCATGCAGATCCTGACCCACCACACATGACAGAACTCCCTCCAGCACTGTCTCCCAGTTGAACTTGTTGTATTTCATGAAGCGAATACCAAAGTCCCAGTGTAGCACCAATAAAAACCACGAAAAGTGGAGGAATTCCAAATAGCTTCACAGTCCACATGGGAAGAAACTTAGCCTCCAGTGGCACCAGTTTACCTACAAAGAGAGAATTCAGCAATGCTGCCTCAAGTTCAATGTAAAATAAGAAACCATGTCATCCAGGTCACATAGATGCAGACCCAGCTTTGATGGTCTAACTAGAAAGGAAGCTAATGCTCCTGAGAATAGCATATATTTCAAGTGCCCAACCTTGGAGGCAGTTTCTCAAAAAGTCTATAGGCCAACAGAGCTCCATGTTTGTGGAGTGTTTACCCACACAGGTAATGTCAAGTCATTGTTCTGGATGACAGTGGGAATAATTTTGTGTAGCACATATTGCATACACATTGGATTCCTTATCTAATTTTCCATTCGAAATACTGAAACCCTGACACTAACACATACCCTACTAGACTCTGACTACTAATCCTACTATGAGGGAGAAAAATAACCCAAACAGAATAGGAATACAAGCAGATCAGAGGAGGCATGGTGTATATTTGGACTTTCCTTTTGCATTTCATAGGGTAGGAGTTATATATCTAGTCAATTTTTTGTTGGAATAGGTCTCTATGTGTTTTTAAGTTAAGAAATATGTGAATTCTTGTCTCCGTTTCTCTGTAGCTTATTCAGCACATGTATATTTATATGCACATATAGAATCCTTCCTGGTATGAAACATGCATACTTGTGAGGTGGCTGACTTGGCAGATACAAATTGTGAGAAGAGATCACTGCTCCTAAACAGTGTTGGAACTGAAAATTCAACCTATGGGTTAGCTTCCTAGTTGAATAACACTATACGTAAATCCATGATCAGTAAAAAGAATATTTTTGGATTTGTGGATAATATATATTTCGTGGTGAATTTCGATTGGCATATATATTGCTCTTTTTAATATCTCTGTGTGTGTGTTTGTGTGTGTGTGTGTATATATATATATATGTATATACACACACACACACACAAGAAATATATATATATATATATATATATATATATATATATATATATATATATATATTCTCCAGATTTTTCAAAATATGAAATATATGTGTCTTATACCCACTCCGTAAATTCATTCATATTCATGTATATGGATTTATAATGAACTTTTCACAAGATTATTCTCAGAAATATTCATCCACCTGAAATACATATTTGTTTCCAGTACTGAAAACTAACTTCAGTTAATGTTGCATACAAATACTAATATTTATACAGTAACTGACCCAGTTTAACCTCAATGCAAGTAGATTCCTATGGGACATGTTGTGTATTTTAATGTTCATTTTTATTCAACACTGGTACATTACTATTTCTTCAATTTATGCACATCATAGGATATATATTTCATCCACCAGTTAGCAAACTTATAGGCATTTGTTTCACTTTCAATCACTTCCTGCTTCAGAGCACATGGATTCCTCCGTGTTTCTTGAATGGTCTTTTCATGACACTTCTTTCAAAACACATTATTTTAAATTTCCATAATCAGTTTTGAAGCAAAACTCACAGACTCTTCATGATAAACCATAAACCTAATATTACCTTTAGATGTATCAGTGGTTGGAATGAATGTATGTGTATCAATATAAGATTTCCTTTATATTTTCAGATATAAATTGAATGCATTATTTAAATTTGGAACCCATTATATTATTTATTCACAGTATGGTCTATTCTTGCATTATCTCTATATTCATAGTCACAGGGTACACCTATTTGTACACCCAATACTAATTTGTACATCTTCAAAATATTGCTCCCAGAAATGGTGGAAGATATACTCAAGTCACCTTATCTACATGTACATTTTATCACAGTAATATTCTGGACACGAAAAGCAAAGGTCACACTTATTATTTTACCAATGTAATGGTCAAGCGAGTGTCAGAGGAAGAGATCACAAGAGACTGTCTCATGCAACAGCCAAGGGTTTATGGGGGTCCAGCATGCTGGGGCTCAGAGCTCCCTTGAATAGAGCAGAGAGCCCGGAGAACAGCTTAAGCAGAGCTTATATACTTTCCTTGGAGAGGGCAGGGAGGGAAGATTATTGATGGCTCAGGGCGAGTGGGCAGTTTGCATGCAAACAGGTGAGGGAGTACATTCTGCAGTTTTGCAGTTGGTACAGCACATTCAGGGAACAAGATTAGCAAACAGTTCTCAAGATATCCACAATGTTTTGTTAAGCATACCAAAAAATTGGAAGTGACAAGTACCTATTTTATTAACCTTTCATTCCCCACTTCTTCTTTTGGTTACTTTTAATCATTAAAGTGATCATTGGGGGTGTCACATTTTATGTTTACTAGTGTGGTATATTGTTTTCTGATTACCATAAGTTTAACTTGTCCAATTTGAGCATGGAGAAAGGAAACTACACGGTTGAGCAAACAGGGTCTCACAGTTAGCAATAATATGAGGTTTATTAATGGACCAGCCAGGGCTGATAAATGCGTAGTTAACCAGAGGGACTCTGTGAACCAAGACTCAAACCACCCTTTTGGGGCCTCTCTTTCTTGTTGATGCTCTACAAGGCGTCTTCTTAATTTAATCATAGATTCTTTTACAACTCCAGTATGGTCGGCATAATAACAACATTCTTCACTCAATGCAGGACAAAGGCCCCTTCTCTCAATAAGAGGAGGTCGAACCCTCGCCTGTTCTGTAAAACAACTTCAGAGAGAGAGGTTAAAGATTCCTGTAAAGCTGTGATGGAGGTTTTTAATATCTTTAAGTTTTGGTCTATTGCTACTTCTAATTGGGTCATTTGTTGTGTCCCATGGACTAGGGCAGTGGTTCCTGTGCCCACCGCTGCAGCAACTCCTAATCCTAATAGGATGGAGAAAGTGAGGGATACGGGTTCCTGGTGGAACCAGGTTGTATGCCCCCCTATTGGAACTTTAAATGATCCTGCGTCATGATAGAGGACTCTGGGAAACATCTGCACCATTACATACTTAATCAGAGGAAGAGACCGCAAGAGACTGTCTCATGCAACAGCCATATGTTGATCATTTTATGAAAACATAAACAATGTTTAAGTATATAGAATTATACTGTTGTAAGGACGGACAAGGCAAGGCACCTAAGATAGCACAGAAGACAGGGAAACAGTCCTATTTGGTTGTAACCAGATTTAGAGGGCATTGCTTCTGTTGTAATCTTTTAATCCCTTGAACCCCAAGTTTAGGTAGTTTCAGAATTTTGTACCCAACATCTAACGTAAGGGGGTCAGAAATTCACAGTCTGCAGAAGTTCACAAAAAGCAGTTTTTGTTTCTGTTTTTTTTCCTCTGCTCTGGGAAAGTTAACTTTTAAAGGACACCTGGTAGGGGGAGAGCTTTTTTCTTCTTTTTTTTCTTCCTGCCAGCTGTTACCATGGAGCCCAGTTGGTAACTTCTTTATCTTAGAAATGTAGCCATCTCTGGAAGCCCCAGCTCAACGCCAGAGGCCTTGTTCACATATTTTGTGAAAAAATAGTAAGGGGGTGTCTAGCTTAGGAGTGCTGATTTTTCCAGCCAGTGGCCAAGTAGAACAAAGCAACACAAAAAGAGGAAGTTTATCTACACTGAACTCTTGTATAGGGCCTCTGTTGCTGAAAGTCCTAAAGTCAGCCATGATCAAGGCTTCTGGAGAAGGCCATTTAAGATTTTTCTGTGGGATTGGAACAGAGGGAAAGACAAGGAAGGTGGGGGGTGAGAGCAGCTCCGTGGTTCTGAGAATGAGGAAAAAGAGATATAAAAGAATAATGGGAAAGGGGTTTGGGATTTTCCTGGCAATAAAACTTGAGCAGTAGAACAGGTAGAGCAGAGGGGAGGATGGGAGTGAGTATCCCAAAAAGCCTTTGAGGGACTTTAAATTCTTTGTAACCTGTTTTCAGTGATGACAAAGCAACTTTAAAGGCCATTTTCATTACATCTTGGATAGGCGTCTTAGGGCACTCCTCAGCTGGTTTGAGCTTTGTGTTAGCTGGTAAGAGGACCTGGTGGGACCCGGTGCGTGCACTGACAGGAGAAGAGAGGAGTGAGTGGGTGGAAGGGTACCTCAGTACCTGCTACCTCAGCAAGGAGGCAAAGGTATGAGATCCAGCGGAGGTTTTTGTTTTTGATCTAGTAATTGGAGGGGAGAAATCAGGTTGCTCATGTGAGAGTGACTGCAGAGAGTCTGGAGCAGAAGGCGGGGGGTGAGGATGTATTGGAGAAGCATAGTTCAGGATGTGAGCAAAGGAGGGAAAAGGCATAAACATAGGGGAATTTCCTTGGAAGGAAATTCCCAATTGATGGATCTTTTTGAACACTTGCCGAAGTTGAAAAAGTCACACAGAATTTGAGGATCTGGAGACCCCTCTGGGGGCCATCAGTTTTGGTTGTCTAATTGGTAATATGGCCAATGCTGTGTACTGAATTTGATGAGGAGTTTGGGTTCCACCAGGCAGCCCCTGTATGCTCACATCCCCATTATTTTCAGAAGAAGTCCGCTTTTCCCCCACACAGCCATGGCTGTTTGTGGCTTTGATAGTCTGCCGGGCAAACATAGTATTCTAGGCTAGCCAACCTGCATCTGGCTCGCGTGTCCCTAGATCCATAATGTTTGTTTCCATTATCTGTGGTACAGTAGGGATTTAATGGAATTTTAGTTGGATCCTCTTCATCAGAGATATCCCAATATGAAAGACGTATAGCCAGCTGACAAATTCTGGGTGGAGAGATGGCCACCAGGTCCCTAAGGGGGCTGTATGCGAGATAGACCATACTTCTTGTCTAGTAAGATTTGTGATCAGCCATCGCTGATAAACGGGCTGATGAGGGTAAGGACTACTGGTGGACAAGGGGAGAGTCTATAGCCTTATCCACATGGCGAATATGCAATTTGAAAGGGTTTCCAGTCTTTTCCAGTTTTTCAGCCAGAGTCTGGACAGGGCGCAGGCTTGAGATAAGAATTAGGATCCAGGAATTGATTCCTTCTACATTTACCACTGTAGGTTTTATAAGTAGCACCTGGTATGGTCCTGTCCAGCGGGGTTACAGGGATGACACCTGATGTTGTCTTATGTAGAGGATGTCTCTTATTTGATATCGATGTTGAGTCCCGTCTTCACCAGGTTGGTAGGCAGTGGCCAGCTGTTTCAACAGGTATCGCTGAGTTCTTTCAAGAGCTTTAAGTCTGTCAAACAAGGGGTTGTGGAGGGGATCACTAGGTCTTAGAGTTGGGGTTAGGTCCCTTACTGGAGGAGGGGCTCCATAAAGAATTTCATAGGGGTTGAGGTTACACAAAGAAATAGAGGGAGTATTTCTTGCATGAAACAGTGCATAAGGCAGGAGCATAGTCCAATCTTTTATGCCGCTCTCTAAGCTTAATTTCGTTAAGGTCTCTTTAATGGTTCTATTTATTTTTTTTACCTGTCCTGAGCTATGGGGTCTATAAGCACAATGTAACTTCCAATTTATCCCCAGTGTCCTGGCTAACCCCTGACTTACCTGGGCAATGAACGCCGGGCCATTATCAGACCCTATTACCTTAGGCAGGCCGTGTCTTGGAAAAATATCTTTCAGGATCTTCTTGACCACCAATTGTGCCTTTTTTTGTGGGGAAGGCTTCAATCCATCCTGAAAATATATCTACAAAGACTAGGAGATATTTAAGTCCATACCTTGCTGGCTTAATTTCAGTAAAGCCCACTTCCCAGAATTGTACTGGTCTGGTTCCTAATAGGTGCTTTCCTGCGGAAAGCTTGGAAAGATAAGCATTAACCTATTGACAGACCGGACAGACTTTTGTTACCTGTTCAGTTATTTCCTTTTGCTGTGAGTGGGTTAGTGGAAAACTCTGTTCTTGATCCTTCAGGAATGCCTGCAGTTTTTTTGAACCAAGGTGTGTGAATTAATGTACATTTTTAACGTAGTGTAGGGCTTTCTGAAATTGCAGGCTTGGCTCAGTCAAGTTGAGGAATTCAGTGCCAGTGTCGTTAGATGTTATCAAAAGCGTTCTGGTGTTCAGGGGTCCATTGGAATTGGGTATCTCCATTTAACAGCGGGTATAAAGAAGAAGTTAAGGACGCAAACACAGAAATCCATAACCTACAAAACCCAGTAGTCCCAAGAAACTCTCTGTGTTGTCTGCTGCTAGATGGGGGTGGTATCTGCACAACCATTTGTTTTCTGGGCTCAGTGAGCCATCGTTTACTGCCCCTAAGGGAATAGCCCAGGAAGATTACTTCTTGCTGGCAAATTTGGGCCTATTTGGCAGAAGCTCTATACCCGAGTTGAGCAAGCTCATATAATAGTGCTTGGGTCCCAGACTCACAGTTTTCTTTGGTGTTGGCTGCCAGTAGCAGGCCATCCACGTATTGAAGCTGGGTGACTTTGCGGTGTGTAGTTCTGACGTTGTTGAGATCTCTGTGGAGGGCTTCATCAAAGAGAGTGGGAGAGTTTTTGAACCCCTGTGGGAGTCTAGTCCAAGTTACTTGATCAGACATTCCAGTTTCTGGGTCTACCCACTAGCAAGCAAACAGCAACTGACTATCTTTATGCAGAGGCAAACAAAAGATAGCATCTTTTAAGTCCAGAACAGTATACCATTTCTGCTAAGGGTTCAGAGTGATAAGCAGATTGTACGAATTAGTTACCGTGGAGTGAATGTCCTGCACTCTGTTATTAATCTCTCTTAGGTCTTGAACGGGGGATAGTCCCCGGTTACTGGCTTTTTTTACTGGGAGCAGGGGAGTCTTCCAGGCCGATTGACAGGGCCTTAGGACCCTAAGGCCAGATATTTCTGAATATGGGGCCTTATCCCATCTTTAGCTTTTCTGCTCAGAGGATATTGTTTGACATTGATTGGGGAGGCTGAGGTTTTTAACTCCACTGTTCTTGGAGGTTGTTTCACGGCTAGGCCTAACCTAGACGTTTTTGCCCAGGTGTCTGGGTAATCTGTTATCCATTTCTGGGGTAGCTTGCTTGTTTGAGCAGTCTTGGGGGATGTGAAGAGTGGATGTTCATCTTCTACTGACATTTATAAAGCCAAGACTATAGGAGTTTTTACTGAAGGATTTAGAAATTTCATTTTGGGGCCTTCGGGGTTAAAAGTTGTTTTGGCCTGGAGCTTACTGAGCAGATCTCTGCCCATCAATGGGGCCAGGGATTCTGGGATTACTAGGAAGGAGTGATGGATTTTTCCTTTCCCCATGTCCATGGTCCTCTTAGTTGTCTATGTCTGATATTTACTGCCATTAGCCCTTTGAACTAGAGACATTTTATTTGATAGTGTGCCCAGTGGGGCCTTAAGGGCTGAGTATACTGCTGCTGTATCCACTTCAAAGTTTACCTGGGTCCTCTCCACTTCAAAAGTTACCCTGAGCTCGGGGAAGGAATCTGAGCCCCGACGTTCTTAGTCATCCTTTTGAGTCAGAATGGCTGGCTGTCGTAACTGTCTCTTTTCTAGGGCACTCTTTGGCCCAGTGACCTTTTTCTTTACAGTAGGCACAATGATCTGAGGCCAGGGGTGGCCTCTGGCGTGTGCCCAGGTTTCCGTTCCTGTCTTCCTGTTTGTTAATTTCTGGCCTATTTATTGTTGTGACCAGGACCTTAGTCAATGCCTTAGTCTGTCTTTTGCATCTCTCATCTTCCCTTTGCTCCCTTTCTTTCTCTTTGTTTCTCTCATATAGTATACTTTCTCGGCTTCTCTGACTAAATCTCCCAAAGTCATATCTTGTGATCCCTCTAAGAGTTGTAACTTTCTTTTAATATCCAGGGCAGCTTGCCCAATGAGGGCCATCATGACAGATGCCTTTTGATCCTCTGCCTGAGGATCAATAGGAGTAAATCTCATATATGCCTCCATAATTCTCTCTAGAAACATAGAGGGATATTTATCAGGCCCTTAAATTATCTCTCTTACCTTGGCCAAATTAGGTGGTTCCCTAGCGGCCGATTGGAAACCCACTATTAGGGCCTGGCAATAAGTGGACAGATGCTCCCTACCTTCAAAGGTGTTGGGGTTTCAGTTGGGTCAATTCAAGGGGAAGCTGGCTTTGATTATGTTGGGAAGTTGTGTTGGTCACACATCTGGTCCGAGAATATATTTTTTAGCTTCCAGGAGGTTTTTCTCTCATTCCTCTGCCGTAAAGAGAGTCCCTAGGATTTGTTGGCAGTCATCCCAAGTAGGCAAGTGTGAAAACCCCAGGGAGTTCTTTGAGTTCTTTTAGCCGGGCCAGCTTCCTCCAGGGAAGGAGGGGCTGTGTGTGACGCGGGGGAGTCATCTGGAGGGCACTGGTCCGGCCTAACTTCCTCCAATGGCAGAGAAGCAGAGTCAGCAGGGGAATCACTTAGAGGTTGTTGGGGGTTGGGGACAAGGGCAGGGGATAAGAAGGAGGAGGAGAGTCCAGTAGAATCTTGAGACTCAGGGAGAACAAAGCGTGGAGGAGGAGGAGCAGAGGGTTTGAGAGATAGAATCGTGGTGGAAGGAGTAGGAGCGTAGGCAGGGACAAGGAAAGGCTTCACCCATGGAGGAGGAGATTTGCAGAGGTCCTGCCAAGTTAAGATATATGGCTGTTGATCTGGATGGCTATGTGGCCTCAGCTGAAAGACAATATCTCTGATTTTTCAAATTAGTGGGAAGTAGAAACATCCTTCTGGGGGCCATCCAACTCCAAAGGTGTGTCATTCTGAGGCACAGAGAGTCTGCCAGGTCCAGCGTTTTAATGAAAAAGAAAGATTCTGTGCCCTTAAGCAGACTTTGGTCCAGTGATCAAGGGTCAGGGAGAGAAGTGTTGAAGTGCTCTGTCCCAAAATGAGAGATACACAAACAGTGAAAGCAACGACATACTACACAGACAAGACAAGACAATAAAGACAGACAATGGACGTCCAATACTGAGACAAGGACTGAGTAGCCCTCAAAACCTGATGGGCTGGCAATACCGAATCCGAAACAAAATATCACAGAGTTGAGGAGACTATTGTTCCTTGATTTCCTGAGTCCTCTGGGGCATCCCCCAGGGATGTGGCCTGTGGCTCTGTGACATGTCTGTCAGCCACCGTCAGAGAGAGCTCATGCTCAACACCGATAGCGATTTTGCAAAACCCTAACCTGAAACCTGAAACCTGAAACCAGAAAGAGTCACCTTACTTACCCTGAAAGGAGCCCCTTGGGGGTCTTTCGTCCGCCACTGCTGGATCTCGCTGGTGCCTCCAGATGTAAAGATCGGGTGAGCGACAGAGGAAGAGACCACCAAGAGAATGTCTCATGCAACAGTAAAGGGTTTATTGGGAGACCAGCTTTCTGGGGCTCAGAGGTCACTTGAATAGAGCAGAGAGCAATGAAAACAGCTTAAGCAGAGCTTATATACTTTCCTTGGAGAGGGCAGGGAGGGAAGTTTATTGATGGGTCAGGGCAAAGGGGAAGTTTGCGTGCAAACGGGTGAGGATGTGTATTCTGCAGTTTGGCAGTTGGGGACAGCACATTCTGGAAACAAGATTAGCAAACAGTCCTCAAGTTTCCAACAGTGTTTTGTTAAGCATACAGAAAAACAGGAAGTGACAAGTACCTATTTTATTAACCTTTCACCAATGCCTAAATGGAATGTGAGCATGGTTTACTAAAAACATCCATGTCCACGTTGCCTAATGCTCTCAAATCAATCTTATTTGTGACTACATATTTGTTTCTTCCTAAGATTATATATTGAACCTCAACCCTGTTGAAAATGACTAATCCTATCACTCACTTTGTATTTTGCCTGATTTCCTAATGTCTCTATTGATATCTGCTTTCCTACATATTTTCACGAGTTCATCATTGTGACTGACTCTTCACATGTGCTGACATTTACATTCACTCTCTATCCGAAATCCTATTGCTAAAGAACTTTTGGTCGAAATCCTATACTCACTCTTTTTTTCTAAATCTACTGACTATCTTCCTAATCCTTCCAACTATACCTTTTTGACTGGATGATCTCTTCTAGAATCAATCATCCAAGGTACAAGATCTTAAGC
The DNA here is from genome assembly GCF_048772815.1 of Callospermophilus lateralis. NCBI lineage: Eukaryota > Metazoa > Chordata > Mammalia > Rodentia > Sciuridae > Callospermophilus > Callospermophilus lateralis. The sequence goes on along the minus strand of NW_027514651.1, from coordinate 589,811 downwards.
CATTGTATATTGATTTATCTGAGACATCTATGCAGAATATAATTCAAAGCTAAGTATTCCAATCAACAGCCCAATGCCCTTCTTGGATTCAAATCTTATCTAGATTTCTGTGTTCATACATATATTTCACCAATATATTCTTGTAAATATCGCAAGTTCCCAATACCATTGTTTGTTCCTCAGTATGATTCCTAACCCAAATCGAACCTGTTATTACCCTAAACATACACTGTTCCCTCAAACTAAGTTTACAGATGAGCCGGGACAGAGTTTGTCTTACAATAGTAATGTAGGGGGTCTTCCACCTGCTGAGAACATCAAAGTTCCAGGCAGAAATGATACCCTGGAGAAGTTGCAGGCAGCTATGAAGGACCTAAGAGATCAAAAGTCATATTCCATGGCAAGCAACCTGGTCAGTATGAAGGGATGTGTCTGAATCAGCCTCTCCTTTCCTATTGTAGAGAAGACTGATCAAACCATACCTGCGTGGAAAGCTGTTCCCAGGTGCCTATGCTTGATATACCATTCTAACTTATGAAAGTGTCACAGGAAGTAGGAGCAGCCTCCATCTCATGGGACCCTTGGAAGCAACTGTAAGTACAAAGTGGTGGCCAAGGCAGTGACTTCATTCAGTTCCTGAAGGAAGTGACCTCACCTCACTTCTTTGGTGATGGAAATCTCTGGACTTGTGATCCAGGAAGCCAGGCACCCAGAGCCAGTCCCAGTCCCAGTTCCAGTGGTCTCACTTGTTTGGATTTACCAAGGACAGAGTCAGTCTTCCTTGGTACCTACTGATATGAGGATTGTCAAATGCCAGAAGAGCTCTGAAGAGGGACCTTTCCTGAGAAAGCAGGTATTGGTTCACCACTGGCTCCTGAAAACTTCACAAAGTTGCAAAAGGAGACCAGATCTGACACAGGACAGGCCATTTCAGGGGAACATAGTATGGCCCACCAGTTAGAGGACACTCTGGATAGTCACAGACCTACTTGTGTTAAAGAGGTGCCTTTTTGCGTGTGGGTGTGAGTTTGTGGTTTTCTCTCAATTTCTGAGAATAGGTAGGAAAGGCTCTTTGTTTGGATTGGAGTGGACTGTTTCTAATAAGTCGTTTGACAGGGCTAGTGTTTCTATGTCTGTGTATCCCACTGTGTCTGTGGTTGTAGACATTAGACAAGAGAATGCATCAATGCATGTGTCCTGTCTAGTAGAAAACTCTCCAGTATTTATTCTGCCTAATTGATGAATGGACTGTGGTGTGCCTTATGGATGGGCAACACCTACTAACTTCCTAAGTTAATGTTTTCTTCCTGAATTCTGGACACTCTCTAGTATAGGCTCATGGTTTTGTGTCCAAGATATGTACCATCTCCAAGATATGTGACATGTCCATATACTTGAGAGCTGTAGAGAATGGGAACATCTTAGAAAACTCAGATATCAGTGTGACCAGTAAACTCTCATTGGAGAAACCCTGCTTTGGTTCATTTGCTTACCTATGGTTCTGTTGCCCTGAATTTCAGGAAGGTCTTTGCCTCAGGCCACCCATTTGTGAAGCCTGAATAAAACAGTTTTCAAATGAAAATAAATGGGCATAACCTGTGGCTCTTTGCTTAATTGCTTTGGAAAGGGATGTGTCTGAATCAGCCTCTTGGCCCTGTATGAGGTTGTGGCTTAGATTCTCAGCACACGATGAATCTAAAGATAGATTCCATGTGTGCAATCAAAAGCAAAATGGCCAAAAATCTGTCATTGTTGATTAGTCTCTTGCCTTCCTCTGTTAGGTCCCTGACCTTTATCAAGTGAGAATAGGGATCATTTGGGTCAAATGAGTTCTTTGAAGCCCTGAAGAGATGCTTGTGTTTTCTTATGACTCCAAATCACATAAAAAATCTATCGCTGAGAATCAGTAGGCCTCAAATTGGAGAAGCAGAGCAGTATTAACGGCAGGTCTATTGGATCACTCCAGGTTCACAGGAAGGGTGTCCATGCCACCTTGACTTTAGGCAAATGAGGGGTAAGGGAGATTTTTTTGGACACTCTTTTGGGATGTGTCCCGCTTTGAAACCTCCAGCCACAGGTAATGATGAGTGTCTATATTTAATAAGATGAGGGCCATGTGGGAGTATTTTGGTTTAAATTGTGGTCATTCGTGTGGCAGTTGGAAGAGATGACTGAATCCACCTGGGCTTGAACTCTGGTGTCATTCCCGTGAAAGACTGAGTTCTGGATCAGACATCAAAGAAGTATTGCCATGAATTGTGTTGGGATTTTCGGAGGCCACACATGAGATTCGCCCTTGGAATCTGGGAACTAGGCCCAGGGTGGCTTTCCACAGAGCACTGGGAATCTCAGCCAAGATATCACATAATTTTATTCTGAAAGACTTTGAAGCCATATTTACTAGTCAAAACACACATGGACCTCAATTGTAGACCTCAGTGGGCCTGGATTCTTGTGACCTTTTGGCCACTCTTTGGGAGGACTTGCCTGTGAGAGTTCTCCAAAACTTTCATTGAAATCAGCTTCCTCACCATTGAATGATTCCTGAATGAATTGAAACCCACAGTGCCTCCAACTTCATCCTTGAAAATTGACTAGATAAATACCATAAAATTTTTGAAATTCCAATGACCAGATGGCACTGGAGAACCTTTGGATGTCCTGTTGCTGATCATGACTGTACCAGACAGTGCATTGATTGACTGGATTTCATGAAAATTGTGGAGAACAGAGATGCCATTAAGTTGGTGCCTTCTTAGTAGTGGGACTAGAGCAGTGGTGAGCAAGTGTGTAATAAAACATCTGTTGTGGGGTCATGTGGATCTGCTATTGGCTTCCAAATCGCTGTGACTGACATGGTGCAGCTAGCAGACCCTTATATGTACAGACATCTTGTTATATTGAGAGGTTTCAGGGCAATGTTCAGAATCAGGTTGCTTTGGTCAAGGGGGCAACCTATGTGGTATACAAGCCCTGTTGGTGCATTATCCCGCAGACCCTGACCCACCACATTTGACAGAACTTCCTCCAGCATGGTGTCCCAGTTGAACGCATTGTATTTCCTGAAGCAAGTACCAAACTCCGAGTGCAGCTGCAAGAAACACTGTGAAAAGTGGAGGATGATGAAATGGCTTCACAGTCCACGTGGGGAGACACTTAGCCCCCAGTGGCCACAGATTACATACAAAGAGAGAATTCAGCACTGCTGCCTCATTTTCATTGTAAAATAAGAATCCATGTCCTCCAGGTCACATAGATGCAGACCCAACTTTGATGCTCTCACTACAAAGAGGATTCAGCACTGCTGCTTCATGTTCATTGGGAAATTATAACCATGTCCTCCAAATCACAGAGATGAAGACCCATCTTTGATGGTCTCACTAGAAAGGAACCTAAAGCTCCTGACAACTACATGTATTTCAAGTCCCCAACCTAAAGGCAGTTTCTCCAGACGTCTTTAGGCAGGCAAATCTCCATGTTTGTGGAGTTTTTACACTGTCCCTTATTTTTGGAAACTTTTCTATCATCTCCAAGGTTGTGAACTCCTGAGCATTTTCTATTTCAGATATGTATTTAAAGATTTTCTAACTCTTCTCCTCTAATTGTGTCTTACTTGGGGCGAAGGTAATGTCAAGGCATTGTTCTGGATGAGAGTAGAAAAATTTTTTGTGAAGCACATATTTGATAAACATTGGATTCTTCTTATTTTCCATTCGAAATACTGAATCCCTGACACTAACTCATACCCTACTATAATATGACTACTAATCCTAATATGATGGAGAAAAATACCCAAGCAGAATGAATATGCAAGCATTTCAGAGAAGGCATGGTGTATAGTAGGACTTCCCTCTTGCACGATAAAGGGTAGGTTTTATAAATCTAGTCAATTTTTAATTGAAATAGTCCTCCATGTGTTTTTAAAGTTAACAAATATGTGAATTCCTGTCTCCCATTCTCTGTAGCCTACTCAGCACATGTATTTTTATATGCACATATAGAATTCTACCTGGTACCACACGTACATTTTTATGAGTTGGCTGACTTGGCAGAAACAAATTGTGAGAAGAGATCTCTCCTCCTAAACGCTGTTGGAACTGAAAATTCAAACAATGGGTGAGCTTCCTAGTAGAACAATGTTATACATAAATCCATGTTTAGTAAAATAAATAATTTTGCATCTGTGGATGATTTATATTACATGATGAATTACGATTGGCATATAGATATTGATACTTTTTAATGTATTTTTTGTGGTTTTTTAATATATATAAATATATATATATATATATAAATACATATATAAATATACATATATATATATATATGTATATATATATTCACACTCTTCACATTTTATAAAATATGAAATATATGTGTCTTATATAACTCCGTAAATTCATTTATGTTCATGTATGTGGATTTATAATCAACTTTTCACAAGATTATTCTCAGAAATACTCATCCACCTGAAATACATATTTGTTTCCCAGTTCTGAAAAGTAACTTCAATAAATGGTGCTTACAAATCCTAATATTTCTAGAGTAAATGACCCAGTTTAACATCAATGCAAGTAGATTCCTATAGGACATGATTTCTATTTTGACGTTCATTATAATTCAACACTGGTACATTACTATTTCTTCAGTTTTTGCACATCATAAGATATATATTTCATCCACAAGTTCACAAATTTATAGGAATTTGTTTCACTTTCAGTCACTTCCTGCTTCATAACACATGTATTCCTCCATGTTACTTGACTGGTCTTTTCATGAGACTTCTTTCGAAACACATCATTTTCGATTTCCATAATCAATTTCGAAGCTAAACTCACACACTCTTCAAGATAAACCATAACATTAATATTACCATTAGATGTATAGCTGGTTGGAATAAATGTATGTATATCAATAAAAGATTTTCTGTATATTTTCACATTTCCGTTCAATGCATTATTTAATGTTGGAACCAGTTATGTTATTTATTCACAGTATGGTCTATTAATGCATTATCTCTATATTCAAAGACACAGTGTACACCTCTTTGTCCCCCCAATACTAATTTATACCTCTTCAAAATATTGCTCCCAGAAATGGTGGAAGAATTACTCATATCACCTTATCTATATATATATTTATATATTTTTTTTATCACAGTAATATTCTGGACACAAAAAGCAAAGGTCACAATCATGATTGTATCAAACCCTAAATGGAAAGTGAGCATGGATTACTAAAACAACAATGTCCAGGTTGCCAAATGCTCTCAGATGTAAATCCTATTGGTGACTACATATTTGTTTCTTCCTAAGATTATATATTATAGTTCGAGCCTGTTGAAAATGTCTAATCCTATCACTCACTTTATACTTTGCCTGATTTCCTAATATCTCAATTGATATCTGTTTTCCTACATATTTTCCCCAGTTCATCATTGTGTCTGACACTTCACATTTGGTGACATATACATTCACTGTCTACCCTAGACCCTATTGCTAAAGAAATTTTGGTCCAAATCCTATACTCACTCTTATTTCTAAACCTACTGACTATCTTCCTAATCCTACTGACTATTGCATTTTGACTCGATGTTCAATTCGACAATCAATCGTCCAAGGTATAAGGTCCTAAGCCATTGTATTTCAATTTATCTGAGACATATATACAGAAAATTATTAAAACCTAAGTATCCCACTCAAGGGCCCAATGCCCTTCTCGTTTCAAATCTTACCTAGGTTTCTGTTTTTATACTTATATTTCACCTATATATTCTTGTAAATATCACAGGTTCCCAATACCATTATTCATCCGGCAGAGAGATTCTGAACCCAAATAAAACATGTTATTAACCCTAAACATACACTGTTCCCTCAATCTAACTTTACAAAAGAGGAGGGACAGAGTTGGTCTTACAATACTGGAATGTAGGGGATCTTCCACCTGCTGAGAACATCAAAGGTCCATGCAGAAATGACCCCTGGATAAGATATAGGCAGCTATGAAGGACATGAGAAAGCAAAAGTTAAATTCTATGGCAAACAACCTGGTCATGATGAAGGTATGTGTCTGAATCAACCTCTAAATATAGAGAAGATGGACCAAACAAGGCCTGTGTGAAGAGCTGTTCACAGGTGCCTATGGTTGATATACCATTCTAACTTGTGAAAGTGTCACAGAAAGTAGGGGCAACCTGCATCTCATGGGACCCTTAGAAGTAACTGTTAGGACAAAGAGGTTGCCAAGGCAGTGACCTCATTCAGTTTCGGAAGGAAGTGACCTCACCTCACCTCCTTGTCGATGGAACTCTCTGAACTTGTGATCCAGGAAGAGACACACACAGAGGCACTCGCAGTCCCAGTTCCAGTGGTCTCACTTGTTTTCAATTTACAGAGGCACTCGCAGTCCCAGTTCCAGTGGTCTCACTTGTTTCAATTTACCAAGGACAGAGTCAGTCTTTCTTAGTTCCTACTGATGTGAGGATGGCCAAATGCCAGGAAAGCTCTGAAGAGGGGACTTTCCTGAGAAAGCAGGTAGTGGCTCACCCATGGCTTCTGACTACTTCACAGAGTTGGCCAAGGAGACCAAATTTGAGACAGGAGAGGCCATTTTGGGGGAATATAATATGGCCCATCAGTCTGAGGACACTCCGGATAGTCACAGACCTACTTGGGCAAAAGAGGTGCCTTTGTGGGTGTGGATGTGTGTTTCTGGTTTTGTCTCATGTCCTGAGAATAGGTAGGAAAGGCTGTTTGATTGGATTGGCGTTGACTGTTTCTAGTAAGTCGTTTGACAAGTCAAGTGCTTCTATATCTGTGCATCCCACTCTGTCCGTGATTGTAGACATTAGTAAAGAGAATGCATCAATGGATGTGTCCTGTCTAGTAGAAAGCTTCCAGGCATTCATCCTGCCAAATTTATGAATGGACTGTGGCTTGCCTTATCGAAGGGTAACACCTGCTATCTTCCAAAGTTTCTGTTTTCTTCCTGAATTCTGGCCACTCTCCAGAATAGCCTCATGGTTTTGTGTCCAAGATAAGTACCACCTACAAGTTCTGTGATATGGCCATGTTCTGGATAACTGACGGCAATGGCGAGCATCTCAGAAAACTCAGATATCAGTGTGACCAGGAAAGTCTCAGTGGAGAAACCCTGCTTTGTGCCTTTTGTTTACCTCTTGTTTGTTGCCCTGAATTTCAGGAAGGTCTTTCCCTCAGGCCACTCCTTTGTGAAGCCTGAAGAAAACAGTTTCAAATGGAAATGAATGGGATTCACCTGTGGCTCTTTGCTTATTTGCTTCGGAAATGGATGTGTCTGAATCAGCCTCTTGGCTCTGTGTGAGGCTGTGGTTAGATTCTCAGCACCTGATGGATCCCATGTTTTCATCCAAACCCAAAATGGCCAAAAGAGCAGTCATTGTGGATGAAGTCTCTCGCCTTCCTCTGTAAGGTTCCTGAACTTCATCAAGTGAGAATAGGGATCCTTTGGGTCAAATGAGTTCTTCAAAGCCCTGAAGAGGGAAGCCCATAGGTGCTTGGGTTTTCTCATGTTTCTAATTCACATAAAGAATCTAAACCCCACAGTCAGTATTCCTCAAATTGGAGAAACAGAGCAGTATTAACGGAAGGCCTACTCGATTACTCCTGGTTCACAGGAAGGTGTTCAGGCCACCCCGACTTTAGGCAAATGAGGGGAAAGGGAGCTTATTTTGGACACTGTCTTGGGCTGCGCCCCTCATGGAAACCTCTAGTCAGAGGTTATAATGAGTGTCTATATGGAAGAAGATGACGGCCATGCGGAAGTGTTTTGGTTTTAATTGTGGTTATTAGTTTGACGGTTGGAAATGATGACTGGCTCCACCTGGGCTTGAACTCTGCTGTAATTCTCCTTACAGACTGAGTTCTGAAACTGACCTCAGAGAAGTATTGCCATGAGTTGTGTTGGGATTTTAGGAGGCCATGCATGAGAGTCACCCTTGGAATTGAGATGTGTGCCCAGGAAGGCTTTCCACAAGGCACGGGGAATCTCAGCAAGGATATTACATGATTTTATTCTGACAAACTTGGCAGCCATAGTTGAGAGTCAAAACACACATGGACCTCACATTGTAGACCTCAATGGGCCTGGCTTCATGTGACCATTTGGCCACTCTTTGAGAAGACTTGCCTGTGTGTGTTCTCCTGTGCTTTCATTAAAATGAGCTTCCTCAACATTTAATGGTTCCTGAATAAATTGAAAAGCATAGTGCCTCCAAATTCATCCACGAACAATGGCTAGATAAATACCATGGAATTTTTGAAATTTTCATGTCCAGGTGTCACTGGAGAACCTTTTGATGTCCATTTGCTCATCATGAGTATACCAGACAATTCGTTGATTGACTGGGTTTCATGAAAAATGGTGTAGAACAGAGATGCCAGTAAGTTGGAGCCTCCTTAGTAGCGGGTCTAGAGCAGTGGTGGGCAGGTGTGTGATAAAACATCTGTGTTGGGGCCATGTGGATCTGCCATTGGCTTCCAAATGGCTTGTGACTGACATGGTGCAGCTACCAGACCCTTATATGTTAAGGCATCTTGTTATATGGAGAGGGTCAGGGCAATGTTCAGAATCAGGTTGCTAAGGGCCTGGGGGCAAGCTATGTGAGATAGAAGCCTGATTGGTGCATTCTCCTGCAGACCCTGACCCACCGCATGTGACAGAACTCCCTCCAGCATTATGTCCCAGTTGAACTCCTTGTATTTCGTGAAGCAAATACCCAACTCCCAGTGAAGCAGCAAGACACACCAGGAAAACTAGAGGATGACTAAATGGCTTCACAGTCTACACGGAGAGACACTTAGACCGCAGTTGCCACAGTTTACCTACAAAGTGAGAATTCAGCACTGCTGCCTCATGTTCATTGAAAAATAAGATACCATGTCCTCCAGGTCACATAGATGCAGACCCAATTTTGGTGCTCTCACTACATAGGAAGCTAAAGCTCCTGACAACAACATATATTTCAAGTGCCCAAACTCAGAGGCAGTTTCTCAAGATGTCTTTAGGCCTGCAGAGCTCCATGTTTGTGGAGTGTTTACCCTGTCCCTTACTTTTGGAAACTCCTCTACCACCTCCAAGGTTGTGAACTCCTGAGCATATTCCGTTCCAGATATGTATTCCCAGATTTTCTAACTCTTCTCCTCTAATTGTGCATTACTTCAAGCGAGGGTAATATCAAGGAATTGTTCTGGATGAGAGTGGGAAGATTTTTGTGTAGCACATATTTGAAAACACATTGGGTTTATTTTCCTATTTTCCATTTGGAATAATGAATCTCTGACACTAACCCATACCCTACTAGACTCTGACTACTAATCCTAATATGATGGAGAATAGTAACTCAAACAGAATAGAAATACAAGCAGTTCAGAGGAGGCATGGTGTATATTTGGACTTCCCTTTTTCATTATATAGGATAGGAGTTATAAATAAGTCAATGTTTATTGAAATAGTTCACCATGTGTTTTTAAATTTAAGAAATATGTCAATTCCTGTCTCTCTTTAGCCTTTTTCAGCTCATGTATTATTATATGCACATATAGAATCCTACCTGGTATCACACGTACCTTCTTCTGAGGTGGGTGACTTGGCACATACAAATTGTGAGAAGAGATCACTCCTCCTAAACGCTGTTGGAACTGAAAATTCAACCTAAGTGTGAGCTTCCAAGTTGAACAACATTATACATAAATCCATTTTTAGTAAAATGTATATTTTTGGATATGTGGAAGATATATATTTCATGATGAATTTCGATTGGCATATATACTGCTTCTTTTTAATGTCTGTGTGTGTGTGTGTGTGTTTGTGTGTGTGTGTATATATATATATATATATATATATATATATATATATATATATACTCTCCAGATTTTTCAAAATATAAAATATATGTGTCTTATTATACACTCCCTAAAATCATTCATATTCATGTATGTGGATTTATAATCAACTTTTCACAAGATTATTCTCCGAAATATTCATACACCTGAAATTCATATTTGTTTTCTAAAACTGAAAACTGACTTCAGTAAATGGTGCATACAAATCATAATATTTCGTCATTGCAAGATGGCCACGAATAGAGTGCATCACACCAAGTGTACTGCACCACTGCACAGGTGAATAACGAGTTAGAGTGACAAAAAAACTATCTTGTTAGAAAATTACAGCAAAATGGGGGTGCACCAAAACCTAGAAGAAGGATTTCTAGCACCATGGTCCGGTAATTGAGTCTCAAACACGAGCCAAATGTGCGACCCGAGATCCCATTTGACTGATCTGCGCGGCCCACCCAGTGGCTAAAGACGGTGCGGCACCACCGAGATGGGTCCAATAAGCAGGGAGAAACGTTGATGAGGATTCTGTGGAATCCTGCCGGTAGAGCCCCCACTGAGCCCTGAGCTGAGTTCAGGATTTCAGACAGGGAAGGAAGCGGTACAGTTCTATCTCCCACAATGGAAACTCTTCCAAGGAAACCAATGGCCATCATCTTGGAGAGCTGAAGTAACCACAGCCACACTCCTACAGATTACAACAATAAAACAGGAGTGTGTTATTCAGCTCATCTCCCATATATCGGGGAATTTGCATAAAATCTCTCCTAGGATTTCCGGGGGAGAGATTATCAGAGCGAGCCTGCATAAAGATGGGGGAAAACAAGAGGCAACTGACCTTCAACTCCCCCTCTCATCAACTGTGAAAATAAAACCTGTCTAACCAGTGCTGGGGGAGGGGCAAGTGGAAAAAATCAAAACAATAGAGTGTCTGGCTTCCCAATAGACACCCTCCACAACCAACAAACGGCAGGCCCAGAGTACAGTTTGAACTGCCTAGAGCCATCACTCAGGGGAAATCTGGTCTTGCAGGAAAAACCAGGACTAGCAGGAGAAACCAGAGGACTAGAGGCCAGGCCCTTGTGACTGGGCAGCGGGAGACTGCAGGCCCACAGGCGACAGTCCACCCGCTGCCCGCGTGACTAGGCGGCTTGGGAACGCCCTGCCGCCGGCGACCGACCGCACCACTGGGTGGCTAGAGATCACCCGCCCGCCAGTGACAGCCCACCTGCTGCACAAGTGACTGGGCAGCTGGAGACCGCCTGCCCGCCAGTGACCCGGAGCTGAAATCAACAAGTGACAGTACAGTCCCACCCCCCTATACGGACACCTCAGCAAGGAGCCTTGGGCCTGCCAAAACAGAGAGGTGACGTCACTGGAGCTCGGCCTTCGGAATTTCTTCCAAGCGGAATCCACTTTAGCATGCATAGTCTACCAACACAAAGGAGAGACAGCAGAGACATACAACACCAAAACAAATCTCTAGAATAAAGCAGAAACACAGCAATCAAATAGAGCTGGAAAGTAACGTGAACATCATGAAAAAACAATGGAATAAAAGGAGTACAAACAATGCAGGACAACTTAATTCTACAGGAGGACCTAGAAGCACCGGAAACAGGGATAGGGAAAGAAATCAAGGCATACTTAACTCAGATGGAAAGAAATATTAGAGAAGACATGAGGCAGCAAGTCCAAGGAATAAAAGTATATTTTGAAAATGAATTAAACAAACAAATTCAAATGGCAAAAAATGAGCTTTACCAAAAAATAGAGATCTTAAAAAAATTCAAACAGTAATTCTAGAAATGCAGGAAACTATAAACCAAATTAAAAACTCAAACACGAATATTACAAATAGAGTAGATCAAGTAGAAGTCAGAAAATCAGAAAATGAAGACAAAGTTTATCAACTTGAAAAGAATATAGTCAACACAGAAAAGATGCTTAAATCTATTCAAGAGATAAGGGATGTCAAAAAAAAAAAAACTTGAGAGTCATCAGGATAGAAGAAGGCATAGAGATTCAAACCAAAGGAATGGACAACATATTAAATGAAATAATTCTAGAAAACATCCCAGAGATGAAAGATGGATTGGATTGCGAAATCCTGGAAGCCTACAGGACCCCAAATATTCAAAAACATAATAGACCAAATCAAAGACATATAATTATGAAGATAGCCAACATACAGAACAAGGAGACAATATTAAACGCTTATAAGAGAAAGGAGGCAGATTACATTCAGGGGTAAACCAATTAGGTTAACGACTGATTTTTCATCACAGACTTTGAAAGAGAGAAGATCCTAGAACAATGTATTTCAAATGCTGAAAAATAATGGATTCCAACCAAGAACACTGTACCCAGCAAAATTAAGCTTCAGATTTGAAAATGAAATTAAAGTCTTTCATGATAAACAAAAGCTAAAAGAATATGCAGCCAGAAAACCAGCACTGCAAAGCATTTTGAGCAAAATACTACAAGAAGAAGAATTGAAAAATAGTGCCCAAAACTAACAGCAGGAGGTATTTCAGTAAAGGGGGAGGAAAATAACCAAAAAAGTAAAAACTAGCCAAACTAAAATATAATAAATAAATAAACATGACTGGAAGTACAAATCATATTTCAATTGTAACCTTAAATGTTAATGGCCAAATCTCACCAATCAAGAGACATGGGCTAGTAACGTGGAAAAAAAAAATCCAACAATATGTTGTCTTCAGGAGACCCATATGATAGGAAAAGACATACACAGGCTGAAGGTAAAAGTTTGGGAAAAATCATACCACTCACATGGCCCTCGGAAGCAAGAAGGAGTGGCCATACTCATATGGAATAAAATCAACTTCAAACCTAAGTAAATCAAAGGGATAAAGAAGAACACTATATTCTTTTAGAAGGAACCATCCACCAACAAGACTAACAATTATCAATTTGTATGCACCAAGCAATGGAATTGCAACGTTCATAAAACAAACTCCCCTCAAGTTCAAGAGTCACATAGACTACAACACAATAATTATGGGTGAATTCAACACACCACTCTTGGCATTGGACAGATTCTCTAGAGAGAAACTGAATAAAGAAACTATAGAACTCAACAGCACAATCGATAACCTAGACTTAACAGACATATATAGAATATATCAACCATCATCAAGTGGATACACGTTCTTCTCAGTAGCAGCACATTGATCCTACTCAAAGATAGACCATATATTATGCCATAGGGCAATTCTTAGTAAATATAAAGGCATGGAAATAATACCATGCACCATATCTGATCATAATGGAATGAAACGGGAAATCAATGATAAAAGAAGGAAGCAAAAATCCTGCATCACATGGAAAATGAACAACATGCTACTGAATGATCAATGGGTAACAGAAGACATAAAGGAGGAGATAAAAAAATTCTTAGAGACAAATGACAATACAGACACAATGTACCGGAATCTATGGGACACAGTGAAAGCAGTTTTATGAGGGAAATTCATTTATTGGAGTTCTTTCCTCAAAAAAAGAAAAACCAGCAAATAAATGAACTCATGCTACACCTCAAAAACCTAGAAAAGGAAGAGCAAAACAACAGCAAATGTAGTAGAAGACAAGAAATAATCAAATTTAGAGAAGAAATCAACAAAATTGAAACAAAGAAAAACATTGAAAAAATTGATAAAACTAAAAGTTGGTTTTTTGAAAAAATAAATAAGATCGACAGGCCCTTAGCCATACTAATGAACAGAAGAAGAGAGAGAACTCAAATTACTAAAATACAGGATGAAAAAGGCAATATCACAACAGACACTACAGAAATAAAGAAGATAGTTAGTAAGTATTGTGAAACACTATATTCCAATAAAATTGAAGATAGTGAAGGTATTGATAAATTTCTTAAGTCATACGATCTGCCCAGATTGAGTCAGGAAGACACACACAATTTAAACATACCAATAACAAAGGAAGAAATAGAAGAACCATCAAAGGACTGCCAACCAAAAAAAACCCTGGACTCGATGGGTATACAGCGGAGTTCTACAAAACCTTCAAAGAAGAACTAATACCAATATTATTCAAGCTATTTCAAGAAAAACAAAAAGAAAGAGCTCTTCCAAATTCATTCTATGAGGCCAACATCACCCTGATCCCGAAACCAGACAAAGACACTTTAAAGAAAGAAAACTACAGAACAATATCTCTAATGAACTTGGATGCAAAAATTCTCAATAAAATCCTGGCGAATCGAATACAGAAGCATATCAAAAAAATTGTGCTTCATGATCAAGTAGGATTCATCCCTGCGATGCAAGGCTGGTTCAATATATGGAAATCAATAAATGTAATCCACCACATCAATAGACTTAAAGACAAGAACCATATGATCATCTCCATTGATGCAGAAAAAGCATTCGACAAACTACAGCGTCCCTTTATGTTCAAAACACTATAAAAACTAGGGATAAAAGGAACTTACCTCAACATGGTAAAAGCTATATATGCTAAAAATCAGGCTAGCATCATCCTAAATAGAGAAAAGCTGAAGAAATTCCCTCTAAAATCTGGAACAAGACAGGGATGCCCTCTATCACCACTTCTATTCAATTAAGTTCTAGAAATACTAGCCAGAGCAATTAGACAGACAAAAGAAAATAAAGGCATAAAAATAGGAAAGGAAGAATTTAAATTATCGCTATTTGTAGATGACATGATAATATATTTAACAGACCCAAAAGGGTCTACAAAGAAACGGCTTGAGTAAATAAATGAATTCATCAAAGTGGCAGGATATAAAATCAACACACATAAATCAAAGGCATTTTTGTATATCAGCAACAAAACTTCTGAAATGGAAATGAGGAAAACCACTCCATTCACAATATCCTCAAATAAAATAAAATACTTGGGAATCAACCTAACAAAAGAGGTGAAAGATTTATATAATGAAAACTACAGAACTCTAAAGAGAGAGATAAAAGAAGATCTTAGAAGATGGAAAAATGAACCCTGTACATGGATAGGCAGAAATAACATTATCAAAATGGCAATATTACCCAAAGTTCTCTACAGGTTTAAAGTGATGCCAATCAAAATCCCAACAGCATTTCTTGTAGAAAAAGATAAAGCAATCATGAAATTCTTATGGAAAAACAAAAGACCCAGAATAGCGAAAGCAACTCTAAGCAGTAAGTGTGAATCTGGAGTTATAGCGATATCAGAGTTCAAACTGTACTACAAAGCAATAGTACCAAACACAGTGTGGTACTGGTACCAAAACAGGCAGGTGGACCAATGGTACAGAATAGAGGACACAGAAACCAATCCACAAAATTACAACTTTCTTATATTTGATAAAAGGGCTAAAAGCATGCAATGGAGAAAGAATAGCATCTTCAACAAATGGTGCTGGGAAAATTGGAAATCCATATGCAAATAAATGAAACTGAATTTCTTTCTCTTGCCATGCACAAAGGTTAACTCAAAATGGATCAAGAAGCTAGATATAAAATCAGAGACACTGCGTCTGATAGAAAACAAGTTGGTTACGATCTTCATACTGTGGGGTCGGGCTCCAAATTTCATAATAAGACTCCCATAGCCCAAGAGTTTATAACAAGAATAAACAAATTGGACTTACTTAAACTATAAAGTTTTTTCTCAGCAAGAGAAACAATAAGAGAGGTAAATAGAGAGCCTACATCCTGGGAACAAATTTTTACCCCTCACACTTCAGATAGAGCCCTAATATCCAGAATATACAAAGAACTCAAAAAATTAAACAATAAGATAACAAATAATGTAATCAACAAATGGGACAAGGAACTGAACAGAAACTTCACAGAGGAAGACATACAATCCATCAACAAGTACATGAAAAAATGGTCACCATCTCTAGCAGTCAGAGAAATGCAAATCAAAACCACCCTAAGATACCATCTCACTCCAGTAAGATTTGCAGCTATTATGAAGTCACAGAACAACAAGTGTTGACGAGGATGTGGGGAAAAGGGTACACTTGTACACTGCTGGTGGGACTGCAAATTGGTGAAGCAAACTTTGAAAGCAGAATGGAGATTCCTGGGAAAACTGGGAATGGATCCACCCTTTGAACCAGCTTTTGCCCTTCTCAGACTATTCCCTGAGGATCTTAAAAGAGCGTACTATAGGGATACTGCCACATCAATGATCATAGTGGCACAATTCAAAATAGGTAGACTGTGGAAACAAACTAGATGCCCTTCAATATATGAATGGATAAAAAAAATGTGGCATCTATACACAATGGAGTATTATGCAGCACTAAAAAATGACAAAATCATAGAATTTGTAGGGAAATGGATGGCATTAGAGCAGATTATGCTAAGAGAAGGTAGCCACTCTTTAAAAAACAAAAGTCAAATGTCTTCTTTGATATAAAGAGAGCAACTAAGAATAGAACAGGGAGAAAGAACTTGAGGAAAAGATTAACATTAATCAAAGACGAGAGAGGAAAGCAAAAGGGAGAGAGAATGGAAACCATATGGAAATGGTAGGAGACCCTCAATGTTACACAAAATTACATATAAGAGGTAGTGAGGGGAAAGGGGGGTGGAATAGGGAGAGAAGTGAAAAACAGCAGATGAGGTAGAGAGGGAAGATGGGAGGGGAGGGGAGGGAAGATAGTAGGGGATAGGAAATGTAGCACAATACAACAGTCACTTATATAACATTTTGTAAAAATATGAATGTGTAACCATTGTGATTCTGCAACTCGTATTTGGGGAAAATTGGAAGTTCATAACCCAATTGAGTCAAATGTATGAAAGATGATATACCATGAGCTTTGTAATGTTTTGAACAACCAATAAAAAATAAATAAATAAAGGTTTAAAATTGAGTGGGAAGATATCAGCTAAAAAAGTGTTGAGATGCATTCATTTTGCTATGCAGAAACTTTGTTTTGTTTAGTTGTATCTATCACAAATTTATTGTACCAGAAAACTGGTTTTAAAAATGCACATAATTGAGATTAAAGGTTAATCCACCTACCCTCCTGAAAAATTCGTAGTATTTCCTATATTTTTCATATTTCATTTTTTAGTGAATATTTTGTCATGGACCAGTTCTAGTCTTAGGCTATTCTTCCAGAATACTAACTCAACTGACAAGTTGGTACAATGTGTTGGATTGTTCTTTTCATCTTTTATTTAATAGTTTCTAACTGATAATGTGTATTTTTCCTTATCTTTATTTGGACATACATACCCAACTGTATCTTTGCATTTTATGTTTTACTGGGAAAGAGACTCATCAAAAGCTCTGTATTATATGTATCAGTAATCAAACATTTAGAGATCGCAATTATTCTTAATTTTGCCTGAAAATATCTTTGTACCATTTTTCTTATAAAGATTTAGAATTATTAATACTGCCCCTACTGTAATAAGTAACTACTTACAAAAAGGATTAAACAATTGACTTTATATCAATTATGAATATGAAAATTACTAAAATAAGTATTTTTTAATTAACACACAATTGATAGAAATTGAAATCACAAGAAGGCCATTTGAAATGTCAGTGCATATGGTCCTTAAATAATAGGTTGTTCAAAAAAAATTTCTCTAATTCATAAGAGTTAATATGCCATATTACAACTTAATGTGATATAAAACCTTAAATTATCAGTATTCATAAATAAGAATGATACCTGTTAACTTAAACATGTTTATTTGATTTTCACTGTAAGATGTTAATTCTGGAAGACTTGAAAATTAAGAAAGACTTGGTATATATTATTTCTAACAGGCTAATCAAAGTAATTTTAAATATATATGTATATATATATGTAATACATGTGAATGAATATAGATGCATATGTATAATAAATGTATTGTAATATATCTATCAGGTGATTATAATTTTTAAATTTTCTCAAGAAAAAAGAATGACTATAAAATCAGTTTTAAATGTAAATTTCATAGCATACTAGTGTTTGTAATGACATGAGAGAAAAATACATAACGAGGGAAAGTGAAAAAGAATAGAGAGAAGGGGGAAAACGATTAAGAAAGTGAGAAATGAAGAGGGTGAGGAGTGTTTGATGATAAGATAAAGTGGAGGAGCTGGGTTTCTGGCTCAGTGTTAACATGCTTGTCTAGCATGTGTGAGGCACTGGGTTATATTCTCATCACCACATACAAATAAATAAAATGAAGGTCTATGAACAACTGAAAAAATAAAAAATGAAAAAGGAGAAATATTACCAAAATTCCAAGTTTTTATAAATGTTAAATAAAAAAAAATTATGTTACATAGCCTTATGCAATTTCTAGAGTCCCCAAAATAGTCATTAAATGTTAGATTATTAGTGCTATAACTGAAAATCTATTGCTCTTTCCTCTACATTCTGTGGCATGCTAGTGCTAAAATAAAGTGTATTATGACACCAAAAAAAATCAAATATTTCTACAGTAACTGACCCAGTTTAACATCAATGCATGAAGATTCCTATGGGATATAATGTGTATTTTGACGTACATTTTCATTCAAAACTGGTACATTTCTATTTCTCCAGTTTATGCACATGATAGGATGTGTATTTCATCCACAATTTAGCAAATTTATACGCATTTGTTTTACTTTCCATCACTTCCTGCTTCAGAACACATGGATTACTCCATGTTTCTTGACTGCTCTTTTTAAGAGACTTCTTTATAAACACATTATTTTCGATTTCCATTATCAATTTTGAAGCAAAACTCACACAACCGTCATGATAAACCATAACCCTAATATTATCATTAGATATAAAACTGGTTGGAATGAATGATTGTATTTCAATATGAGATTTCTTGTATACTTTCAGATATCAATTTAATCCATTATGTAAAGTGGAACCAGTAATATTATTTATTCACAGTATGGTCTATTCATGCATTATCTCTATATTGATAGACACAGGGTACACCTCTGTGTACGCCCAATAATAATTTGTATATCTTCAAAATATTGCTCCCAGAAATGGTGGAAGAAATACTCATGTCAACTGATTTATACATACATTTTATCACAGTAGTATTCTGGACACAAAATGCAAAGGTCACACTTAGGATTCTCCCAAAAGCCTAAATGGAAAGTGAACATGGATTACTAAACTCATCCATGTCCAGGTTGCCTAATGCTCTCAAATGTCAATCATATTGGTGACTACATATGTGTTTCTTCTGAAGATTACATTTTCAATCTCAACCCTGTTGAGAATGTCTAAACCTATGACTCATTTTATAATTTGCCTGATTTCTTAATCTCTATTGATATCTGCTTTCCTACTATTTTCCCCAGTTCATCATTGTGACTGACTTTTCACATGTGCTGACATATATATTCAATCTCTACCCGACACCCTATTGCTAAAGAACTTTTGGTCCAAATCCTATACTCAATCTTCGTCCTAAACCTACCGACTATCTTCCTAATCCTAGTGACAAATCCTTTTTGACTGGATGTTCTCTTCGTTATTCAATCATCCAAGGTGCAAATTCCTGTTCCATTGTATATTGCTTTATCTGAGACATATGTGCAGTACATAAGTCAAAGCTAATTAAACCACTCAAGGGGCAAATGCCCTTCTGGGCTTCAAATCATACCTAGATTTCTTTTTCCATACTTATATTTCACCCACAAGTTAGCAAAATTATTTGCATTTTTGTCACTTTCAATTACTTCCTACTTCAGAACACATGCATTCCTCTATGTTTCTTGACTGGTCTTTTCATGAGACTTCTTTCCAAACACATTATTTTCCATTTCCATACTCACTTTTGAAGCAGAACTCACACACCTTTCATGATAAAATATAACCCTAATATTACCATTAGATGTATAACTCATTGGAATGAATGATTCTATATAAATATAAGATTTCTTATATATTTTTAAATATCAATTCTATCAATCCATTATTTAAAGTGGAATCAGTTATATTATTTATTCACAGTATTGTCAATTCATGCATTACTTCTATATTCATAGACACAGGGTACACCTCTGTGTACACCCAATAATAATTTGTATATCTTCAAAATATTGCTCCCAGAAATGGTGGAAGAAATACTCATGTCAACTGATTTATACATACATTTTATCACAGTAGTATTCTGGACACAAAATGCAAAGGTCACACTTAGGATTCTCCCAAAAGCCTAAATGGAAAGTGAACATGGATTACTAAAATCATCCATGTCCAGGTTGCCTAATGCTCTCAAATGTCAATCTTATTGGTGACTACATATTTGTTTCTTCCTAAGATTATATATTGAAACTCAACCCTGTTGATAATGTCTAATCCTATCACTCACTTTGTACTTTGCCTGATTTCCTAATGTCTCTATTGATATCTGCTTTCCTACATATTTTCCGCATTTCATCATTGTGACTCATTCTTCACATGTGCTGACATTTACATTCACTCTCTAACCAAAACCCTATTGCTAAAGAACTTTTGGTCCAAATCCTATACTCACTCTTCTTCCTAAACCTACGGACTATATTCCTAATCCTACCGACTATCCCTTTTGGACTGGATGTTCTATTCTACATTCAATCATCCAAGTAACGGTCGGGCGAGCGTCGGAAGAAGAGACCACCAAGTGTCTATCTCATGTAACAGCAAAGGGTTTATTGGGGGTCCAGCATGCTGGGGCTCAGAGTTCACTTGAAAAGAGTAGAGAGCCCTGAGAACAGCTTAAGCAGATGTTATAAACTTTTCCTTGCGAGTGCAGGGAGGGAAGTTAATTGATGTGTCAGGGCGAGTGTTCAGTTTGCATGCAACCTGGTGGGGGAGTACATTCTCCAGTTTGGCAGTTGTGGACAGCACATTCTGGGAACAAGATTGGCAAAAATTTCTCAAGATTTCAACAGTGTTTTGTTAAGTGTACAGAAAAACAGGAAGTGACAACTACATATTTTATTAACCTTTCATTCGACACTTCTTTTTCTGGCTACTTTTAATCATAAATATGATCATTGGGTGGTGTCACATTCCATGTCCGCTAGTGGGGTATTACCATTAGTTTAACTTGTCCAATTTGAGCCTGGAGAAAATAAATTACATGGTTGAGCAAGCAGGGTTTTATAGTTAGCAATAATGTGAGGATTATTATTGGACCCGCCAGGATTGATAAATGCGTAGTTAACCAGGGGGACTTTGTGAACCAAGATTCAAACCACCCTTTTTGGGCCTCTCTCTCTCGTTGACGCTCTTCAAGTCGTCATTTTAATTTACTCATAGATTTTTTTACAACTCCAGTATGGTTGGCATAAAAACAACATTCTTCCATCAATGCAAAACAAAGGCCCTCTTCTCTCATGAAGAGAAATTCCAATCCTCGACTGTTCTGTAAAACAACTTCAGAGAGATAGGTTAAAGATTCCTGCAATGCTGTGATGGAGGTTTCTAATATCTTTAAGTTTTGGCCTATTGCTGCTTCTATTTGGGTCATTTGTTTTGTCCCATGGACCAAGGCAGTGGTTCTTGTGCCCACCCCTGCAGCAACATGTATTCCTAATAGGATGGCGAAAGTGAGGGTATATGTTCCCAGTGGAACCAGGTTTTATGCCCCCCTATTTGATCTTCAAATGAACCTGTGTCATGATAGAGCACTCTGGGAAACATTTGCACAACTACACAATTAATCACATCTTTTGACCACTTCATGAAAACATAAACAATGTTTTAAGTATATAGAATTATACTGTTGTAGGGATGGACAAGGCAAGGCACCTAAGATAGTACCAAAGACAGGAAAACAGTCCTATTTGTTTGCAACCATATTCAGAGGGCATTACTTCTGTTGTAATCAATTAAATCCCCAGAATCCCAAGTTTAGGTAGTTTCAGAATTTTGTACCCAACATATAAGGGAAGGGGCTCAGAAGTTCACAGTCTTAAGAAGTTCACAAGAAGCCATTTGTCTTCTTTTTTTTTTCCTCTGTTCTGGGAAAGTTAACCTTCCAAGGACACCTGGGTGAGGGAGAGCTTTATATTCCCTTTATTTTTCCCCCTGCCAACTGTTACCATGGAGCCCAGTTGGTAACTTCTTTATCTTACAAATGTAGCCATCTATGTGAAGCCTCAGCTCAAGGCCAAGGCCTTGTTCACATATTTTGTGAAAAATTAGTATGGGGGTGTCTAGCTTAGGATTGCAGATTTTTTTAGCCAGTGGCCAAGTAGAATAGGGCAACACGAAAAGTGGAATTTTATCTACTTAGAAATCTTTTATTGGGACTCTTTTGCTGAAATTCCTAAATTCAGCTATGTTGGAGATTTCTGGAGAAGGTCAGTTAAGACATTTCTGTGGGCCTGGTACAGAGGGGGAAGACGGGGAAGGCATGGCTGTGAGCAGTTCCGTGGATCTGAGAATGAGGTAGGAGAAATGTAAAAGAATAATGGAAAAGGGGTTTTGGATTTTTCTAGGAACAAATCTTGAGCAGTAAAACAGGTACAGCAGAGGGTAAGATGGGAGTTAGTATCCCAAAAAGCATTTGAGGGACTTTAAATACTTAGTAACATGTTTTCAGTGATGAAAAAGCAACTTTAAAGGCCATTTACATTGCATCTTGGATAAGGGTGTGAGGGCTCTTCTCAGCTGGTTTGGGCTTTGTGTTAGGTAGTAAGAGGACCTGGTGGGACCCAGTGCGGGCAATGACAGGAGAAGAGAGGAGTGAGTTGGTTGAGGTGTACCTCAGTACCTGCTACCTCAAGAAGGGGGCAACGGTCTTAGAACTGGCGGAGGTTTGGGTTTTTGATCTAGTAATTGGAGGGGAGAAATCAGGTTGCATAGGTGAGAGTAAGAGCAGAGAGTCTGGAGCAGAAGGCTGAGGGTGAGGATCTATTGGAGAAGCATAGTTCAGGATGTGAGCAAAGGAGGGAAAAGGCCTCCACATAGGGGAATCTCCTTTTACCCTTTTCAGCACTTGCAGAAGTTAAAAAGGGCACGCAGAATTTGAGGATCCAGAGACCCCTCTGGGGGCCATCAATTTTGGTTATCTAATTGGTAATATGGCCAATGTTGTGTACAGAATTTGATGAGGAGTTTAGGTTTCATCAAGCTGTCCCTGTATGCTCACATCCTCATGACTTACAGAAGAAGCCGGCTTTCCCCCAACACAGCCTTGACTGTTTGTGGCTTTGATAGTCCGCCGGGCAAACATAGTAATCTAGGCTAGCCAACCTGCATCTGGCTCGCGTGTCCCTACATCCATAATATTTGTTTCCATTATCTATGGTAGAGAAGGGATTTAATGGAATTTTAGTGGGATCCACTTCATCAGGGATATCCCAATGGAAAAGACCTATAGCCAGCTGACAAATGTTTCTGTGGAGAGATGGCGACCATGTCCCTAAGTGGGCTGTATGCGAGATAGACCATACTTCTTGTCCAGTAAGATTTGTGATCAGCCATCGCTGCTGAATGGGCTGATGAGGGTTAGGACTACTGGTGGTCAAGGGGAGAGTCTATTGCCTTATCCACATGGCAAATACACAATTTGAAAGTGTTACCAGTCTTTTACAGTTTCCAGCCAGACTCTGGACAGGGCACAGGCTTGAGATGAGAGGTATGGATCCAGGAAGTGATTCTGTCTACCTTTACTGCTGTAGGTGTTATAAGTAGCACCTGCTATGGTCCCTTCCAGCAGGGTTCCAGGGATGACACCTGATGTCGTCTAATGTAGACAAAGTCTCTTTCTTGATATTGATGTTGATTCCCCTCGTCACCGGGTTGGTAGGCAGTGTCCATCTGTCTTCACAGGTATCTATGTGGCTCTGGCTGAAAGACAATATCTCTAAATTTTTAAATTAGTGGGAAGTAGAAAGATCCTTCTAGGGTCCATCCAAATCCAAAGGTGAGCCATTCTGAGGCACAGAGAGTCTGCCAGGTCCAGCATTTTACTGAAAAAGAAAGATTCTGATCCCTTTAGCAAACTTTGTTGCAGTGAACAAGGGTCAGAGACAGAGGCATTGAAGTGCTCTGTCCCATAATGAAAGATACACAAACAGTAAAAGCAACAACACATGACACAGACAAGACAAGACAATAAAGACAGGATATGGAAGTCCAACACTGAGACCAGGACTGAGTAGTTGGCAAAACCCGATGGGTTGGCAATACCGAATCTGAAACAAAATATCACTGAGTCATGGAGACTATTGTTCCTCGATTTTCTGAGTCCTCTATGACGTCCCCCAGGGACTTGGCCTGTGGCTCTGTGACATGAGTGTCAGCCACCATCGGAGAGAGCTCACGCTCTTCATCGACATCCATTTTGCCAAGCCCTGACCTGAAACCTGAAACCAGAAAGAGGCACCTTACTTACCCCGAGAGGAGTTCGTTGGGGTCGCTTGTCCACGGCTGCCGGATCTCGGTGGAACCTCCATATGTAAAGGTCCGGTGACAATCGGGTGAAGAGACCACCAAGAGACTGTCTCATGCAATGCAAAGGGTTTATTGGGGGTCCAGCATGCTGGGGCTCAGAGCTCACTTGAATAGAGCAGAGAGCCTTGAGAACAGCTTAAGCAGAGCTTATATATTTTCCTAGGAGAGGGCAGGGGGGGAAGTTTATTGATGGGTCCGGGCGAGTGAGCGGTTTGTGTGCAACCGGTTGAGGGAGTACATTCTGCAGTTTGGCAGTTTTGGACAGCACATTCTGGGAATAAGACTTTCAAAAAGTTCTCAAGATTTCAACAGTGTTTTGTTAAGCATACAGAAAAACAGGAAGTGACAAGTACTTATTTTATTAACCTTTCACTGCGAACTATACTTTTCAAGAATTCCTAATGTTTCTATTGTGTTTGTTAAAGTTCATTTTTATTCAAACCTGGTACGTAATTATTTCTTCAGTTTATGGACATCATTAGATATATCCATTTATTCACAAGTTCACAAATTTATAAACATTTGGTTCACTTTCAATCACTTCCTCCTTTGGAAGACATATATTCCTCCATGTTTCTTGACTGGTCTTTTTATTAAACTTCTTTCTAAACATATTATTTTCGATTCCATAATCATTTTTGAAGCAAAACTCACACACTATTCATGATAAATGATAATCCTAACATTACCATTAGATATATAACTGGTTGGAATGAATGTATGTATATCAATATAAGATTTCCTATATATTTTCAGATATCAATACAATCCATTATTTAAATTTGGAACCAGTTATATAATTTATTCACAGTAGGGTCTATTAATGCATCATCTCTATATTCATCAAAACAGGGTAAACCTATTAGTATCCCCAGTACTAATTTATAAGTTTTCAAAATATTGCTCACAGAAATGGTGGAAGAAATACTCATGTCACCTTAGCTACATATACATATTATCACAGTAATATTCTGGACACAAAATGCAAAGGTCACACAGAACATAATTTAAGCTATGTATCCCAATCAAGAGCCCAAAGTCCTTCTGGGCTTCAAATATTACCTAGATTTCTGTTTTCATACTTATATTTCACCTCCATATTCTTATAAATATCGCAGGTTCCCAATATCATTATTCATCCAGCAAAATGATTCATAACCCAAATCGAACATGCTATTAACCCTAACCATTCTGTAAACTGAGATTGTTCACTCAATCTCACTTTACAGAAGAGCAGGGACAAAGTTAGTATTACAATACAGGAAGTTAGGAGATCTTTCACCTGCTGAGTACCTCAAAATCCATGCAGAAATGATCCCTGGAGAAGACGTAGGCAGCTATGAAGGACCTGAAACAGCAAAAGTCATCTTCCTTTGCAAACCACCCGATCAGGATGAAAGGATGTGTCTCAATCAGCCTATCTCTTCTTAATGTAGGGATGATGTATGAAACCAGGCATGTGTGGAGAGCTGTTCCCAGGTGCCTATGTTTCTATACCATTCTAACTTGTGAAAGTGTCACAGGAAATAGAGGCTGCCTCCTTTTCCTGAGACACTAGGAAGCAACTGTTATGACAAAGTGGTGGCCAAGACAGTGGCCTCATTCATTTTCTGAAGGAAGTGACCTCACCTCACTTCCTTGGTGATGGAAATCTCTGAATTTTGTGATCCAAGAAGCCAGGCACCCAGAGCCAGTCCCAATCCCAGTCCAAGTGGGCTCACTTGTTTGGATTTACCAAGAGGCTAGATAAATACCAAGAAATTTTTGAAATTCCCATGACCAGATGGTATTGGAGAACATTTGGATGCACTTTTACTGATCATGAGTGTACCAGACAGTGCCTTGATTGACTGGGATTTATGACAATGGTGTAGAACAGAGATGCTATTAAGTTGGACCCTCCTGAGTAGTGAGCCCTGATCTGTGGTGTGCATGTGTGTGATGAATCATCTGTGGTTGCTCCATGTGGATTTGCCATTGATTTCCAAATGGCTTGTCACTGACATGGTGCAGTGACCAGACACTTATATGTAAAGGTGTCTTGTTAAATTGATAGATTTCAGGGCAATGTGCAGAATCAGGTTGCTATAGACAAGGGGGCAAGCTATGTGGGAATGAAGCCTGGTTGGTGAATTCTCTTGTAGACCCTGAAAAACCACAAGTGACAAAACTCCCTCCAGCACTGTGTTCCAGTTGAACCCCTTGTATTTCGTGAGGCAAATACCAAACTCCCAGTGCTGCAGCAGGAAACACCACGAAAAGTGGAGGATGAACAAAAGGCTTCACAGTCCACACGGGGAGACACTTAGACCCCAGTGGCCACAGTTTACATACAAAGAGAGAATTCAGCACTGCTGCCTCATGTGCATTGGAAAGCAAGAAAGAATGTCCTCCAGGTCACATAGATGCAGACCCAGCTTTGATGATCTCACTACAAAGGAAGCTAAAGCTACTGACAACAACATATATTTCAAGTGCCCATCCTCAGAGGAAGTTTCTCTAGAAGTCTTTAGGCCAGCACACCTCCATATTTGTGGAGTGTTTACCCTGTACCTTACTTTGGGATACTCCTCTACCACCTCCAAGTTTGTGACCTCCTAAATATTTTCCATTCCAGATATGTATTTACAGATTTTCTAACTCTTCTCCTCTAATTGTTTCTTATTTGGGGAGATGGTAACGTCAAGGCATTGTTCTGGATGAAAGTGGGAAGATTTTTGTGTAGCACGTATTTGTATACACATTGGATTCATTTTCCAATTTTCCATTCCAAAAACTGAATCCCTGACACTAACACGTACCCTACAAAACTCTGACTACTAATCCTAATATGATGGAGAAAAATGACCCAAACCGAATAGAAAAACAAGCAGTTCTGAAGAGGCATGGTGTATAGTCGGACTTGCCTTTTGCATGATAAAGTGTAGGTGTTATAAACCTAGTCAATTTTTAATTGAAATAGTTCTCCATGTGTTTTTTTCCTTTGGTATTTATTGTTTGTTCTTCAAAACATTACATAGTTCTTGACATGTCATATTTCACACTTTGATTCAAGTAGGTTATGAACTTCCATTTTTCCCCGTATACAGATTGCAGCATCCCATCAGTTACACATCCACTGTTTTGCATATTGCTATACTAGTGTCTGTTGTATTCTGCTGCCTTTCGTGTCCTCTACTATCTCCCATCCCCTCCCCTCCAATCCTCTCAATGTACCCCATCTGCTGTAATTCATTTCTTCCCCTTGTTTTCGTCCCCTTTCCGCTCACTTCATCTTGTATTTAATTTTGTATAACCATGAGGGTTTCCTTCCATTTCCATGCAATTTTGCTTCTCTTTCCTTTTCCCTCCCACCTCTCACCCCTGTTTAATGTTAATCATCTTCTCATGCTCTTCCTTCCAACTCTGTTCTCAGTTACTCTCCTTATATCAAAGAAAACATTTGGCATTTATTTTTTAGTGATTGGCTATCTTCACGTAGCATAATACGTTCTAATGCCATCCATTTCTCTGCAAATT
This sequence comes from Callospermophilus lateralis, assembly GCF_048772815.1. NCBI lineage: Eukaryota > Metazoa > Chordata > Mammalia > Rodentia > Sciuridae > Callospermophilus > Callospermophilus lateralis. The sequence goes on along the minus strand of NW_027514651.1, from coordinate 562,001 downwards.
GTATGATTTTGTCATTTTTTAATGCAGAGTAATACTCCATTGTGTATAAATGCCACATTTTTTTAATCCATTCATCTATTGAAGGGCATCTAGGTTGGTTCCACAGTCTTCCTATTGTGAATTGTGCTGCTATGAAAATAGATTTATCAGTGTCCCTGTAGCATGCTCTTTTTGGGTCTATAGGGATTAGACCGAGAAGGGGAATTGCTGGGTCAAATGGTGGTTCCATTCCCAGCTTTCCAAGAAATCTCCATACTGCTTTCCAAATTGGCTGCGCCAATTTGCAGTCCCACCAGCAATGTACAGGTGTACCCTTTTCCCCACATCCTCGCCAGAACTTGTTGTCGTTTGACTTCATAATGGCTGCTAAGCTTACTGCAGTGAAATGGTATCTTAGGGTGGGTTTGTTTTGCATTTCTGTGAATGCTCGAGATGGTGAGAATTTTTTGATGTACTTATTGATTGATTGTATGTCCTCCTCTGAGAAGTGTCAGTTCAGGTCCTTGGCCCATTTGTTGATTGGGTAATTCATTCTCTTATTGTTAATTTTTTTGATTTCTTTGTATAACTCTGGATATTAGGGTTCTATCTGAAGTGTGAGGAGTCAAGATTTGTTCCCAGGGTGTAGGCTCCCTTTTTACCTCTCTTATTGTTTCTTTTTCTGAGAAAAATCTATTTAGTTTGAGTAAGTCCAGTTTGTAGATTCTAGTTATTAACTCTTATGCTATGGGTGTCCTATTGAGGAATTTGGAGCCCGACCCCACAGTATGTAGATCATAGCCAAAGTTTTCTTCCATCAGATGCCGTGTCTCTGATTTGATATCAAGCTCCTTGATCCATTTTGAGTTAACTTTTGTGCATGGAGAGAGAAAGGGATTCAGTTTCATTTGTTACATATGGAATTCCAGTTTTTCCAGCACCATTTTTTAAAGATGCTATCCTTCCTTCATTTCATGCTATTAGCTCCTTTATCAAATATAAGATAGCTGTAATTTTGTGGATTGATTTCTGTGTCCTCTATTGTGTACCATTGGTCCACCCACCTGTTTTGGTACCAGTACCATGCTCTTTTTGTTACTATTGCTCTGTAGTATAATTTGAGGACTTGTATCGCTATACCGCCTGATTCAAACTTTCTGCTTAGAGTTGTCTTTGATATACTGGGTTTTGTATTTTTCCATATGAATTTCATAATTGTTTTATCTATTTCTACAAGAAATGCCCTTGGGATTTTGATTGGCATTGCATTAAACCTATAGAGAACTTTTGGTAATATCGCCATTTTGATGATGTTAATTCTGCCTATCCATGAACAGGGTATATTTTTCCATCTTGTAAGATCTTCTTCTATTTCTCTCTTTAGGGTTCTGCAGTTTTCATTGTGTAAGTCTTTCACATCTTTTGTTACGTTGATTCCCAAGTATTTTATTTTTATTTTGAGGATATTCTGAATGGAGTGGTAGTCCTCATTTCCATTTCAGAGGATTTGTTGCTGATATACAGGAATGCCTTTGATTTATGATTGTTGATTTTATATCATGCCACTTTGCTGAATTCATTTACTAACTCCAATAGTTTCTTTGTAGACCCTTTTGGGTCTGCTTGGTATAGAGTCATGTCATCTGCAAATAGTGATAATTTAAGTTCTTCTTTTCCTAATTTTATGCCTTTAATTTCTTTCATTTGTCTAATTTCTCTGGCCAGTGTTTCGAGAACTATGTTGAACAGAAGTCGTGAGAGAAGGCATCCCTGTCTTGTTCCAGATTTTAGAGGGAATGCTTTCAATTTTTTCACAATTCAGAATGATACTAGCCTGAGGCTTAGCATAGATTGCTTTTACAATATTTAGGTATGTTCCTGTTATCCCTAGTTTTTCTAGAGTTTTGAACATAAAGGGATGCTGTACTTTGTTGAATACTTTTTCTGCATCTATTGGGGTGATCATATGGTTCTTATTTTTAAGTCTATTGATGTGGTGAATAACATTTATTGATTTCCATATATTGAACCAGCCTTGTATCCCAGGGATGAATCCTACTTGATCATGTTGCACAATTTTTTAAATATGTTTTTGTATCTGATTCGCCAGAATTTTATTGAGGATTTTTGCATCTAGGTTCATTAGAGATATTGGTCTGTAGATTTGTTTCTTTGAAGTGTCTTTGTCTGTTTTATGAATCAGGGTGATATTGGCCTCCTAAAATGAATTTGGAAGTTCTCTCTCTTTTTCTATTTCCTGAAATATCTTGAAAAGTACTGGTATTAGTTCCTCTTTAAAGGTTTTGAAAAACTCTGCTGTATACCCATTCGGTCCTGTTCTTTTCTTAGTTGGTAGTCATTGGATGGTTTCTTCTATTTCCTCAATTAATATTGGTCTGCTTAGGTTGTCTATATCCTCCTGACTCAATCTGGGCAGATCATATGACTTAAGAAATTTATCAATGCCTTCACTATCTTCTAATTTATTGGTGTATAAGGATTCAAAATAATTTCTCATTATCTTCTGTATTTCAGAAGTGTCTGTTGTGATATTGCCATTTTCATCCAGTATGATAGTAATTTGAGTTCTCTCTCTTCTTCTCTTTGTTAACATGGCTAAGAGTCTGTCAATTTTATTTATTTTTCAACTTTTAGTATTGTCAAATTTTTCAATTGATTCTTTTGTTTTGATTTTATTAATTTCAGCTCTGATTTTAATTATTTCTTGCCTTCTACTTCTTTTGCTGTTGTTTTGCTCTTTTTTTTCTAGGATTTTGAAATGAACTATGAGATCATTTATTTGTTGTTTTTTTTTCTTTTTTTAAGGAAAGAACTCCAAGCAATGAATTTTCCTCTTAGAACTGCTTTCAATGTGTCCCATAGATTCTGATATGTTCCGTCTGTCTTTTTCATTTATCTCTAAGATTTTTTTATTTTCCTCCTTGATGTCTTCTATAACCCATTGATCATTCAGTACGTATTGTTCAGTCTCCAAGTGATGCATGAAGTTTCCTTCCTTCTTTTATTGTTGATTTTTCAGTTTCATTCCATTATGATCAGATAAGATGCCTGGTATTATCTATACTCCTTTATATTGTCTAAGAGTTGCCATGTGACATAATATATGATCTATTTTTGAGAGGTATCCATGTGCTGCTGACAAAAAAGTGTAACTGCTTGATGTTGGGTGGTATATTCTATATATGTCTATTAAGTCTATGTTATTAATTGTGTTATTCAGTTCAATAGTTTCCTTATTCAACTTTTGTTTGGAAGATCTGTCCAGTAGTGAGAGAGGTGTATTGAAGTCTCCCATGATTATTGTATTGTGGTCTATCAGACTCTTGAACTTGAGAAGAGTTTTTTTGATGAACATAGCTGAACCATTGTTTGGGGCATATATATTTATGATTGTTATGTCTTGTTGGTGTATGGTTCCCTTGAGCAGTATGTAGTGTCCCTCTTTATCCCTTTTGCTTAACTTTGGCTTGACATCTATTTTATTTGATCTGAGTATGGACACTCCTGCTTGTTTCCGAAGTCCATATGAGTGATATGATTTCTCCCAACCTTTCAACTTCAGTCTATGTATGTCTTTTCCTATCAAATGCGTCTCCTGCAGGCAGAAAATTGTTGGGTCTTGTTTTGTGATCCATTCTACTAGCCTGTGTCTCTTAATTGGTGAGTTTAAGCCATTAACATTTAGGGTTACTATTGAGATATGGGTTGTTATTCCAGCCATATTTGTTTATTTATGTTACTAACCATGTTTTTTTTTCCTCTTTGATTATTTTTCCCCCCTTTACTGTACTACCTCCCACTGTTGGTTTTCATTGTTATTTTCCATTTCATCTTCCTATAATGTTTTGCCAAGGATCTTTTGAAGAAAGGGTTTTCTAGCTGCAAATTCTTTTAACTTTTGTTTATCATGGAAGGTTTTAATTTTATCTTCCATCCTGAAGCTTAAATTCGCTGGATACACAATTCTTGGTTGGAACCCAATTTCTTTCAGTGTTTGAAAAATGTTATTCCAGGATCTTCTAGCTTTCAGAGTCTGTGTTGAAAGATCAGCTGTTATCCTGATTGGTTTACCCCTAAATGTAATCTGCTTCCTTTCTCTTGTAGCTTTTAAAATTCTCTCTTTATTCTGTATGTTTGGCATCTTCATTATAATATGTCTAGGTCTTTATCTCTTATGATTTTGCACATTCGGCATCCTGTAGGCTTCTATGATTTGGGATTCTGTCTCATTCTTCATGTCTGGGAAGGTTTCTCATATTATTTCATTGAATAGATTGCTCATTCCTTTGTTTTGCACCTGTATACCTTCCTGTATCCCAATTACTCTTAAGTTTGGTCTCTTCATGTTATCCCATATTTCTTGGATTTTCTGCTCATGGTTTCTTAACAGTCTTGCTGAGCTGTCTATGTTCTTTTCAAGTTGAAATACTTTGTCTTCATTGTCTGATGTTCTATCTTCTACGTGATCTACTCTGCTGGTAGTATTCTCAATTGAGTTTTTAAGTTGGTTTATTGCTTCCTGCATTTCTATGATTTCTGTTTGTTTTTTTTTTATAACCTCTATCTCCCTGTATAGTTGATCTTTTGCTTCTTGGATTTGTTTATGTAATTTATTGTTGAAGTGATCTTTCATTGTCTGATTTTGCTGTCTAATGTCTCCCTGTTGACTCAGATCATCGGAAGCAAGTATATCCTAAATTCTTTATCTGACATTCCATCTGCTGCAGATATTACCTCTTCTAATGTTGAGTTGACCTGCATTGCTTGTGGTCCTTTCTTTCCTTGTCTTTTCCTACTGTTCGCGTTTTTTTCTGTTTGGTGGAACTTTTGTGTTATTGAATTTTACCCCTAAATGTTTATATTGCTATTGTTTTCATGAAAAGTCTCCCTCACAGGTGTGGGCGGTGGCTCTGCCCCTCCTCCAATTGGGGCAATGTGCCTACCACACCCGCAGCCCTCTGGACCTGTTCTGCCGGTCGGTAGCCTATCTGCCTACCTTGCAGGAGCGGGCAGTTGCTCTACCCCTCTTTGGGCGCTGGTCCTGTTCAGCCAGTGGGTCACAGGTCCACCTACCTTGCAGGCGCAGGTGTCGGCTCTGCCCCTCCGTGTGCCGCTGGGCCTCTTCTGTCTGTGGATTGCAGGGCTGTCTACATTGCAGGCGCAAGTGGCAGCTCTGCACCTCCCTAAACCAGGGCGATATATCTACCAGGCTGGTAGGTTTCTGGGTCTGTTCTGCCAGAGGGTGAGAGGTCCACCTGGTTTCCAGGCACGGGCAGTGGCTCTGCCCCTCCCCAAACCTGGTTATGTGTCTAGCACCGTGGCGGGGCCTAGCGCCTGGTCTGTCGGTGTTCGCAGGTCTGCCTACTTCGCAGGCGCGGGGGCCGGCTCTGCCCCTCTGAAGGCAGCTGGGCCTCTTCTGCCGGTGGATCACAGGTTCACCTATCTAGAAGTTGCAAGGGGTGTCTCTGCCCCTCCGCGGGTTGCTGGGCCTGTTCTCCCTGTGGGTCGCATGTCCGCGTTCCTTGCAGGCGCGCAGCGGCTCTGCCCAACGCCCAACCAGGGCGATGTGTTTTTTACGATTGCGGGCCGCTAGGCCTGTTCTACCGGTGGCTCGCAGGTCCGCCTACCTTACAGGCGCGGTTGGCGGCTCTGCCCCTCCCTTCTCCATGTGTTTTTAAAGTTAACAAATATGAGAATTCCTGTCTCCATTTCTCTGTACCCTATTCAGCACATGTATTTTTATATGCACATATAGAATCCTACCTGGTATCACACGTAGATACTTGTGAGTTTGCTGACTTGGCAAATACAAATTGTGAGAAGAGATCACTCCTCCTAAATGCTGTTGGAACTTACAAAACAAACTATGGGTGAGCTTCCTAGTTGAACAACATTATACTTAAATTGATGTTCAGAAAAGTGAAGATTTTTGGATTTGTGGATGATATATATTTCATGATGTATTTCGATTGGCATTTATATTGCTACATTTTAATGTATATGTGTGTGTGTGTGTGTGTGTGTGTGTGCATATATATATGTATAAACTCTCCAGATTTTTCAAAATATGAAATGTATGTGTCTTATTATATACTCCCTAAATTCATTGATGTTAATGAATGTGGATTTTTATTAAACTTTTCATAAGAATATTCTCTGGAATATTAATCCACCTGAAATATATATTTGTTTCCTAGTACTGAAAGCTAACTTCAGTGAATGGTGCATACAAATCCTAATATTGCTACAGTAAATGACTCAGTTTAACATCAATGCAAGTAGATTCCTATGGGACATGATATGTACTTTGACGTTCATTTTTATTCAAAACTGGTACATTAATATTTCTTCAGTTTTTGCACATAATAGAATACATTTTTCATTCACAAATTCACAAATTCATAGGATTTTTTTTCACTTTCAATTACTTCCTGCTTCAGAACATATGTATTCCCCCAGGTTTCGTGACTGTTGTTTTAATGAGACTTCTTTCCAAGCACATTATTTTTGATTTCCATAATCATTTTAGAAGCAAAACTCACAGACACTTCATGATAAACCATAACACTAATATTACCATTAGATGTATAACTGGTACGAATGATTGTATGAATATCAATATAAGTTTTCCAGTATATATCCAGATATCAATTCAATCCATTATTTAAATTTTGAACCAGTTATATTATTTATTCACAGTATGGTCTATTCATGCATTATCTCTATATTCGTATAACACAGCCTATACCTATTTGTACCCACAATACTAAATTATATGTCTTCAAAATATTGCTCCCAGAAATGGTGGAAGAAATACTCATGTCATCTGATCTATATATACATTAATCACAGTAATATTGTGGAAACAAAAAGCAAGGTCACACTTATGATTGTACCAAATCCTAAATGGAAAGTGAGCATGGATTAAAAAAAAAAATCCATATCCAGGTTGCCTAATGCTCTCAAAGTGAATCCTATTGGTGACTGCATATTTGTTTCTTCCTGAAATTACATATTCAACTTCAACCCTGTTGAAAATTTCTAATCCTATCACTCACTTTATACTTGTCCTGATTTCCTAATGTCTCTATTGATATCTGATTTCCTGTATTTTTTCCCCAGTTTATCACTGTGACTGACTCTTCACATGTGCTGACATTTACTTTCAGTCTCTACCCAAAACCCTATTGCTAAAGATCTTTTGGTCTAAATTCTATACACACTCTTCGTTCTAAACCTACCGAATATCTTCCTAATCCACCAACTATCCCTTTTGGACCAGATGTTCTCTTAGACATTCAATCATCCAAAAGACAAGATCCTATGCCACTGTATATCAATTTATCTGAGACACCTGTGCAGAACATAATTGAAAGCTAAGAATCCCCATCATGGGGCCAATTCCCTTCTGTCCTTCAAAAATTACCTAGATTTCTTTTTTCATACTTATATTTCACCTATATATTCTTGAAAATATCGCAAAATCCCAATACCATTATTCATCCCAGAGAATGATTCCTAACCAAAATGGAACCTGTTATTAACCTTAACCATACAATGTTCCCTCAATCTAACTTTACAGAAGAGGAGGGACAGAATTGGTCTTCCAATACAGGAATGTAGGGGATCTTCCACCTCTGAGAACCTCAAAGTTCCATGCAGAAATGATCCCTGGAGAAGATTTAGGCAGCTATGAAGGACCTGAGAGAGCAAAAGTCATCTTCCATGGCAAACAACCCGGTCAGGATGAAGGGATGTGTCATAATCAGCCTCACTCTTCTTAATGTAGAGAAGATGGACCAAACCAGGCCAGTGTGGACAGCTGTTCCCGGCTGCCTATGGTTGATATACAATTCTCAGTTGTGAAAGTATCACAGGAAATAGGGGCAGCCTCCATCTCATGGGAACCTTGGAAGCAAATTTTAGGATAAAGTGGTTTCCAAAGCAGTGACCTCATTCAGTTCACAAAGGAGGTGACCTTCCTCACTTCCTTGGTGATAGAACTCTCTGAACTTGGGATCCAGGAAGCCAGGCAACCAGAGGCAGTCCCAGTACCATTCCCAGTGGGCTCACTTATTTGGATTTACAAAGAACAGAGTCAGTCTTTCTTGGTACCTACTGATGTGAGAATGGCCAAATTTCATGAGAGCTCAGAAGAGGGGCCTTTCCTGAGAAAGCAGGTAGTTGCTCACAGCTGGCTCCTGACCACTTCGCAGATTTGGCCAAGGAGACCAGATCTGAGACAGGACAGGACATTTCAGGGAACATAATAAGGCCCACAAGTCAGAGGACACTCCGGATTGTCACAGACCTCTTTGGGGAAGGAGGTGCCTTTGTGGGTGTGAGTGTGAGTTTGTGGTTTTGTCTCATGTTCTAAGAATAAGTAAAAAAGGTGGTTTGTTTGGTTTGGAGTGGACTGTTCCTAGTAAGTCGTTTCACAAAGTGAGTGTTTCTATGTCTGTGTATCCCACTGTGTCCGTGGTTGTCGACATTTGAAAAGAGAATTCATCAATGGATGTGTCCTGTTTAGTAGAATCCTTCCCAGCATTCATCCTGCCCAATTGATGAATGGACTGTGGCTTCCCTTATGGATGGAAAACACCTACTAATTTCCTAAGTTCCTGTTTTCTTCCTAAATCTGGCCACTCTCCAGAATAGGCTCATGGTTTTGTGTCCAAGATATGTACCACCTCCAAGCTCTGTGAAAAGGCCATGTAGTGGATAGCTAAAGGGAATGGCTAGCATCTCAAAAAACTCAGATATCTGTGTGACCAGGAAAGCCTCAGTGGAGAAACTCTGCTTTGGGCCTTTTGCTAACCAATTCTTCTCTTCCCTTGAATGTGAGGAAGGTCTTGGCCTCAGGACACAGTTTGTGAAGCCTGAAGAAAACAGTTTTAAAATGGAATTAAATGGGCATCACCTGTGGCTCTTTGTTAATTGCTTTGGAAATGGATGTGTCTGAATCAGTCTCTTGGCCCTGTGTTAGGCTGTGGCTTAGGTTCTCAGCACCTGATGGATCTAAAGAATGATCCCATGTGTGCATCCAAAACCAAAATGGGAAAAAGATCAGTCATTGTTGATGAAGTCTCTCGCCTTCCTCTGTTAGGTTCCTTACCACCATCAAGTGAGAATAGGGATCCTTTGAATCAAATGAGTTCTTCAAAGCCCTGCAAAGGCAATTGCATACATGCTTGTGTTTTCTCATGACTCCACATCACATAAAAAATCTATACCGACAGTCAGTAGGCCTCAAATTGGAGAAGCAGAGCAGTATTACTGGAAGGCATATTTGATCCCTCCTGGTTCACAGGAAGGGTGTACAATCCACCCTGACTTTAGGAAAATGATGGGCAAGCGAGCTTATTTGGACACTTTGTTGGGCTGCGCCCCTCATGGAAACATCCAGCCAGAGATTATGAGGAGTGTCTATATGAAAGAAGATGAGGGCCATGTGGGAGTGTTTTGGTTTTAACTGTGGTTATTTGTGTGGCAGTTGGAAGCGATGACTGGGTCCACCTGGGCTTGAACTCTGCTGTGATACCCCATAGAGACTGAGTCCTGGAACTGACCTCAGAGAAGTATTGCCATGAATTGTGTTGGGATATTAGGAGGCAACACATGGGAGTCGCCATTGGAAACAGAGATCTATTCCCAGGGTGGCTTTCCACAGAGCACTGTGAATCTCAGCCAGGGTATCACATAATTTTATTCTGAAACACTTGGCAGCCATAGTTGAGAGTCAAAACACAAATGCACTTAACATTGTAGACTTCAATGGGCCTGGCTTCATGTGGCATTTTGGCCACTTTTTTAGAAGCCTTAGCAGTTAGAGTTCTCCAGAGCTTTCATTGAAATGAGCTTGTTCACCATTTAATGATTACTGAATTAAATGAAACACTCAGTGACTCCAACTTCAACCTTGAAAGATGGGCTCGATAAATACCATTAAATTTTTGAAATTCCCATATCTAGGAGGCAGTGGAAAACCATTGGATATCCTGTTGGTGATCATGAGTGTACCAGACAGTGCCTTGATTGGCTGGGTTTCACGAAAATGATGTAGAACAGAGATGCCAGTAAGTTGGAGCCTGCTGAATAGTGGACCTAGAGCAAAGGTGGGCATGTGTGAGATAAAACATCTGTGGTGCTTCTATCTGGATTTGCCAATGGCTTCCAAATGCCTTGTGACTGACATGGTGTATCCAGCAGACCATTATATGTAAATGATTCTTGTTATATGGATAAGTTTCAGGGCAATGTTCAGAATCAGGTTGCTATGGTCAAGGTGGCAAGCTATGTTGGAAAGAAGCCTGGTTTGTGCATTCTCCTGCAGACCCTGTTCCACCAAACGTGACGGAACTCCCTCCAGCACTGTGTCCCAGTTAAATTCCTTGTATTTTGTGAAGCAAATACTGAACTCCCAGTGCAGCAGCAAAAAAATCACAAAAATTGGAGGATGATCAAATGGCTTCAGAGTCCACATGAGGAGACACTGAGCCCCAAGTGGCCACAGTTGACCCAGAAAGAGAGAATTCATCAATGCTGCCTCATTTTCATTGGTAAATAAGAAAGCATCTACTCCAGGTCACATAGATGCAGACCCAGCTTTTATGGTCTCACTACAAACGAAGCTAAAGCTCCTGACAACAACATATATTTCAAGAGCCCAACATCTGAGGCAGTTTTTCCAGAAGTCTTTAGGATAGCAGAGCTCCATGTTTGTGGAGTGTTTACATTGTCCCTTACTTTTGGAAACTCCCCTTCTACCTGCAAGGTTGTGAACTCCTGAGCATATTCAATTCCAGATATGTACTCACAGATTTTCTTACTCATCTTCTCTACATGTGTTACTTGGTACGAAGTTAAGGTCAAGGCATTGTTCTGGATGAGAGTCGGAAGATTTTTGTGTAGCACATATTTGAATACACATTGGATTCATTTTCCAATTTTCCTTTCGAAATACTGAATCCCTGACACTAACCCATACCCTACAAGACTCTGACAACTAATCCTAACTTGATGGAGAAAAGTAACCCAAACAGAAAAGAAATACAAACACATCAGAGGAGCCATGGTGTACCGTTGGAATTGCCTTTTCCATTATATAGGGTAGGAGTTATAAATCTAGTCAATTTTTTTGTTGAAAGAGTTGTCCATGTATTTTTAAACTTATCAAATATGTGAATTCCTGTCTCCCCCATTTCTCTGTATCCTATTCAGCACATATATTTTTATATGCACATATAGAATTGTACCTTGTATCACACATATATTCTTCTGAGGTGGCTGACTTGGCAGATACAAATTGTGAGAAAAGTTCAGTCCTCCTAAACGCTGTTGGAACTGAAAATTCAACCTATGGGTGAGCTTTCTAGTTGAACAACATTATACATAAATCCATGTTCAGTAAAATGAATATTTTTGAATACGTGGATGATATATATTTCATGATGAATTTCGATTGGCATATATATTGCTAGTTTTTAATGTCTGTGTGTGTTTGTGTGTGTGTGTGTGTGTAGATACAGATATAGATATAGATATAGATATACACTGTCAAGGTTTTTCAAAATATGAAATATATGTATATTTTGGCCACTATTTGGGAAGCCTTACCTGTGAGAGTTCTCTAGAGCTTTCATTGAAATGAGGTTCCTCAACATTTAATGGTTCCTGAATGAATTGAAACCCACAGTGCCTCCAACTTCATCCTTGAAAAATTGCTCCATAAATACCTTGAAATTCCCCTGACCAGGTGGCACTGGAGAACATTTGGATGTATTGTTGCTGATCTTGAGTGTACCAGACAGTGCCTTGACTGACTGGGTTTCACGAAAATTGTGTAGAACAGAGATGTAAGTAAGTTGGAGAGTGCTGAGAAGTGGGCCCAGAGCTGTGGTGTGCAGGTGTATAATAAAATATCTGTGGTGGGGCCATGTGAGTCTGCCATTAACTTCTAAATGGCTTGTGGCTTACATGGTGCAGCTAGCAGACCCTTATATGTAAAGGCATCTTGTTATAAGGAAAGGTTTCAGGACAATGTTCAGAATCAGTTTGCTATGGACAATGTTGCAAGTTATGTGCGATAGAAGCCTGGTTGGTGAATTCTCCTGTAGACCCTGACCCTCCACACGTGACAGAACTCGCTCCAGCACTGTGTCCCAGTTGAACTCCTTGTATTTCATAAAGGAAATACCAAAAGCCCAGTGCAGCAGCAAGAAACACCACGAAAATTGTAGGATGACCAATTTTCTTCACAGTCAAGACGGGGAGACACTTAGCCCTCCGTGGCCACAGTTTACCTTCAAAGGTAGGATTGAGCACTGCTGCCTCATGTTCTTTGGAAAATAAGAAACCATGTCCTCCAGGTCAGATAAATGAAGACCCATCTTTGATGGTATCACTACAAAGGAAGCTAAAGCTCCTGAAAAGAAAATATATTTCAAGTGCCCAACCTCAGAGGCAGTTTCTCAAGAAGTCTTTAGGCCAGCAGAGTTCCATGATTGTGGACTGTTTATCCTGTCCCTTAATTTTGAAAACTCCTCTAAAATGTCCAAGCTTGTGAACTCCTGAGCATTTTCCATTCCAGATATGTATTCACAGATTTTCTAACTCTTGTCCTCTAATTGTGTCTTACTTGGGGTGAAGGTAATGTCAAGGCATTGCTCTGAATGAGAGTGGAAAGATTTTTTGTAGTGCATATTTGCGTAAACAATGGATTCATTTTCCTTTATTTTCATTTGAATTACTGAATCCATGACACTAAAGCATACCCTACTAGACTCTGACTACTAATGCTAATATGATGGAGAAAAATAACCCAAACAGAATAGAAATACAAGCAATTCAGAGGAGGCATAGTGTATAGTTGGACTTGCCTTTTGCATGATAAAGGGTAGTTGTTAAAAATCTGGTTAATTTTTAATTGAAATAGTTCTCCATGTGTTTTGAAAGGTATCAGATATGTGAATTCCTGTCTCCCTTTCTCTGTTGCCTATTCAGCACATGTATTTTTATATGCACAAATAGAATCCTACCTGGTACCACACGTACATTTTTGTGAGGTGGCTGACTAGGCAGATACAAATTTTGAGAAGAGATCACTCCTCCTAAACGCTGTAGGAACTGAAAATTCAACATTTGCGTGAGCTTCCTAGTTGAACAACATTACACATAAATCCATGTTCAGTAAAATAAAGATTTTTGGATCTGTGTATGATATGTATTTCATGATGAATTTTGATTGGCATATATATTGCTACTTTTTAATATCTCTGTATGTGTTTTGTGAAAAATCTACACTCTATAGGTTATTCAAAATATGAAATATATGTGTCTTATTATACACTCCTTAATTTCATTCATGTTCATGTATGAGACCAAGGCTCATGCAACAGCAAAAGACATTTATTGAGGATCCAATCCAGCATGCTGGTGCTCTGTGCTCACTCAAGAAGGGAGAGCAGCCCAGATCCCCGAGCAGGGGTTGAGCAGTGCTTAAGTACACGATTTGGGGAGTGTGAGACTTTACATATATCACAGTTTCCTTTAGCAAATCATCATACACTGTGGGAAAATGAAACAACAAATCCTAAACATGATTAGTTCATTCATTGGCTTGAACACGTCAGGCGGGAGTGATAGGTCAATTCTAAAGCGGGGTACACATTGAAATTGATTGATTTAGGCCCTGCGATGCATATGTGGTAGGCCACACAGGGTCCTAGGTTATTAAACAACCAGGCGGTCAGGGGAATATTTACTGGGCAGTCCAGAAATTGTCCTACAATTTACAGGAATTTCAGGTTTTGCGTGTAGCATGGAAACTTAAAAATACCTGGTCCTTTACATTTTAAACCAGGCCTTGAAGATTAGAAACTTTACAACACCCGGTCTTTTACACTTTAACTTTAACACTTTAATTTCAATTTCTTTTACCCTTACAGATCACTCCTGGTTCAGAAGAAGGGTGTCCAAGCCACCCTGACTTTAGGCAAATGAGGGGCAAGGGAGCTTATTTTGGACACTGTCTTGGGCTGTGCCCCTCATGGAAACCTCCAGCCATATGTTATGATGAGTGTCTTTATGGAAGAAGATGAGGGCCATGTAGGAGTGTTTTGGTTTTAATTGTGGTCATTTGTGTGGCGGTTGGAAGAGATGACTTGGTCCACCAGGGCTTGAACTCTGCTCTGATACTCCTTAGAGCCTGAGTTCTGGAACTCACCTGAGAGAAGTATTGCCATGAATTGTGTTGGGATTATAGGAGGCCACACATGAGATTAGCCCTTGGAAACTGAGATCTAGGCCCAGGGTGGCTTTCCACCGAGCACTGGGAATCTCAGCCAGGATAACACATGTTTTTTTTTACTGAAAGACTTGGAAGTCATAGTTGACACTCAAAACACACATGTACCTCACATTGTAGACCTCAATGAGCCTGGCTTCATGTGACCTTCTGGCCACTCTTTGGGAAGCCTTGTCTGTGAGAGTTCTCCAGAGCTTTCATTGAAATGAGCTTACTCAGCATTTAATGGTTCCTGAATGAATTGAAACCCACAGTGCCTCCAACATCATCCTTGAAAAATGGCTACATAAATACCATGAAATTTTTAATATTCCCATGACCAGGTGGCACTGGAGAAACTTTGGATGTCCTGTTGCTGATCATGAGTGTACCAGACAGTTCCTTGATTGACTGGTTGTCATGAAAATGGTATAGAACCGAGATGTCATAAGTTGGAGCCTGCTGAGTATTGGGGCTAGAGCAGTGGACTATATGGTTGTGAATAAATATCTTTTGTGGGACCACGTGGATCGGTCATTGGCTTCCAAAATACTTGTGACTGACATGGTGCAGGCAGCAGACCCTTATATGTAAAGGCATCTTGTTATATTGAGAGGATTCAGGGCAATGTTCAGAATTCGGTTGCTATAGTCAAAGGGGAAAGCTATGTGGGATAGATCCATGTTTCGAAAATTCTCCTGAAGACCCTGACCAATCACACGTGACAGAGCTCCCTCCAGAATTGTGTGCCAGTTGAACTCCTTGTATTTCATTAAGCCAATTCCAAACTCCCAGTGCAGCAGTAAGAAACACCACGAAAATGGAGGATGACCAAACGGCTTCACAGACCACACGGGGAGAAACTTAACTCCCAGTGGCCACAGTTTACCAAGAAAAAGAGAATTCAGAACTGCTGTCTCATGTTCATTAGAAAATAAGGAACCATTTCCTCCAGGTCACATAGATGCAGACCCACATTTGATGGTGTCACAACAAAGGAAGCTAAATCTCCTGACAACTTCATATATTTCATGTGCCCAACCTGAGAGGCATTTTCTCAAAGAGTCTTTAGGCCAGCAGAGCTCCAAGTTTGTGGAGTGTTTAACCTCTCCCTTACTTTTGGAAACTGGTCTACCACCTCCAATGTTGTGAACTCCTGAACATTTTCAGTTCCACATATGTAATCACAGGTTTTCGAACTCCTCTCCACTAATTGTGTCTTACTTGGAGCGAAGTAAATGTCAAGGAATTGTTCTGGATGAGAGTGGCAAGATTTTTGTGTAGCACATATTTGCATACACATTAGATTCATTTTTCTATTTTCATTTGAAATAATGATCCCTGACACTAACAATACCCTAATAGACTCTGACTACTAATGCTAATATGATGGATAAAAAGAAACGTAACAGAATAGAAATACAGGCCTTTCATAGGAGGCATGGTATATACTTGGATTTGCCTTCAGCTTTATCAAGGGTATGTATTATAAATCTTGTCAAATTTTAATTGTAATATTTCTCCATGAGTTTTACATGTATATATATATATATATATTTATATATATACACTCTCTAGATTTTTCAAAATATGAAAAAAATGTGTCTTATTAAACACTCTCTAAATTCATTCATATTCATGTATGTGGATATATAATCAACTTTTCACAAGATTATTCTCAGAAACATTCAACCACCTGAAATACATATTTGTTTCCTCGTCCTGAGAACTAACTTCAGTGAATGGTGCTTACAAATCCTAATATTTCTACAGTAACTGACACAGTTTATCATCAAAGCAAGTAGATTCCAATGGACATGATGTGTATATTGATGTTCATTTTAATTCAACACTGGCACATTACAATTTCTTCTGTTTATGCACATCATAGGATATATATTTCCTCCACAGGTTAGCAAATATATAGGCATTTGTTTCACTTTCAATCACTTCCTGCTTCAGAACACATGCATTCCTCCGTGTTTCTTGACTGGTCTTTTCATGAGACTTCTTTCCAAACACATTATTTTCGATTTCCTTTATCAGTTTTGAAGCAAAACTGAAACAGACTTCATGATAAACCATCACTGTAATATCATCATAAGATGTATAACTGGTTGGAATGAATGGTTATATATCAATAAAAGATTTTTTATACATTTTCTGATATCAATTCAATACATTATTTAAAGTGTAACCAGTTATATTATTTATTCACATTATGGTCTATTCATGCATTATCTCTATATTCATAGACACAGGGTACACCTCGTTGTACCCCCAATACTAATTTATACATTTTTAAAATATTGCTCCCAGAAATGGTGGAAGAAATACTCATGTCACCTGATCTACATATGCATGTTATCACAGTAATATTCTGGACACAAAATGCAAAAGTCACACGTATGATTGTACCAAAGCCTAAAGGGAAACTCAACATGGATTACTAAAAACATCCATGACCAGGTTGCCTAATGCTCTCAAATGTCAATCCTATTGGTGACTACATATTTGTTTCTTCATAAGATTATATATTCAACGTCAAAACTGTTGAAAATGTTTAATTTTTTTCACTCATTTGATACTCTTTGACTGATTTCCTAATGTCTCTATTGATATCTACTTTCCTACATATTTTCCCCAGTTCAACATTGTGACTGACCCTTCACATGTGCTGACATTGACATTCACTCTCTAACAGAAACACTATTGCTAATGAACTTTGGTCCAAATCCTATACTAGCTCTTCTTCCGAAACATACTGACTATCTTCCTGATCCTATCGACTATCACTTTTTGAGTGGATGTTCTCTACTGCATTCAATCATCCAAGGTGCAAGGTCCTATGCCATTGTATATCGATTTTTCTGAAACATGTATGCAGAACGTAATTCAAAGCTACGTATCGCAATCAGTTGCCCAATGCACTTCTGAGCTTCAAATCTTACCTAGATTTCTGTTTTCCTACGTATATTTCATCTCTATATTCCTATAAATATTGCAGGTTCCCAAGATCATTATTCATTCTGCAGAATGATTCCTAATCCAAATCAAACCTGCTATTTACGATAACCATACACGGTTGCCTCAATCTAACATTACAAAAGAGCAGGGACAGAGTTCGTCTTACAATACAGGAATGTAGGGTATCTTCAAACTGCTGAGAACCTGAAAGTTCGATGCAGAAATAATCCCTGGATAAGATGTCAGCAGTTATGAAGGACCTGTGAGAGCAAAAGCCATCTTCAATGGCAAACAATCTAGACAGGAAAAAGGAATGTGTATGCATCAGTCTCTCTCTTTGTAAGGTAGAGAAGATGGACCTAACCAGGCCTGCGTGGAGAGCTGTTCTCAGGTGCCTATTTTGATATACCATTGAAACTAGTCAAATTGTCAAAGGAAGTAAGGGCAGCCTCCATCCAATGTGACCCTTGGAAGCAATGGTTAGGGCAAAGTTGTTGCCAAGGCAGTGACCTCATTCAGTTCCTGAAGGAAGTGACCTACCTAACTTCCTTGGTGATGGAACACTCTGAAATTTTGATGCAAGAAGCCAGGCACCGAGAGCCATTCCCAGTCCCAGTCCCAGTGCGCTCACTTGTTTGGATTTACCAAGTACAGAGTCAGACCTTCTTGGTACCTACTGATGTGAGGATGGCCAAATGCCAGGAGAGCTCTGAAGAGAAGCCTTTCCTGAGATAGCAGGTAGTGGCTAGCCGTTGGCTCCTCACAGCATCACAGAGTTTGCCAAGGAGACAAGATCTGAGACAGGAGAGGTCATTTTGTGGAGAACATAGTATGACCCACCAGTCAGAGGACACTCCGGATAGTCACAGACCTACTTTTGGGAAGGAGTTGCCTTTGTTTGTGGATGTGAGTTTGCGGTTTTTTCTCATCTTCTGAGAATAGGTAGGAAATGTTGTTGGTTTTGTTTGGAGTCGACTGTTTCTAGTAAGTCTTTTGACAAGGCGACTTTCTATGTCTGTGTATCCACTGTGTCCGTGGTTGTCGACATTAGAAAAGAGAATGCATCAATGGAGGTGTCCTGTCTAGTAGAAAGCTTCCCAGCATTTATCCTGCACAATTGATGAATGGACCGTGGTATGCCTATGGATAGGAAACACCTACTAACATCCTAAGTTCCTGTTTTCTTCCTGAATTCTGGCCACTCTCCAGAATAAGCTCATGATGTATTGTCCAAGATATGTACCACCTCCAAGCTCTGTGACATGTCCATGTTCTTGATAGCTGAAGGGAATGGGAACATCTCAGAAAACTCAGATATCAGTGTGAGCAGTAAAGTCTCAGTGGAGAAACCCTGCTTTGGTCCATTTGCTTACCTATGGTTCTGTTGCCTTGAATGTCAGGAAGGTCTTTGCATCATGCCACCCCTTTGTGAAGCCTGAAGAAACAGATTTCAAATGAAAATGAATGTGCATCACCTGTGGCTCTTTGCTTAATTGCTTTGGAAAAGGATGTGTCTTAATCAGACACTAGGCTCTGTTTGAGGCTGTGGATAAGATTCTCAGCTCCTGATAGATGTAAAGAAGATCCCATGTGTGCATCCAAAACCAAAATGTCAAAAAGATCAGTCATTGTAGATGAAGTCTCCTGCCTTCCTCCGATAGGTTCCTGACCTCCATCAAGTGAGAATAGGGATTTTTTTGGGTCAAATGAGTTCTTCAAAGTCCTGCAGAAGTACTTGGGTTCTCTCATGATGCCAAATCACATAATGAATCTATACCTGACTGTCAGTAGGCCTCAAATTGGAGAAGCAGAGCAGCGTTAACGGCAGGCTTTTTTGATCACTCCTGGTTCACAGGAAGGGTGTCCAGGCCACCATGAATTTAGACAAATGAGTGGCAAGGGTGCATATTTTGGACACTGTCTTGGCTGCGCCCCTCATGGAAACCTCCAGCCAGAGTTTATAATGACTGTCTATATGGATGAAGATGAGGGACATGTGGGAATGTTTTGGTTTTAATTGTGGTCATTTGTGTGGCGGTTGGAAGAGATAACAGGGTCCACATGGGCTTGAACTCTGGTGTGATTCCTCTTAGAGACTGAGTTCTGGAACTGACCTCAGAGAAGTGTTGCCATGAATTGTGTTGGGATTTCAGGAGGCCATGCATAAGAGTTGCCCTTGAAACCTGAGATCGAGGCCCAGGGTGGCTTTCCACAGAGAACTGAAATTCTCAGCAAGGATATCGCATGATTTTATTCTGAAAAACTTGGCAGCCATAGTTAAGAGTCAAAAGACACATGGACCTCCCGTTGTAGACCTCAATGGGCCTGGCTTCATGTGACCTTTTGGCCACTGTTTGGGAAGCCTTGCCTGTGAGAGTTTTTCAGGGCTTTCATTGAAATGAGAGTCCTCCCCATGTAATGGTTCCTGGAAGAATGGAAACCCCAAAGTGCCTTCAACTTCATTCTTGAAAAATGGATAGATAAATACCATGATGTTTTTGAAATTCCCAATGACCAAGTGGCACTGGAGAACCATTGGTTGTTCTCTTGCTGATCATTAGTGTTACAGACAGTGCCTTGATTGGCTGGGTTTCATAAAAATGGTGTGGAACAGAGATGCCAGTAAGTTGGAGCCTGCTGAGTAGTGGGCCTAGAGCAGTGGTGGGCAGGTGTGTGATAATACAACTGTGGTGTGGCCATGTGGATCAGCCATTGGCTTCCAAATAGCTTGTGACTGACTTGGTACAGCCAGCAGACTATTATATGAAAAGGCATCTTGTTATATGGAGAGGTTTCTGGGCAATGTTCAGAATCAGGTTGCGATGGTCAAGGGGGCAAGCTATGTGGGATAGAACCCTGGTTGGTGAATTCTCCTGCAGACCCTGACCCAACACACGTCACAGAACTCCCTCTAGCACTATATCCTAGTTGAATTCCTTGTATTTGTGAAGCAAATACCAAACTCCCAGTGCAGCAGCAAGAAACACCACAAAAAGTTCAGGATGACCAAATGGCTTCACAGTCCACTCAGGGAGACACTAAGCTTCCAGTGGCCACAGTTTACCAACAAAGAGAGAAATCAACACCGATACCTAATGTTCAATGGAAAATAAGAAACGATGTCCTCCAGGTCACATAGATGCAGATCCAGCTTTGATGGTCTCACCAGAAATGAAGCTAAAGCTCCGGACAACAAGATATATTTCATGTGTCCAAACTCAGAGGCAGTTTCTCAAGAAGGCTTTTGGCCAGCAGAGTTCCATGTTTGTGGAGTGTTTACGCAGTCACTTACTTTTGGAAACTCCTCTACCACCTCCAAGGTTGTGAACTCCTGAGCATTTTCCATTCCAGATATGTATTCACAGATTTTCTAACTCTTCTATTCGAATTGCATCTTACATAGGGTGAAGATAATGTCAATGGATTTTTCTGGATGAGAGTGGGAAGACTTTTGTCTAGGACATATTTGCATACATATTGGATTCATTTTCCAATTTTCCATTTGAAATACTGAATCCCTGACACTAAACCATACCCTACTAGTGTCTGACTACTAATCCTAATATGAGGCAGAAAAATAACCCAAACATAATCGAAATACAAACAGTTCAGAGGAGGCATGGTGTATAGTTGGACTTGCCTTTTGCATTATAAAGGTTAGGAGCTATTAATCTAGACAATTTTTGTTGCAATAGTTGTCCATGTGATTTTAAAGATAACAAATATGTGAATTCTTGTCTCTCTTTTTCTGTAGCCTACTCAGCACATATATTTTTATATGCACATAGAGAATCCTACCTGGTACTACACGTACATTCTTGTGAGGTGGCTGACTTGGCAGATACAAATTGAGAGAAGAGATCACTCCTCATAAACGCCGTTGGAACTGAAAATTCAACCTATGGGTGAGCTTCCTAGAGAACAAAATTATACACAAATCTTTGTTAAGTAAAATGAATATTTTTGGATCTGTGGCTGATATATATTTCATGGTGAATTTTGATTGGCATATATTGCTATTTTTAATGTCTCTGTGTGTGTGTGTGTGTGTGTGTGTGTGTGTGTGTGTATATATATATATATATATATATATATATATATATATATATATATATATATATACACACTCTCTCCATATTTTTCAAAATATGAAATATATGTGTCTTATATACACTTCCTATTTTCATTCATGTTCATGAACGTGGATTTATAATCAACGTTTCACAAGATTATTCTCAGAAAATTTCATCCACCTGAAATACATATTTGATTCCTAGTGCTGAAAACTAACTTCAGTGAATGGTGCATACAAATCCTAACATTTCTACAGTAACTGACACAGTTTATCATCAATGCAAGTAGATTCCTATGGGACATGATGTGTATATCGACGTTCATTTTTATTCAACACTGGGACATTACAATTTCTTCAGTTTATGCACATCATAGGATATATATTTCCTCCACAATTTAGCAAATTATTGGGATTTGTTTCAATTTCAATCACTTCCTGCTTCAGAACACATGTTTTCCTCCATGTTTCTTGACTGATCTTTTCATGAGATTTCTTTCCAAACACATTATTTTCGATTTCCTTTATCACTTTTAAAGCAAAACGGACACACACTTTATGATAAACCATAACTATAATATCACTATTAGATGTATAACTGGTTGGAATGAATGATTTTATATCAATAAAAGATTTCTTATATATTTTCTGATATCAATTCAATACATTTTGTAAAGTGGAACCAGTTATATTATTTATTCACAGTATGGTCTATTCATGCATTATCTCTATATTAATAGACACAGGTTACACCTCTTTGTATCCCCAATACTAATTTATACATCTTCAAAATATTGCTCCCAGAAATGGTGGAAGAAATACTCATATCACCTGATCTACATATGCATGGTATCACAGTAATATTCTCGACACAAAATGCAAAATTCACACGTATGACTGTACCAAAGCCTAAATGGAAACTGAACATGGATTACTAAAAACATCCATGACCAGGTTGCCTAATGCTCTCAAATGTCAATCCTATTGGTGACTACATATTTGTTTCTTCCTAAGATTATATATTCAACCTCAATACCATTGAAAATGTCTAATTTTTTCACTCACTTTGTACTTTTCCTGATTTCCTAATGTCTCTATTGATATCTACTTTCCTACATATTTTCCCCAGTTCAACATTGTGACTGACCCTTCACATGTGCTGACATTGACATTCACTCTCTAACCGAAACCCTATTGCTTATGAATTTTGGTCCAAATCCTATACTCACTCTTCTTCCGAAACATACTGACTATCTTCCTGATCCTATCAACTATCCCTTTTTGAGTGGATGTTCTCTACTACATTCAATCATCTAAGGTACAAGGTCCTATGCTATTGTATATCGATTTTTCTGAAACATGTATGCAGAACGTAATTCAAAGCTACGTATCACAATCAGTTGCCCAATGCACTTCTGAGCTTCAAATCTTACCTAGATTTCTGTTTTCATACTTATATTTCATCTCTATATTCCTATAAATATTGCAGGTTCCCAAGACCATTATTCATCCCGCAGAATGATTCCTAACCCAAATCGAACCTGTAATTAACCCTAACCATACACTGTTGCCTCAATCTAAAATTACAAAAGAGCAGGGACAGAGTTCATCTTACAATACAGTAATGTAGGGTATCTTCCAACTGCTGAGAACCTCAAAGTTTGATGCAGAAATGATCCCTGGAGAAGATGTAGGCAGCTATGAAGGATCTGAGAGAGCAAAAGCCATCTTCCATGGCAAACAACCTGAACAGGATGAAGGGATGTGTATGCATCAGCCTTTCTCTTCTTAGTGTAGAGAAGATGGACCTAACCAGGCCTGCGTGGAGAGCTGTTCCCAGGTGCCTATTTTGATATACCATTGAAACTAGTCAAATTGTCACACAAAGTAGGAGCAGCCTCCATCTAAAGGGACCCTTGGAAGAAACTGTTAGGACAAAGTTGTTGCCAAGAGAGGGACCTCATTCAGTTTCTGAAGGAAGTGACCTAGCTAACTTCCTTGGTGATGGAACTCTCTGAAATTGTGATGCAAGAAGCCAGGCACCGAGAGCCAGTCCCAGTCCCATTCCCAGTGGGCTCACTTGTTTGGATTTACCAAGTACAAGTAAGACTTTCTTGGTACCTACTGATGTGAGGATGGCCAAATGCCAGTTGAGCTCTGAATAGGGGCCTTTTCTGAGATAGCAGGTAGTGGCTAACTGCAGGCTCCTCACAGCATCACAGAGTTGGCCAAGGAGACATGATCTGAAATTGGAAAGGCCATTTCGAGAGGAACATATTATAGCCCACCAGTCAGAGGACACTCTGGATAGTCACAGACCCACTTTTGGGAAGGAGGTGCCTTTATGTGTGTGGGTGTGAGTTTATGGTTTTGTCTCATGTTCTGAGAATAGGTAGAAAAGGTGGTTGGTTTGGTTTGGAGTCGACTGTTTCTAGTTACTCTTTTGACAAGGCAAGTGTTTCTATGTCTGTGTATCCACTGTGTCCGTGGTTTTAGACATTAGAAAAGAGAATGCATCAATGGAGGTGTCCTGTCTAGTAGAAAGGTTCCCAGCATTCATCGTTCACAATTGATAAATGGACTGTGGTTTGCCTTATGGATAGGAAACAACTACTAACTTCCTAAGTTCCTGTTTTCTTCCTGAATTCTGGCCACTCTCCAGAATAAGCTCATGATTTATTGTCCAAGATATGTACCACCTCCAAGCTCTGTGACATGTCCATGTTCTTGATAGCTGAAGGGAATGGGAACATCTCTGAAAACTCAGATATTAGTGTGAGCAGTAGAGTCTCAGTGGAGAAACCCTGCTTTGGTCCATTTGCTTACCTATGGTTCTGTTGCCTTGAATGTCAGGAAGGTCTTTGCCTCAGGCCACCCCTTTTAGAAGCCTGAAGAAACAGTTTTCAAATTTAAATGAATGGGTATCACGTGTGGTTCTTTGCTTAATTGCTTTGGAAAGGGATGTGTCTTAATCAGACACTAGGCCCTGATTGAGGGGGTGGCTAAGATTCTCAGCTCCTGATAAATCTAAAGAAGATCCCATGTGTGCATCCAAAACCAAAATGGCAAAATGATCAGTCATTGTGGATGAAGTCTCTTGTCTTCCTGTGTTAGGTCCTGAACTCCATCAAGTGAGAATAGGATTCCTTTGGGTCAAATGAGTTCTTCAAAGTCCTGCAGAAGTGCTTGGGTTCTCTCATGATGCCAAATCACATAAGCAATCTATACCTGACATTCAGTAGGCCTCAAATTGGAGAAGCAGAGCAGTATTAACAGCAGGCCTATATGATCACTCCTTGTTCACAGGATGGGTTTCCAGGCCACCCTAAATTTAGACAAATGAGGGGCAAGGGTGCATATTTTTGACACTGTCTTGGGCTGCGCCCCTCATGGAAACCTCCAGCCAGAGTTTATGATGAGTGTCTATATGGATGAAGATGAGGGCCATGTGGAAATGTTTTGGTTTTAATTGTGGTCATTTGTGTGGCGGTTGGAAGAGATGACTGGGTCTACATGGGCTTGAACTCTGGTGTGATTTCCCTTAGAGACTGAGTTTGGGAACTGACGACAGAGAAGTATTGCCATGAATTGTGTTGGGATTGTAGGAGGCCACACATGAGAGTTGCCCTTGAAACCTGAGATCTAGGCCCAGGTTGGCTTTCCACAGAGAACTGAAAATCTCAGCAAAGATATCACATGATTTTATTCTGAAAAACTTGGCAGCCATAGTTAGAGTCAAAAGACACATGGACCTCACGTTGTAGACCTCAATGGGCCTGGCTTCATGTGACCTTTTGGCCACTGTTTGGGAAGCCTTGCCTATGAGAGTTCCTCAGAGCTTTCATTGAAATTAGCTTCCTCCCGATGTAATGGTTCCTAGATGAATGGAAACCCCAAAGTGCCTCCAACTTCATTCTTGAAAAATGCATAGATAAACACCATGAAATTTTTGAAATTCCCAATGACCAGGTGGCACTGGAGAACCATTGGATGTCCTGTTGCTGATCATAAGTATAACAGACAGTGCCTTGATTGTCTGGGTTTCATGAAAATTGTGTAGTACAGAGATGCCAGTAAGTTGGAGGCTGCTGAATAGTGGGCCTAGAGCAGTGGTGGGCAGATGTGTGGTAATACATCTGTGTTGTGGCCATGTGGATCTGCCATTGGCTTCCAAATGGCTTGTGACTGACTTGGTGCAGCCAGCAGACCATTATATGAAAAGGCATCTTGTTATATGCAGGGGTTTCAGGGCAATGTTCATAATCAGGTTTCTATGGTCAAGGCGGTAAGCAATGTGGGATAGAAGCCTAGTTGGTGCATTTTCCTGCAGAGCCTGACCCACCACACGTTACAAGACTCCCTCAAGCACTCTGTGCCAGTTGAACTCCTTGTATGTCATGAAGCAAATACCAAACTCCCAGTGTAGCAGCAAGAAACACCACGAAAAGTGGAGGATGACCAAATGGCTTCAAAGTCCACACGGGGAGTCACATTGCCCGAAGTGGCCACAGTTTACCTACAAAGAGAGACTTCAGCACTGGTGCCTCATGTTCATTGGAAAATAAGAAACCATGTCCTCTAGGTCACATAGATGCAGACCCAGCTTTGATGGTCTCACAACAAAGGTAGGTAAAGCTCCTGACAAAAACATATATTTCAAGTGCACAACCTCAGGGGCAGTTTCTCAAGAAGTCTTTAGTCCAGCAGAGCTCCATGTTTGTGAAGTGTTTACCCTGTTCCTTACTTTTGGAAACTCATCAACCACTTGCAAAGTTGTGAAATCATGAGCATATTCAATTCCAGATATGTACTCACAGATTTTTTACCTTTTTTCATATAATTGTGAATTACTTAAGGTCAGGGTAAGTCAAGGCATTGTTCAGGATGAGAGTGGAAAGATTTTTTGTATCACAATTTTGCATACACTTTGGATTAATTTTCCTAGTTGAACAACATTATACATAAATCCATGTTCAGTATAATAAATATTTTTGCATCCGTGGATGATATATATTTCACTATGAATTTCAATTGGCATACATATTGCTACTTTTTAATGTCTTTGTTTTTTTTGTATATATATGTGTATATATATATATATATAACCTATCCAGATTTTTCAAAATATATGTGTTTTATTATACACTCTCTAAATTCTATTATGTTCATATATGTGGATGTATAATCAACTTTTCACAAGATTATACTCAGAAATATTCATCCACCTGAAATACATATTTGTTTCCTAATGCAGACAACTAACTTCAGTGAACGATGCATACAAATCCTAATATTTCTACAGTAACTGACTCAGTTTTACATCAATGCAAGTAGATTCCTATGGGGCATGACATGTATTTTGACGTTCATTTTTATTCAAGACTTGTACGTTGCTATTTCTTCAGTTTATGCACATCATATGATATATATTTCATCCACAAGTTAGCATATTTATAGGCATTTGTTTCACTTTCAATCACTTCCTGCTTCAGAACAAATGTATTCCTCCATGTTTCTTGACTGGTCTTTTCATGAGACTACTTTCTAAACACATGATTTTTGAATTACATAATCACTTTTGAAGCAAAAATCACACCCTTCATGATAAACCATAACCATAATATTACCATTAGATGTATAACTAGTTGGAATGAATGACAGTATTTCAATATAAGATTTCTTATATATTTTAAGATATCAATTCAATCCATTATTTTATGTAGAACTAGTTATATTATTAATTCACAGTGTGGTCTACTCATGCATTTTCTCTAGATTTATATACACAGGGTACATCTCTTTGTACCCCCAATACTAATTTATACATCTTCAAAATATTGCTTCAAAAAATGGTGGAAGAATTACTCATGTAACCTGATCTACATATATATTTTATCACAGTGATATTCTGGACACAAAACGCAAGGCTCACACTTATGTTTGTACCATAGCCTAAATGGAAATTGAACATGTATTACTATAAACATCCATGTCCAGGTTGTCTAATGCTCAATATCAATCCTATTGGTGACTACATATTTGTTTCTTCCTAAGATTATATATTCAAACTCAACCCTGTTGGAAATGTCTAATCCTATCGCTCACATTATACTTTGCCTTATTTCCTAATGTGTCTATTGATATCTGTTTTCCTACATATTTTCCCCTGTTCATCATGTGACTGACTCTTCTCATGTGTGACATTTACGTTCACTCTCTAACCAAAAACCTATTACTAATGAAATTTGTTCCAAAACCTATACTCACTCTTCTTCCTAAACCTACTGATTATCCCAGTTTGAGTGGATGTTCTCTTCTACATTCAATCATCCAAGGTACAAGGTCTTTTGACATTCGATATCGAATTATGTGAGACAACTGTTCAGAATGTAATTCAAAGCTAAGTATCCCAATCAAGGGCAAAATGCCCTTCTGGGCTTCAAGTCTTACCTAGATTTCTGTTTTCATACTTATATTTCACCAATATATTCTTATAAATATTGCATGTTCCAATACCATTATTCATCTCACAGAATGATTCCTAACACAAATGGAACATGTTATTAACCCTAAGAATGCACCGTTCCTTCAATCTAATTTTACAGAAGAACAGGGACAGAGTTTGACTTACAATACAGAAATGTAGGTGATCTTCCACCTGCTGAGAACCTCAAAGGTCCATGTAGAAATGATCCCTGGAGAAGATGTAGGCAGCTATGAAAGACCTGAGAGAGCAAAAGTCATCTTCCATGGCAAACATCCTGGTCAGGATGAAAGGATATGTCGGAATCAGCCTCTCTCTTCTTCATGTAGAGAAGATGGACCAAACCAGGCCTGTGTGGAGAGCTGTTCCAGGAGCCTATGGTTGATCTACCATTCTAACTTGTGAAAATTTCAAAGGAAGTAGGGGCAGCCTCCGTTTCATTGGTCAATTGAAAGCAACTGTGAGGACAAAGTGTTTGCCAAGGCAGTGACCTCATTCAGTTCCTTAAAGAAATGACCACACCTCACACTTTTGGTGATGGAACACTGTGAACTTTTGATCCAGGAAGCCAGGAACCCAGAGTCAGTCCCAGTCCCAGTCCCATTGGGCTCGCTTGTTTTGATTGAACAAGGACAGAGACATTATTTTTTGGTCCTACTGTTGTGAGGATGACCAAATGCCAGGAAAGCTCTGAAAACTGGCCTTTCCAGAGAAAGCAGGTAGTGGCTCATCGCGGACTCCTGACAACTTCACAGAGTTGGCTAAGGAGACCAGATCTGAGACAGGACAGGCCATGTTGGGGGAATATATTATGGCCCACGAGTCAGACCACCCTCTGGATAGTCACAGACCTACTTGGGGGAAGGAGGTGCCTTTGTGGTTGTGGGTGTGAGTTTTTGGTTTTGTCTCATGTTCTGAGAATAGATAGGAAAGGCGGTTTGTTTGGTTTGGTATGGACTGTTTCTAGTAAGTCATGTGACAAGGCGAGTGTTTCTATGTCTGTGTGTCCCACTGTGTCCGTGGTTGTAGACATTAGAAAATAGAATGCATCAATGGATGTGTCCTGTCTAGTAGAAAGCTTCCCAGTATTCATCCTGCCCAATTTATGATTAGGCAGAAGATTGCCTTATGGATGGGCAACACCTGCTATCTTCCTAATTTCCTATTTTCTTCCTGAATTCTGGCCACACTCCAGAATAGGCTCATGGTTTTGAGTAAAAGATATGTACCACCTCCAAGCTCTGTGATATGGCCATGTACTGGATAGCTGAAGGGACTGGCGCGCACCTCAGGAAACTCAGATATCAGTTAGACCAGAAAAGTCACAGTGGAGAAACCCTGCTTTGGGCCTTTTGCTTACCTATTTTTCTTTTGCCCTGAATGTCAGGAAGGTCTTTGCCTCCAGTCACCCCTTTGTGAAGCCCTAAGAAACAGTTTTCAAATGGAAATGAATGGGCATCACCTGTGGCTCTTTGCTTAATTGCTTTGGAAAGGGATGTGTCGGAATCAGCCTCCTGGCCCTGTGTGAGGCTGTGGCTTAGATTATCAGCACCTGATGAATCTAAAGAAAGATCCCATGTGTGCATCCAAAATCAAAGGGCAAAAATTGCAGTCATTGTGGATGAAGTCTCTAGCTTTCCTCTGTAAGGTTTCTCACTTCAATCAAGTGAGAATAGGGATCCTTTGGGTCAAAAGAATTCTCCAAATCCCTGCAAAAGCTTGCCCATGTGTGCTTGTTTTTCTCATGACTCCAAATCACATAAAGAATCTAAACCCCACAGTCAGAAAGCCTCAAATTGTAGAAGTGGAAAAGTATTAATGGCAGACCTATTTTATTACTCCTGGTTCACATGAAGGGTGTCCAGGCCACTGAGATTTTAGGCAAATGAGGGACAAGGGAGCTTATTTTGGACACTGTCTTTGACTGCACCCCTAATGGAAAACTCCAGCCAAAGGTTATGAAGAAGATGAGGGCCGTGTGGGAGTGTTTTGGTTTTAATTGTGGTCATTTGTGTGGCAGTTGGAAGAGATGATTGGGTCCACCTGGGCTTGAACTCTGGTGTGATTCCCCTTAGAGACTGAGTTCTGGAACAGACCTCAGAGAAGTATTGCCATCAATTGTTTTGGGATTTTAGGAGACCACACATGAGAGTGACCATTGGAAACTGAGATCTAGGCCCAGATTGACTTTCCACAGATCATTGGGAATCTCAGTGAGGAAATCACATTATTTTATTCTGAAAGACTTGGCAGCCATAGTTGAGACTCAAAAAACACATGGACCTCACATTGTAGAACTCAATAGGCCTGGCTTCATGCGACCTTTTGGCCACTCTTTGGGAAGCCTTGCCCTTGAGATTTCCCCAGAGCTTTCATTGAAATGAGCTTCCTCACCATTTAACAGGTCCTGAATATATTGAAACCCACAGTGCCTCCAACATCATCCTTGAAAAATGGCTAAACAGATACCATGAAATTTTTGAAATTCCCAAGACCAGGTGGCACTGGAGAACCTTTGGATGTCCTGATGCTGATATTGAGTACACCAGACAGTGCCTGGATTCACTAGGTTTCATGAAAATTGTGTTGAATAGAGATGCCAGTACGTTGGAGCCTGCTGAATTGTGGGCCTAGAACAGTGCTTGGCAGGTGTGTGATAAAACATGTGGTGGGGCAATGTGGATCTGCATTTGGCTTCCAAATGGCTTGTTACTGACATGGTGCAGCCAGTAGATACTTCTGTGTAAAGGTATCTTGTTATATGGAGAGCTTTCAGGGAAATGTTCAGAATCAGGTTGCTATGGTCAAGGGGGCAAGCTATGTGGGATAGAAGCCTGGTTGGTGCATTCTCCTGCAGACCCTGACCCACCACTCGTCACAGAACTCCCTCCAGCACTGTGACACAGTTGAACTCCTTGTATTTCGTGAAGCAAATACCAAATCCCCAATGCAGCAGCAACAAACACCACGAAAATTGGAGGATGACCAAATGGCTTCACAGCCCACACTGGGAGACACTTAGCCCCCAGTGTCCACAGGTTACCTACAAAGTGAGAATTCAGCACTGCTGCCTCATTTTCATTAGAAAATAAGAAACCGTGTCCTCCAGGTCACATAGATGCAGACCCAGGTTTGATGGTCTCACTACAAAGGAAGCTAAAGCTTGTGACAACAAGATATATTTCAAGTGCCCAAATTCAGAGGCAGTTTCTCAAGAAGTCTTTAGTCCAACAGAACTCCATGTTTGTGGAGTGTTCACCCTGTCCCTTACTTTTACAAACTCCTCTACCACCTCCAAGGTTTCAAAATCCTGAGCCTATTCCATTCAAGATGTGTTTTCACTGATTTTCTAACTCTTCTCCTCTAATGATGTTTCAGTTGGAGCGAAGGTACTGTCAAGGCATTGTTCTGGATAAGAGTGGAAACATTTTTGTGTAGCACATGTTTACATACACATTGTATTCATTTTCCAATTTTCCATTCGAAATACTGAATCCCTGACACTAACCCCTACCCTACTATATTCTGACTACTAATACTAATATGATGGAGAAAAATAACCCAAACAGAATGAAAATACAACCATTTCAGAGGAGGCATGGTGTATAGTTGGACTTACCTTTTGCATTATATAGGGTAGGATTTATAAATCTAGTCAATTTTTTGTTGAAATAGTTCTCCATGTTTTTTTTAAAGTTAACCACCTATGAATTCCTTTCTCCCTTTCTCTGTAGCCTATTCACCACCTGTATTTTTATATGCACAGATAGAATCCTACCTGGTACCACACGTACATTCTTGTGAGGTGGCTGACTTGGCAGATACAAATTGTAAGGGATCACTCCTCTTAAACGATGTTGGAACCGAAAATTTAAATTATGGGTGATCTTCCTACTTGAACAATATTATTCATAAATCCATGTTCAGTAAAATAAATATTTTTCTATCTGTCAATGATATATATTTCATTATAAATTTCAATTGGCATATATATTGCTGTTTTTAATGTGTGTGTGTGTGTGTGTGTGTGTGTGTGTATATATATATATATATATATATATATATATATATATATATATATATATATATACACTCTCCAGATTTTTCAACAAATGAAATATGTGTCTTATTTTACACTCATCAAATTCATTCATATTCATGTATGTGGATTTATAATCAACTTTTCACAAGATTATTCTTAGAAATATTCATTCACCTGAAATACATATTTGTTTCCTAGTACTGAAAACTAACTTCAGTGAATGGTGCATAAGAATCCTAATATTTCTACAGTAACTGACCCAGTTTAATATTAATGCAAGTAGATTCCAATCGGACATGATGTGTATTTTGACGTTCATTTTTATTCAACACTGGTAGATTAGTATTTCTTCAATTAATGCACATCATAGGATATAAATTTCATCCACAAGTTAGGAAATTTATAGGCATTTGTTTCACTATCAATCACTTTCTGCTTCAGAACACATGTATTTCTCCATGTTTCTTGACTGGTCTTTAAATGAGAAAAGGGATGGACAAGGCAAGGAAAGGCACCTAAGATAGCACCGAATACAGGGAAACAGTCCTATTTGGTTGCAACCAGATTTAAAGGGCATTGCTTCTGTTGTAATCAGTTACTTCCCTGAACCCCAAGTTTAGGTTGTTTCAGAATTTTGTACCCAACATGTAAGGGAGCGGCTCAGAAGTTCACAGTCTGCAGAAGTTCAGAGAAAGCAGTTTTTGTTTCTGTTTTTTTTTTCTCTGTTCTGGGCAAGTTAACATTTTAAGGACACCTGGGAGGGGGAGAGCTTTTTTCTTCTCTTTCTTTTTTCTCCCTGCCAGCTGTTACCATGGAGTCCAGTTGGTAACTTCTTTATCTTAGAAATGTAGCCATCTCTGTGAAGCCTCAATTTGAGGCCAGAGGCCTTGTTCACATATTGCCAGCATTGTGACTGACTCTATCCAAACACATTATTTTGGATTTCCATAATCGCTTTTGAAGCAAAACTAACATATCTTCATGATAAACCATAACCATAATATTAATATTAGATGTATAACTGGTTAGAATGAATGATTGTAAATCAATATAAGATTTTTTATATATTTTCAAATATCAATTCAATCCATAATTTAAAGTGGAAACAGTTATATTATTTATTCACTGTATGGTCTATTCATGCATTATCTCTATATTCATGGACACAGTGTACACCTCTTTGTACACCCAATACCCATTTATATGCCTTCAAAATATTGCTCCCAGAAATGGTGGAAGAAATACTTGTGTCACCAGATCTACATATATATTTTATCACAGTAAAATTCTGGACACAAATGCAAAGGTCACACTTAGATTGTACCAAAGCCTAAATAGAAAGTGAGCATGGTTTACAAAAATCATCCATGTCAAGGTTGCCTTATGCTCTCAAATGTCAATCCTATTGGTGACTACATATTTGTTTCTTCCTAAGATTATATATTCAAACTCACCCTGTTGAAAATGTCTAATTGTATCACTCACTTTATACTTTGCCTGATTTAGTAATGTCTTTATTGATATCTGCTTTCCTACATATTTTCCTCAGTTCATTATTGTGACTGTTCTCATGTGCTGACATTTATATTCACTCTCTAACAGAACCCCTATTGCTAAAGAACTTTTGTTCCAAATCCTATACTCAGTCTTCTTCCCAAACCTACCGACTATCTTCTTAATCCTACTGGCTATCCCTTTTTGACTGGATTTTCTCTTATACATTCAATCATTCAAGTAATGTTCGTGCGAGCATCAGAGGTAGAGACCACGAAGAGACTGTCTCATGCAACAGCAAAAGGTTTATTGGAGGTCAAGCATGCTGGGGCTCAGAGCTCACAGAAATAGAGCAGAGAGCCCTGAAAACAGCTTAAGCAGAGCTTATATTCTTTCCTTGGAAAGGGCAGGGACGGAAGTTTATTGATGGGTCACGGTGAGTGGGCGGTTTGCATGTAAACGGGTGAGGGAATACATTCTGCAATTTAGCAGTTGGGGACAGCACATTCTGGGAACAAAATTAGCAAACAGTTCTCAATATTTCAACAGTGTTTTGTTAAGCATACAGAAAAATAGGAAGTTACAAGTACCTATTTTGTTAACCTTTCATTCCCCACTTCTTCTTCTGGCTACTTATAATTATAAAAGTGATCAAGGCTGGTGTCACATTCTATGTCTGCAAGTGGGTTATTACCATAAGTTTAACTTGTCCAATTTGAGCTTGGAGAAAAAAAATTACACGTTTAAGCAAACAGGGTTTTATACTTTGCAGTAATGTGAGGATTATTATTGGACCGGCCATGGTTGATAAAAACGTAGTTAACCAGAGGGAATGTATGGATCAGAATCAAACCACCCTTTTTGGGCCTCTCTCAGTGATGCTCTTCAAGGTGTCTTTTTAATTTACTCATAGATTTTTTTTACAACTCCAGTATGGTCGGCATAAAAACAATATTTTTCCCTCAATGCAGCACAAAGGCCCCCTTCTCTCATGAATGGGCGGTCCAACCCTCGACTGTTCTGTAAAACAACTTCAGACAGAGAGGATAAATATTCCTGCAAAGCTGTGATGGAGGTTTCTACTATCTTTAAGTTTTGTTCTATTGCTGCTACTAATTGGGTCATTTGTTGTGTCCCATGGACTAGGGCAGGGGTTTCTATGCCCACCCCTGCAGCAACTCCTATTCCTAATAGGATGGCTAAAGTTAGGGATATATGTTCCCAGCGGAACCGTGTTGTATGCCCGCCTGTTTGAATTTCAAATGAACCTGCATCATTATAGAGCACTCTGGGAAACATCTGCACCATTACACAATTAATCACATCTGTTGACCATTTCATGAAAACATAAACAATGTTTAAGTATATAGAATTATACTGTTGTAGGGACAGACAAGGCAAGGCACCTAAGATAGCACCGAAAACAGGGAAACAGTGCTATTTGGTTTCAACCGGATTCAGAGTGCATTGCTTCTGTTGTAATCAATTAACGCCCTGAACCCCAAGTTTAGGTAGTTTCAGAATTTTGTACCCAACATGAAAGAAAAGGGGCTCAGAAGTTCACAGTCGGCAGAACTTCACAAAAAGTTTTTTTTTTCTGTTATTTCCTCTGTTCTGGGCAAGTTAACTTTTCAAGGACACCTGGGAGGGGGAGAGCTTTTTCTTCCTTTTCTTTTATCCTCCTTCAGCTGTTACCATGAAGCCCAGTTGGTATTTTTTATTTTAGAAATGTAGCCATCTCTGTGAAGCCCCAGCTCAAGGCCAGAGGCCTTGTTCACATATTGTGTGAAAAACTATTAAGGGGTTGTCTAGCATAGAAGTGCTGATTTTTCCAAGCAGTGGCCAAGTATAACAGGGCAACAGAAAAAGAGCAAGTTTATCTACACTGAACTCTTTTATAGGGACTCTTTTGCTGAAAGTTCTAAAGTCATCCATGGTGAAGACTTCTGGAGAAGTTCAGTTAAGATTTTTCTGTGGGCCTGGTATAGAGGGGAAAGACGGGGAAGGCGAGGAATGAGAGCAGCTCCGGGGATCTGAGAATGAGAAAAGAGAGATGTAAAAGCATAATGGAAAAGGGGTTTGGGATTTTCCTAGGAACAAAATCTTGAGCAGTAGAACAGGTAGAACAGAGGGGAAGACGGGAGTGAGTATCCCAGAAAGCCGGGGAGGGATTTTAAATTCTTAGTAACCTGTTTTCAATGATGACAAAGCAACTTTAAAGGCCATTTTTATTACATCTTGGATAGGGGTCTGAGGGCTCTTCTCAGCTCGTTTGAGCTTTGGGTTACCTGGTAAGAGGACCTGGGGAGACCGGGTGTAGGCACTGACAGGAGAAGAGAGGAGTGAGTGTTTAGAGGGGTACCTCAGTACCTGCTACCTCAGCAAGGGAGCAATGATCTGAGAACTGGCGGAGGTTTGGGTTTTTGATCTAGTAACTGGAGGAGAGAAATCAGGTTGCTGAGGTGGGACTGACAGTAGAGAGTCTGGAGCAGAAGCCTGAGGGTGAGGATCTATTGGAGATGCATAGTTCAGGAAGTGAGCGAAGGAGGTAAAAGGCCTCCACATAGGGGAATTTCCTTTCATCCACTTGAGCACTTGCAGAAGTTAAAAAGGTAACACAGAATTTGAGGATCTAGAGACTCCTCTGGGGGCCATCAGTTTTGGTTGTCTAATTGGTAATATGGCCAATGCTGTGTACTGAATTTGATGAGGATTTTGTGTTCCACCAGGCTGCCCCTGTATGCTCAAATCCCCATCACTTACAGAAGAAGTTGGCTTTCCCTCCACACAGCCATGGCTGTTTGTGGCTTTGATAGTCTGCTGGGCAAACATACTAATCTAGTCTAGCCAACCTGCATCTGGCTCACGTGTCCCTAAATCCCTAATGTTTGTTTCCATTATCTATGGTATGGAAGGGATTTAATTGAATTTTAGTGGGATTTTCATCAGCGATATCCTAATAGGAAAGACTTATAGCCAGCTGACAAATGTCTGGGTGGAGAGCTAGCCACCAGGTCCCTAAGGGAGCTGTATACGAGTTAGAGCATACTTCTTGTCTAGTAGGATTTGTGATAAGCCATCGCTGCTGAACGGGCTGATGAGCGTTAGGTGTACTGGTGGCCAAGGGGAGAGTCTACAGCCTTATCCACATAGCGAATATGCAATTTGAAATGGTTACCAGTCTTTCCCAGTTTCCAGACAGAGTCTGGACACGGCGCAGGCTTGAGATGAGAGGCATGGATCCAGGAAGTGTTTCCGTCTACTTTTACCGCTGTAGGTGTTATAATTAGCACCTGGTATGGTCCTTTCAAGCAGGGTTCCAGGGATGACACCTGATGTTGTCTTATGTAGATGAAGTCCCTTACTTGATATCAATGTGGAGTCCCCTTGTCCCCAGGTTGCAAGGCAGTTGTCAGCTGTTTTCACCGGTATCATTGAGTTCTTTCAAGAGATTTAATTCTGTCAAGCAAGGGGGTGTGGAAGGCATCGTTAGGTCTTAGAGTTGGGGTTACATGCCTTACTGGAGGAGGTGCACCATAGAGAAATTCATAGGGGGTGAGTTTACACAAAGAAACAGAGGGAGTATTTCTTGCATGAAACAGTGGATAAGGCAGGGGCATAGTCTAATATTTTATGCCGGTCTCTAAGCTTAATTTCGTTAAGGTCTCTTTAATGGTTCAATTTATTTTTTTTTCCTGTCCTGAGCTCTGGGGTCTAGAAGCACAATGTAACTTCCAATTGATCCCCTGGGTCCTGGCTAAGCCCTCACTTACCCGGGCCATGAACACCGTTCAATTATCAGACCCTATTACCTTAGGCAGGCCTTGTCTTGAAAAAAATATCTTAATATCTTTCAGGATCTTCTTGACCACCGTTTGAGCCGGTTTTTTTTTTGTGTGTGTTTTTGTTTTTTTTTGTGAGAAAGGATTCAATCCATCCTGAAAATTTATCTACAAAGACTAGGAGATATTTAAGTCTATACCTTGCTGGCTTAATTTCAGTAACGTCTACTTCCCAGAATTGTCCTGGTCTGGTTCATCGTAGGTGCTTTCCTGCAGGAAGCTTGGAAGGGTAAGCATTAACCAATTGACAGAACCGACAGGCTTTTGTTACCCGTTCAGTTATTTTTTTTCACTGTGAGTAAGTTAGTCGAAATCTCTGTTCCTGATCTTTCAGGAATGCCTGCAGTTTCTTTGAACCAAGGTAAGTAAGTTGATGTACATTTTTAACGTAGTGTAGGGCTTTCTGAAATTGCAGGCTGGGCTCAGTGAAGTTGAGGAGTTCAGTGTCAGTGTTCTTAAATGTTATCAAAAGCTTGCTGGTGCTCAAGGGTCCATTTGAATTGGGCATCCTTATTTAACAACGGGTATGAAGAAGCAGCTAAGAACACAAACCCAGGTATCCATAACCTGAAAAGGCAGCAGTCCCAAGAAACTCTCTGTGTTGTCTCCTGTTAGATGGAGGTGGTATCTGCACAACGGTTTGTTTTCTGGGCTCAGTGAGCCATCATTTCCGCCCCTAAGGGAATAACCCAGGAAGATTACTTCTTGCTGGCAAATTTGGGCCTTTTTGGCAGAAGCTCTATACCCGAGTTGAGCAAGCTCGGATAATAGTGCTTGGGTCCCAGACTCACAGTTTTCCTTGTTGTTAGCTGCCAGTAGCAGGACATCCACATATTGAAGCAGGGTGACTTTGGGGTGCGTAATTCTGAAGTTGTTGAGATCTCTGTGGAGGGCTTCATCAAAGAGACTGGGGGAGGTTTTGAACACCTGTGGGAGTCTAGTCCAAGTTAGTTGACCAGAAGTTCCGTTATCTGGGTCTACCCACTCGAAAGCAAACAGCAACTGACTATCTTTATGCAGAGGCAAGCAAAAGAAAGCATCTTTTAAGTACAGAACAGTATACCATTTTCACTCAGCAACAGCAAAGTGTTTATTGGGGTTCCAGCATGCTGGGGCTCAGAGCTCACTTGACTAGAGCAGAGAGCTCTGAGAACAACTTAAACAGAGCTTATATAATTTTTTGGAGAGGGCAGGGAGGGAAATTAATTGATGGGTCAGGGCAAGTGGGCAGTTTTTGTGCAACCGGGTGAGGGAGTACACTCTGCAGTTTGGCAGTTGGGGACAGCACATTTTGGGAACAAAATTAGCAAACAGTTCTCAAGATTTCAACAG
Organism: Callospermophilus lateralis; assembly: GCF_048772815.1. NCBI lineage: Eukaryota > Metazoa > Chordata > Mammalia > Rodentia > Sciuridae > Callospermophilus > Callospermophilus lateralis. Next base: position 523,484 of record NW_027514651.1, on the reverse strand, counting down.
TGTTTTGTTAAGCATAAAGAAAAACAGGAAGTGACAAATACCTATTTTATTAACCTTTCACCAAAGCAAAATAAAAAGTGAGCATGGATTACTAAAAACAACCATGTCCTGGTTGCCTAATGCTCTCAAATGTCAATCCTATTGGTGACTACATATTTCTTTCTTCCTAAGATTATATATTCCACCTCAACCATATTGAAAATGCCTAATCCTATCACTCATATTATACTTTGTCTGATTTCCTAATGTCTCTATTAATATCTGCTTTCCTACATATTTTTCCCCAGTTCATCATTGTGACTGACTCTTTATATGTGCTCATATTTACTTTCACTCTCTACCCGAAACCCTATTGCTAATGAACCTTTTGTCCAAATCCTATACTCACTCTTTTTTCTAAACCTACTGACCATCTTCCTATTCCTACCGACTATTCCTTTTTGACTGGATGTTCTCTTGAACATTCAATCATCCAAGGTACAAGGTCCTATGCCATTGCATATTGATTTATCTGAGACATCTGTGCAGAACATAATTCAAAACTAAGTATACCACTAAAGGGCCCAATGTCCTTCTGGCTTCAAATCGTACCTAGAATTTTGGTTTCATACTTATATTTCACCTATATATTCTTGTGAATATCGCAGGTACCCAATACCATTATTTGTCCAGCAGAATAATTCCTAACCCAAATAGAATATGTTATTAACCCTAACCATACACTGTTCCTCAATCTAACTTTGCAGAAGAGCAGGGACAGAGTTGGTCTTACAATACAGGAATGTACGGGATCTTCCACCTGCTGAGAACCTCAAAGGTTGATGCAGAAATGATCCCTGGAGAAGATTTAGGCAGCTATGAAGGGCCTGAGAGAGCAAAAGTCATCTTCCAAGGCAAACAACCTAGTCAGGATGAAGAGATGTATCTGAATCAGCCTCCCTCCTCTTGATATAAAGAAGATGGACCAAACCAACCCTGTGTGGAGAGCTTCTCCTGGGTGCCTATGGTTGATATACAATTCTAACTTCTGAAAGTGTCACAGGAAGTAGTGGCAGCCTCCATCTCAAGGGACCCTTGAATGCAACTGTTAGGACAAAGTGGTTGCCAAGGCAGTGACCTCATTCCGTTCTTGAAGGAATTGACCTACCTCACTTCTTGGGGGATGGAACTCTCTGAACTTGGGATCCAGGAAGCCAGGCACAAAGAGCCAGTACCCGTCCCATTCCCAGTAGGCTCACTTGTTTGGATTTAACAAGGACAGAGTCTGTCTTTCTTGGTACCTAAAGATTTGAGGATGGCCAAATTCAAGTAGACCTCTGAAAATGGGCCTTTCCTGAGACAGCAGGTAGTGGTCAGCACAGGCTCCTGACAACTTCACAGAGTTGGACAAGGAGAACAGATCTGAGACAGGACAGGCCATTTTGGGGAAACATAGTATGGCCCACCAGTCAGAGGACACTTCAGATAGTCACAGACTTACTTGGGGGAAGGAGGTGACTTTTTGAGTGTGGTTGTGAGTTTGTGGTTTTGTCTCATGTTCTGAGAATAGGTAGGAAAGGCTGTTTGTTTGGTTTGGAGTGAACTGTTTCTAGAAAGTCCTTTGACAAGGTGAGTGTTTCTAGGTCTGTGTATCCCAGTGTGTCTGTGGTTTTAGACATTAGAAAAGAGCATGCATCCATAGATGTGTCCTGTCTAGTAGAAAGCTTCCCAGCATTCATTCTTCCCAATTTATGAATGGACTGTGGCTCGCCTTATAGAAAGGCAACACCTACAACCTTCTTAATTTCCTGTTTTCTTCCTGAATTTTGGCCACTCTCCAGAATAGGCTCATATTTTTGTGTCAAAGATATGTACCACCTCCAAGCTCTGTGACATGGCCATGTACTGGTTAGCTGAAGGGAATGGCGAGAATCTCAGAAAACTCAGATATCAGTGTGACCAGGAAAGTCTCAGTGGAGAAACCATGCTTTGGGCCTTTTGCTAACCTATTGTTCTGTTGTCCTGAGTGTCAGGAAGGTCTTTGCCTCAGGCCACCCTTTGTGAAGCCTGAAGAAAACAGTTTTAAAATGGAAATAAATGGGCATCACCTGTGGCTCTTTGCTTAATTACTTTGGAAAGGGATGTGTCTGAATCAGCCTCTTGGCCCTTTGTGAAGCTATGGCTTAAATTCTCAGTGCCTGATGGATCTAAAGAAAGATCCAATGTGTGCATCCAAAACCAAAATGGCAAAAATATCAGTCATTGTGGATGAAGTCTCTCACCTTCCTCTGTTATTTTCCTGGTGTCCATCAAGTGAGAATAGTGATCTTTTGTGTCAAATGAGTTCTTCCAATCCCTGCAGAGGTGCTTCAGTTTTCTCATGACTCCAAATCACATAAGGAATCTATACCTGACAGTCAGTAGGCATCAAATTGGAGAACCAGAGCAGTATTAACGGCAGACCTATGTGATCAATTCTGGTTCACTGGAAGGGTGTCCAGGCTACGCTGAGGTTAGGCAAATGAGGGGCAAGTGAGCTTATTTTGGACACTCTCTTGGACTGCGCCATTCATGGAAACCTCCAGCCAGACGTTATGATGAGTGTATATATGAAAAAAGATGAGGGCCTTGGGGGAGTGTTTTGGTTTTAATTGTGGTCATTTGTGTGGCGGTTGGAAGAGATGACTGGGTCCATCTGGGCTTGAACTCTGGTGTGATTCTGCTCAGAGACTAAGTTCTGTAACTGACCTCAGAGAAGTAATTGCTTTGGAAAGGGATTTGTCTTAATCAGCCTCTTGACCCTGTGTGAGGCTGTGGCTTAGAATATCAGCACAAAATGGATCTAAAAAAAGATCCCATGCATGCATCCAAAACCAAAATGGCAAAAAGAGCAGCCATTGTGGATGAAGTCTCTGGCCTTCCTTTGTAAAGTTCAGAAAGAATAAAAGAAATTGAAATTGAAACGTAAAGAACCAGGTTTTGTAAAGTTTACAAGCTGCACTGAGAACCTGAAATTCCTGAGTCAGTAAAGACAATTCTTTGATGTGTCCATTAGATGTGAGTTGAAATCTTCCCAGACGACCTTGTTACTTAACAACCCCTTCCCAGAAACCGTGCAGCTCAGCACATATACATCTCAGGGCTTCAACCAATCAGTTTAAATGTCTACCCCTTCACAGGGCTGACCAATCACCCCCTGCCCGACCTGTTCCCGCCAATGAATGTGCTAATCATGTTTTGGAGTTGTTATTTGATTTTCCCAGGGTACATGGTAATTTGCTAAAGGAGGCTATGATGTATGTAAAGTCCCTGCCCTCTCTAAAGAATGTATATAAACTCTGCTCAAATTGTTCTCTGGGCTCTTTGTTGTTTGCTTTTCTGATGTGAGCTCTGAGCCCCAGAATGCTGGACCCCCAATAAACCCTTTTCTGTTTCATGAGAAAGTCTCTTGGTGGTGTTTTTCTCCGACCTTCGCCCCACCTTTTCATCTGGAGGCCCCAGGTGAGATATTCGGCAGCAGCGGACAAAAGACGCCAACTGACTTCTCTTAGGGTAAGTAAGGCGCCTGTTTCTTGTTTTGGGTTTCCGTTTAAGGCGTGGCAAAGTTGCTGTGGGTGAGGGCATTAGGTCTCTCCTATGATGGCTGACAGAAGTGTCACAGAGCCAAAGGTCATGTCCCTGGGGGCACTCCAGAGGACTAGGGAAATCAAGGAATAGTAGTTTCCTCAACTGGGTTATATTTTGCTTCAGGATTCGGTTTTCCAGCACAAAAGGTTTTGCCAGCTACTCAGTTTTGTTCATTGTCCTGAACTCAGGTTGAGTTTACTGTCTGTATTTATTGTCTAACCCATCAGGTTTTGCCAGTTACTCAGTTCTAATCGTTGTCTTGGACTCATGGTAAACGTTTACTGTTTGTCATTGTGTGTGTCGAGTTTGTGTCTTCACTGTCCCTGTTTGAGTAACTTCCATTATGGGACAAAGCACTTCTATGCCTCTGTCCCTGACCCTTGATCATTGGACTGATGTCCGCTCAAGGGCCCAGAATCTTTCTTTTTCAGTAAAACGCCAGAGCTGGCAGACTCTCTGAGCTTCAGAATGGCCCATCCTGGGATTCGGATGGCCACCAGAAAGATCCTTCCACTTCCCTCTAATCCGAAAAGTCAGAGATATTGTCTTTTAGCTGGGGCCACGTGGCCACCCAAATCAACAGACATATACCCCTTCCCTCATGATTATATCATTCAAACCTTCCACAACTCCCGCTCTCCCCACCATTCTCCCTGAGTCACAAGACTGGATACTCTTCCCCCTCCTCATTCTCTACCCTCGCTCCCCAACCCCCAACATGTTCCAGATGATCCTCCCGCCACTGACTCAGCCTCTCAGCTGCTAGAGGCAATTGGGCCAGACTCAAGCCCTCCAGGGGACTTCCCTGCAGCAGCAGCAGCCCCTCCTCCCCTGGAGGAAGCAGGGCCACCTAAAGGAACCCGGCGGTGATGGATAATAGAAAACTCAGAATCCCCTGTGATGCTCCCTCTCCGTCCCTACGGGCCAATGAACCGTCCCAACTGGGAACCCAACAACTTTGAAGGTAGGTAGCATCTGTCCACTTATCGCCAGGCTCTAATAGCGGGTATAGCGGGTCACCAAGCGACCGCCAGAGGGCCGACTAATTTGGCCAATGTAAGAGAGATTATCCAAGGGCCTAATGAGTCTCCCTGTATGTCTCAGGAGAGAATTATGGAAGCATAAAGGAAATATACTTCTTTTGATACTCAGGCAGAGGACCAAAAGGCATCTGTTGCAATGGCCTTTATCGAGCAGGCGGCCCTAGATATTAAGAGAAAGTTACAATGTCTAGATGGATTACAAGATATGATGTTAAGAGATTTAGTCAGAGAACCTGAGACAGTATATTATAAGAGAGAAATTGAGGAGGAGAAGGAACAGAGGAGAGAGAAGGAAAGGGAACAAAAGAAGGATGAAAGGAGCAAAAGGCAGACTAAAGCATTGGCTAAGGTTTTGTTCACAGCAAAAAATACTCCAGAAGGTTAAATGCAGGGAGACAGAAAGGGATACCTGGGCCCACGCCAAAGGCTGCCCCTGGCATCGCATCAATGTGCCTACTGAAAAGAAAAAGGACACTGAGCCAAAGAGTGGCCCAAAAAGGAGCAGCCACACGAGCCCGCCATGCTGACTCTAGAAGAGGACTAAGAAAGTCGGGGCTTGGATCCCCTCCCCGATCTCAGGGTAACATTTGAAGTGGAGGGGATTCCAGTGAACTTTGAAATGGATACAGGAGCAGTATACTCAGCCCTTAAGACCCCACTGGGCCCCCTATAAATAAATAAATGGTCCCTAGTTCAAGGGGCTAATGGCAGTAGATATCAGGCTTGGACAAAAAAGAGGATTATGAACCTAGTAAATGGAAAAGTCCACACTCTTTTCTAGTAATCCCAGAATGTCCAGCCCCATTGATGAGCAGGGATCTGCTTACCAAACTCTGGTCTAGAATAACCTTTATCCCTGATGGTCCCCAAGTGGAGTTTCTAAAGCCTTCAGTAAAAGCTCCCATAGTCACGGCTTTGACTATGTCCGTAGAAGGTGAACATCACTCTTCGTGTCCCCTAGGAGTGATCAACAAAGCAAACTCGCACAGAAATGGATAAAAGATTATCCTAATGTCTGGGCAGAAACTGCTGGGTTAGGTCTAGCCCTTAAACAACCTCCAATAGCAGTATAATTAAAAGCCTCTGCCTCTCCAATCAGTGTTAAACAATATCCCCTAAGCAAAGAAGCTAAGGATGGGATAAGGCCCCATATTCAGAAATACCTGACTCTTGGGGTCTTAAGGCTCTGTCAATCAGCCTGGAATACCCCACTGCTACCAGTTAGAAAGCTAGGAACTGGGGACTACCATCCTGTTCAAGACCTAAGAGAGATCAACAACAGAGTGCAGGACATTCACCCCACAGTACCCAACCCATATAATTTGCTTAGCACTCTGAATCCGGAGCGGGAATGGTACACTGTGCTGGACTTAAAAGATGCTTACTTCTGCTTGCCCCTACATAAGGACAGTCAGTTGCTGTTTCCTTTCAAGTGGATAAACCCAAAGTCTGGAACATCTGGCCAATTAACCGGGACTAGATTCCCACAGGAGTTCAAAATCTCCCTCACTCTCTTTGATGAAGCCCTCCACAGGGACTTCAACGACTTCAGAACTGCCCACCCTGAAGTCACCCCACTCGAATATGTGGATGATCTGCTACTGGCAGCCGACACCAAGGAGAACTCTGAGTCTGGGACCCAAGCACTATTATTCGAGCTTGCTCGGCTTGGATATAGGGCTTCTGCCAAAAGGCCCACTTTTGTCAGCAAGAAGTAATCTTCCTGGGTTATTCTCTTAGGGGTGGCAAACGATGGCTCACTGAGCCCAGAAAACAAACCGTTGTGCAGATACCTCCCCCTTCTAATAAGAGACAACTCAGAGAGTTTTTTGGGACTGCCAGCTTTTGCAGGTTATGGATTCCTGTGTTCGCATCTCTGGCTGCACCTTTATACACTCTGATAAAAGGGGATGCCCACTTCCAATGTACCCCTGAGTACAAACAAGCTATTGATAATGTCAAAAAAAAGGTGCTGCTCTCTGCTTCAGCCTTAGCACTACCAGATGTAGATAAACCCTTCAATCTCTACATAGAAGAAAAGAAAGGAATAGCACGGGGAATGCTCACTCAGACATTGGGACCTTGGAAATGGCTAGTAGCATTCTTATAAAAAAAACTGGACCCAGTGGCTAGCGTGTGGCCCCTTTGCTTAAGAGCTATAGCAGTGGCAGCCCTTCTAATAAAAGATGCTCATGAATGAACGTTGGGACAGAAGCTCACCATTATAGTCCCCCATGCCCTGGAGAGCATCATCTGCCAGCTTCCAGAGAGGTGGCTATCAAACTCCAGAATTAAGCACTACCAGAGCCTCTTGCTTGACAAAGACAGTATAATGCTGGGACCCCCTGCTCCACTCAACCCGGCTACACTGCTGCCAGAAGTATCATCAGGACCCGTCGCTCATGAGTGTCAAAACATACTGGCAGAGAAAACCAGTATACGACAAGACTTGAAGGATCAGCCACTGCCTCGCCCTGAAGTCGTATGGTTTACGGACGGCAGCAGCTTTCTCCAAGACGGTAAGCGGCGGGCTGCATGAGCAGTACTTAGCAAAAGTAATGTCATCTGTTCCTCTGGTCTCCCAGAAGGGACATCAGTCCAAAAAGCAGAACTGATTGCTCTTACGAAAGCATTGGAACTAGCAACAAGCAAAAGGGCAACCATATACACTGACAGCCGCTATGCATTTGCCACTGCTCATGTGCACAGGGCTATTTACCAGCAAAGAGAATAGTAACCTCTTCCAGGAAAGAAATAAAGAATGAAGATGAGATCCTCCACCTTCTCTCAGCAGTGCAGGGCCCTAAAGAACTAGCTATAGGGCACTGTCCAGGGCCCCAGAAGGGAAACGACCCCGTGGTGGTTGGAAACAGAAGGGCAGATGAGGAAGCTTAATTGGCAGCCCTAAACGAAGTGACTCTGTTAACTTTTTCCACATGGGGGGGAACAAAAATCAGGAGACTTGGCAGCTCCGGAACCTTCAGGCAACTTATCATCTGAGGAGACAGATACAGAACTCTGGGACCCTACAGAGCCAAGTTTACAATTTCAAAAAGCCCACCTTTATGTCAAAGACTTACACTAGCTCACCCACTTAGACTCAAAGAAGTTGTAGGCACTCTTAAAGGACCGAAGAAAGGACTTATTATTGACTGACTCAAAGAGGAAAGAAATAGCTGAGCAGGTGACTAGAGCTTGTCAAGTCTGTCAATTAGTTAATACTTACCCATCCAAGCTTCCTGCAGGAAGCACTTATGAGGAACCAGACCAGGACAATTCTGGGAAGTGGACTTTACTCAAATTAAGCCAGCAAGTTATGGACTTAAATATCTCCTAGTCTTTGTAGGTACTTTTTCAGGATAGGTCGAAGCCTTCCCCATGAAGAAAAAAACGGCTCAGATGGTGGTCAAAAAGATCCTAGAAGACATTTTTCCAAGGTCCGGCTTGCCTAAGGTAATAGGGTTCGACAATGGACCGGCATTTGTAGCCCAAGTAAGTCAGGGATTCGCCAGGACCCTGGGGATTAATTGGGAGTTACATTGTGCTTATAGACCCCAGAGCTCAGGACAGGTAGAAAGGATGAATAGAACCATCAAAGAGACCTTAACGAAATTAAGCCTGGAGACCGGCATAAAATATTGGACTATGCTCCTATCTTATGCACTGTTTCCTGCAAGAAATAACCTCTATGCCTCTTTGTGTAACCTCACCAATTATAAAATTCTCTATGGTGCCCATCCTCCAGTAAGGGACCTAACCCCAACTCGAGACTTAATGATTCCTTTCACACACTCTTGCTTGACAGACTTAAAGCCCTTGAACAAACCCAGCACCCAGCGATACCTGTGGAAATAGTTGGCCACTGCTTATCAGCCTGGAGACAAAGAAACTCCACATTGTTATCAAGTGGGAGACTTAGTCTACGTGAGACGGCATCAGGTGTCATCCCTGGAACCCCGCTGGAAAGGACCATACCAGGTGTTTCTTATAACACCTACAGTGGTGAAATTGGATGGGATCACTTCCTGGATACATGCCTCACATCTCAAGCCTGTGCCCTGTACAGATTCCGGCTGGAAACTGAAACTGACTGGTAACCCTCTCAAGTTGCGTGTCTGTCGTGTGGATAGGGCTATGGATTCTTCCCCTGGCCACCAGCATCCTAATCCCCATCAGCCTGTTCAGCAACAATGGCAAGTTATAAATCCTACTGGTCAAGTAGTGTGGTCTATTTCACATACAGCCGCCTTATGGACTAGGTGGCCATCTCTCCACCGAGACATTTGTCAGCTTGTTATAGGCCTCTCTGACTGGGATCTCCCTGACATAGAGGACCCCACACATATCCCACTCAAACCCAAACCAGGGCAACATAGACCACCTTACCCCATGAATTATGGATGTCATCTCCCCAACTGAGGTGTAAACTAGCCAGTCTTGATTTTTATGTGTGCCCAGCTGATTTCCGAAGTTGCAAACAGGCCCAAAACTGTGGAGGACCCATTGACTTTTATTGTAGATCTTGGGGATGTGAACAAACGGGAGTGCATGGTGGAACCCAAACTCTCCAGACAGTATGATTCAGGTAGGACCAAATGACACCTGGATTGATCCCAAGAAATGTGCCGCTAGACAAGCGGTGTCAAAAACTCGCTGTGGAAAGAATAGTCTATGTTACCCCCTCAAATAACTTTCACTTCCAAAGGAAGGGGATACCTCAGAACAACATGGCCTATGGGAAATACTAGGGGAATGCGATTTTATATTTATGGCCCTGGTTATGACTTTGCTCTCTGGTTCACCATCCAGCTTAAAAAGGAAGAAAAGCCCACAGCAATAGGGCCCAATCCCCTCAAGCCAGGAATTAAACCTCCTAAACCTCCCATGCCTAGATCTACCAGAACCCCTCTACCATCTCATACTTCCTGGTTTCGGTCTTTGCCTACTTTCCCAGTCCAGAATACAGCTGACTCCTCCCCCTGGGAACTAATTAAAGGAACCATTATGGTACTGAACTCCACACAATCAGAACTCCTTGCATTTCAGCCCAGGTATTAGATAGCTCTGTAAATTATTGTGTAATGGTGCAGATACTCCCCAGGGTGCTCTATGATGATGCAGAATAATTTGAAGGTCTACTAGGGGGACTAACAACCTGATTTCACCGGGAGCCAGTGTCTCTTACTCTAGCCATCCTACTGGGGATAGGAGTTACTGCAGGAGTGGGTACGGGAACAGCTGCTATGATCTGTGGGTCACAACAAATGGCCCGATTAGAAACAGCAATAGATCAAGACTTGAAAACGTTAGAGACCTCCATCACAGTTTTGCAGGAATCCTTAACCTCTCTCTCTGAGGTTGTTTTACAGAAAAGGCAAGGATTAGACCTCCTCTTCATGAGGGAGGAGGGCATCTGTGCTTCACTGAGAGAAGAATGCTGTTTTTATGCTGACCATAGTGGAGTTTTAAAGAATCCATGAGTAAATTGAGAAAATGCCTTGAAGAGCACCAGAGAGAAAGGGAGATTCAACAAGGGTGTTTTGAGTCATGGTTTACCCAGTCCTCTTGGTTAACTAAACTTTTATCAGACTTAGCTGGACCCCTGATCATCCTTATGGTGTTACTAAATGTGGGACCTTGTTTGCTAAACTGCATAGTTTCCTTACTCCAGGTTCAGATTGGGCAGGAAAAAACTCATGGTAATCAGATAAAAATACTATCCACTGGCAGAAATAGAATCTGAGAACCCGCAATAATTATGATTCATTACTTTTAAGATTAAAAGTAGTCAGAAAAAGGAGTGGAAAATGAAAGAATAAAAGAAATTTAAATTGAAACGTAAAGAACCAGGTTTTGTAAAGTTTCCAAGCTGCACTCAGAACCTGAAATTCCTGTGGCAGTTAAGACAATTCCCAGAACTGCCCATTAGATGTGTGTTGAAATCTTCCCTGACCACCTAGTAGCTAAACAACCCCTTCCCAGAAACCCTGCAGCTCTGCACGAATACATCTCAGGGCTTCAACCAACCAGTTTAAATGTATACCCCTTCTCAGGGCTAAAAAATCACCCCCTGCCCGACCTGTTCCCGCCAATGGATGTGCTAATCTTGTTTTAGAGTTGCTATTTGATTTTCCTGCGGCGTATGATGATTTCCTAAAGGAGGCAATGATGTATGTAAAGTCCCTGCCCTCTCTAAAGAATGTATATAAACTCTGCTCAAGTTGTTCTCGGGGATCTTTTTTCTTTCCTCCTCTGGAGTGAGCTCTGAGCCCCAGATGCTGGACCCCCAATAAACCATTTCTTTTGGCATGAGACAGTTTCTTGTTGGTCTTTTCCTCCAACGTTCAATGACCTTTTCAGTTCCTGACTACCTTCAAGTGAGAATAGCAATCCTTTGAGTCAAATGAGTTCTTCAAAGACCTGAAGAGGCTAGCCCATAGGTGCTTGGGTTTTCTCATGACTCCAAATCACAGTAAGAATATATACCTGACAGTCAGTAGGCCTCAAATTGGAGAAGAAGAGCAGTATTAGCAGCAGGGCTATTTGATCATTCCTGCTTCAAAGGATGGGGTCCAGGCCACCCAACGCCCTTATGGACTTCAAATCTTACCTAGATTTCTGTTTTCATACTTATATTTCACCGCATATTCATGTAAATATCACAGGTTTCCAATACCATTATTTATTCTGCAAAATGATTCCTAATCGAAATCGAACCTGTTATTAACCTTAACCATACACTCTTCCCTCAATCTAACTTTACAAAAGAACAGGGAAATTGTTGATCTTACAATACAGGAATGTAGGCGATCTTCCACCTGCTGAGAACCTCAAAGTTCCATGCAGAAATCATCCCTGAAGAAGATGTAGGCACCTATGAAGCATGTGAGAGAGCAAAAGTCAACTTCCATGTCAAACAACCTGGTCAGGATGAAGGAATGTGACTGAATCAGCCTCTCTCTTCTTAATGTAGATTACATGGACCAAACCAGGCCCAGGCCTGTGTGGAGAGCTGTTCCTGGGTGCCTGTGGTTGATATACCATTCTAACTTGTGTAAGTGTCACAGGAAGTAGGGGCAGACTCCATCTCATGGGACCCTTGGAAGCAACTGTTAGTACAAAGTGGTTGCCAAGGCAGTGACCTCATTCATTTCCTGAAGGAAGTCACCTACCACACTTCCTTGGTGATTGACTGCCAGGCACCCAGAGAAGTCCCAGTCCCAGTCCCAGTGGTCTCAATTGTTTGGATTTATCAAGGACAGAGTCAGTCTTTCTTGGTACCTACTTAAGTGATGATGGCCAAATGTCAGGAGAGGTCTGAATAGAAGCCTTTTCTGAGAAAGCAGGTAGTGGCTCAACCATGGCTCCTGACAACTTCAAAGAGTTGGCAAAGAAGACCAGATCTGAGACAGAACAGGCCACTTCGGGGAACATAGTATGGCCCACCAGTCAGAGGACACTGAGGAGAGTCACAGACATACTTGGGGGAAGGAGGTGCTGTTGTGGGTGTCCCTATGAGTTTGTTGTTTAGTCTCATGTTCTGAGAATAAGTCGGTTTGTTTGTTTGGAGTGGAATGTTTCTAGAAATTTGTTTGATAACATGAGTGTTTCTATGTCTGTGTATCCCACTGTATACATGGTTATAGACATTTGAAAAGAGAATGCATCAATGGTTGTGTCCTGTCTGGTAGAAAGCTTCCCAGCATTCATCCTGCCCAATTTAAGAATGGAGAGTGGCTTGCCTTATGGATGGGCAACACCTACTACCTTCCTAAGTTTCTCTCTTCTTCTTGAATATGGGCCACTCTCCAGAATAGCCTCATGGTTTTGTTTCCAAGATATGCACCACCTCCAAGCTATCTGACATGGGCATGTACTTAATAGCTGAAGGGAATGGGAGCATCTCAAAAACTCAGAATTCTGTGTGACCAGTAAAGTCTCAGTGGAGAAACACTGCTTTGGGCTTTTTGCTTACCTATTGTTCTGTTGTCCTGAATGTCAGGAAGGTCTTTGCCTCAGGCCACCCCTTTGTGAAGCCTGAAGAAAACAGTTTACAAACGGAAATGAATGGGCATCACCTGTGGCTCTTTGCTTAATTGCTTTGGAAAGGGATGTGGCTGAATCAGCCTCTTGGCCCTTTGTGAGGCAGTGGCTTAGATTGTCAGCATCTGATGCATCTAAAGAAAGTTTCCAAGTGTGCATTCATAACCAAAATGGCCAAAAGAGCAGTCTTTGTGGATGAAGTGTCTCACCATCTTTTGTAACCTTCCTGACCTCCATCAAGTGAAAATAGGAATTCTTTGGGTCAAATGAGTTCTTCAAAGCCCTCTAAAGGCTAGCCGATAGGTGCTTGAGTTTTCTCATGACACAAATTCTCATGAAGAATCTATACCAGACAGTCAGTAGGCCTCAAATTGGAGAAGCGGAGCAGTTATAGAGCAGGACTAATTGATCACTCTTTGTTCACAGGAAGGGTGTCCAGGCCAAGCTGACTTTAGGCAAATGAGGCGCAAGTGTGCTTATTTTGGACAGTGTCTTGGGCTGCGCCCCTCATGGAAACCTCCAGCCAGAGGTTATGATGAGTGTATATGTGGAAGAAGATGAGGGCCATGTGGGAGTGTTTTGGTTTTAATTGTGGTCAGCTGTGTGGTGGTTGGTAAAGATGCCTGGGTCCACCTGAGCTTGAACTATGGTGTGATTTCCCATAGAGACTGAGTAATGGAACTGACCTCAGAGAAGTATTGCCGCGAATTGTGTTGGGATTTTAGGTGGCCATGCATGAGATTCACCCTTGAAAACTGAGATATAGAAAAGGGTGGCTTTCCAAAGAGTACTGTCAAACTCAGCCTGGATATCACATGACTTTATTCTGAAAGATTGGCCGCCATAGTTGAGAGTCAAAACATACATGGACCTTACATTGGAGACCTCATTGGGCCTGGCTTCATGTGTCCTTTGGGCCACTCTTTGGGAAGCCTTGCCTCTGAGAGTTCACCAGAGCTTTCCTTGAAATGTGCTTCTTCAAAATTTAATGGTTCCTGAATGAATTTAAACCCACATTTTCCCCAAATTTATCCTTGAAAAATGGCTAGATAAATACCATGAAATTTTTGAAATTCCCATGACCAGGTGGCCCTGGAGAATCTTGGGATGTCCTGTTGCTGATCATGAGGGTATCAGACAGTGCCTTGATTGACTGGGTTTCATGAAAACGGTGTATAACACAGATACCAGTATGTTGGAGGCTGCTGAGTAGTGGGCCCAGAGCTGTGATGTGCAGGTGTGTGATAAAGCATCTCTTGTCAAGCCATGTGGATCTGTCATTGACTTCCAAATGGCTTGTGGCTGACATGGTGCAGACAGGAATCACATATATGTCTGAATCCTCTCCATAAAAGGCATCTTGTTATATGGAGATGTTTCAGGGCAATGTTCAGAATCAGGTTGCTATGGTTAAGGGGACAAGCTATGTGGAATAGAAGCCTGGTTGGTGCATTCTCCTGCAGACCCTGACCCACCACACGTGACAGGACTCCCTCCAGCACTGTGTCCCAGTTGAACTCCTTGTATTTCGTGAAGCAAATACCAAACTCCCAGTGCAGCAGCAAGAAACACCATGAAAAGTGGAGGATGACCAAATGGCTTCACAGTCCACATGCGGAGACACTTAGCTTTCAGTGGCCACAGTTTACCTACAAAGAGAGAAGTCAGCACTGCTGCCTCATGTTATTTGGAAAATAAGAAACAATGTCCTTCAGGTCACATAGATGCAGACTCAGCTTTAATGGTCTCCTTAGAATGGAAGCTAAAGCTCCTGACAACAACATATATGTCAAGTGCCCATCCTCAGAGGCAGTTTCTCAAGTAGTCTTTCGGCAGGCAGAGCTCCATGTTGTTGGAGTGTTTACCTTTTAGACCAGGACGCAAGAAAAGACCACTGACTCCAATTAAAATCAAATTAAAGCAAACTTATTATTTCCACCACCCGGGCTGTGTCTCCCTCCCAAAACCGCGGGAACAAGAGAGCAACCCCACCTTTCCTACAGAATGGCTTTATAGCGCAGAATGTTACAGAAAAGGGTGGTTACAGATAACAGAACTCTGACAAGCATCACACTAACGATAGTTTACATTTTTTTTTTTTTTTTGCTGGCCCCAACATCAGAATTTATGAGAACCATTAGAGCCTTAGAGCCTCAGAGAGTGTCGTCTGGCCAGGGAAGGCCAATATTTATGAGGTGTAAATAAAGTTTCAGAGAGGGCTGTTATCTGGTCAGAGAGCCATGCATGGGTGAGTTCAAGGCATGGGCAGGCATTCAAAGCAGGTTCAGAATTTGCTGTAATTTATAGTTAAGCCAAAATTATCTTTTCATGGCTTTGTGGCAAGATGGCTCCAATTTAAATAAAATATCAGGTTGGGTCTATCATTCCCCCATTTTCTAACGTGTCCCTTTCAAATCTTTGATAGGGTAGGGGACGAGCACTGAGGGAAATTTAATTCCTCAGGTAACAGTCTCCTCATTTTTTGAACTCACCCAAAACCGGTCTCCCTGATTTCACTGACTTAATTAATTACTTATATTGATAGTCTATTTATTTTTGGCTCCATTGTAGTAAGAAGCAAGGCGTCACTCATTTTGACTTCTTCTGAGCTGAGAGAGGGTGACGTGAGGGAGTACGGTCTGAGAGACATGAGTTGCCTTTTCGAAGTCAGTTTGGTTTGAAGTCTGGTTGGGGAAGTACAGGTTGTAAAGTCATCTGGGGATGGGTTCTTCTATGAGAGAAACAAAATACATGAGTACTGAATAAATGTTGCAGCAGCTGGAACATGTCACTGTATAGAAGTTCCCTCACCAGTCTTAAATATCCCCAGTTATCAGGACTGTCAACTTAATATTTAACATTTAGGGTTACAGTTGTCCCTCCCCATAAAATACAGTGTTATAATTTAATACCATCTGATCCTGCAAAATTCTTTTACTAGTATGACCTCTGTGTCTAATAGAGAAACCCTTAATTCTGTTACTCAAGGCTGGATAATTGTACTAGTAAACTCCAATATTACCTGTGTAGGTTAGGAATATCTGTAGGCCTTAAACTAAAAACTTCTGCCTCTGGCAGCTCCTCTTGATAGTCTCTTTTTATAGTTATCAGGCATTCCTCTCTGAGAACCCTTCTTTGTAGCCTCCAGTCTTATTTATTTTGGGAGGCTAACATAAAGTGTATACCTTAAAATATTATTATTACTGTTATTATTTAAAATGCCCAGGAATGGCTGTATTTTGCGTTTAACTGTCTTTCCTAAATGTTTAAGATGAAGCAGTCAAACTGACATTTGTTTCTATCTATTATGAACAGTCAGCTGAGCTTTTACGGGAGTCATTCCTGGGGAAACTTGAGAGCAGCTTCTCAGTTCTGCTAGTGCCATTTTCGCTAGGTGTGTCCAGGTCTTGCTTGACCCTGTGGCTTCCCTTGGAAGCATCAGGGATGTCTCCCTTCTCTGATGACTGTCTTCTTCATAGAAAATGCACTGATTGGCTTTCTGTTCTCCAGTGGCTCAGAGTTGCAAAGCTCTTTAGGGAAGTCCCCTGTTCCCTGGATACAGACTGACTCAGAGGGCAAGAATCAAATATTGGTTTTCTTGGCCCTTTTCATTTAACTTTAATTTTAAATCCTAATTTTAAACATCCAGCAAATAAATTTTAGCAGCCTTATATTAAGAGTACTGGGCTTTAATGTCTGTAATTTAAAATTATTTATCTTTTTATTAATTGGGATCTGTATTTTTCTGTCTGTCTTTTGGTGATGACTTGTTATCTTTAATTAACCCATGTTGTGTTCTTAAAGCAACACTTCTGTAAAACACTAACAGGGAATCTTTAGATCACTTATAAGGAAATTACAAAATAAAATTAACAAGAGTAAATATACTTAGTTCGTATAATAGCTACCCTGAATTTTTAGGCTGAGTTATTTATTATATTTCTTGTTTGAGATCCTAATAATCTTGATATGAAAAAAAAGAACTTTTGAATGTAACTTTAAATGAAATAACATCTGACCCACTGCTTTCGTAGTCATTCTCACATGTAGTAAGTTGGGACACAGAGCCTTATCTCAAGTAAGGCAGGGCTCTTTATAAATCTTAAGTGTTTTAGTTCTAAAGATGATCTTTGTTTTTAAATATCAGTTTAAAAATTAACATTAATTGTTTGAGGTCACATGAACATTAGTTAACACCATATAATATAACATTTAAAACATGAATAAAATAAACGCTGAAAGTTTTATCCTTTTCATAGCTAAGGCTCTCATTAACATAAAAATACATTCAAATTGTTCCCCAATGTAAAAAGTAACATAAAAGTTTACATCTTATTGATAAAAGGTAAATAAATGCCCAATATATTTTTTTTACCATACAACTTCAGAACACCAGCTTCACATAATGCTCTTTTAAAGTTTCTACCTTAGAGACTTGTATTCCTGGAAGATATGAGCACATTAATAGCATCACAATTGCATTGATGTTTCTACATTAACCAAGTTTAGCTTTTAAAGAAATGGCAGTACAGTGCTCTAAAATAACAGATCGTATTTAATGAGTTGTTTAATATTTATGGTTGCTTGCTCTAGAAAAATAAAACTTAATAAACACAATGCTATTGGTAAACGTATGTTTTAAGAAATTTTTGTGTCTTTTACACATGGCTGATTTTTACAATCTTATACAGACTTTAGAACAAACTTATACAGACCTTAGTAAATCAATAACATATCTAACAAGAATACTCAGGAATGAGTAATCAAATATCAAATTTAATTTATTTATTTATCAAAATATTAGACAAAAGTATTGAACAGTGTAGACCATTTTTTTGTTGAAGGAAAAGTCCTAGAACCAAGGCATATTAGACCTTTTGTCGACATTAATATTTTATTAGATTTTTGAACACCTAGAAAAACATGTAAGCTTAAATTTAAAGACATTTATTTTTATCTGTTTATCCAATTTAAAGTGAACCATTTAAATCACGTAAATTAAAGATCTTTGGATCCGCTTTTTAAAATTTGTTTTTGTGAGTGCTCCTTTTTTTTATGAGCGCTCCTTATGTATGTTAATTTGTATATAATATACATGATATACGGACATATGTATATATACACATACAACACATAACAAGAGTGTGCACACATAATTATAGTAAAGGCCTTGTAGCTTTTCGCAGGTGAAATCTCCATTGCAATGTTTCAAAAACTCCACTGTTGGTCAAAGATAGAACTGATCAGAAAAACATTAACCTAGGTCTGTAGGATCAAAATCATGAGTTAAAAACAATACAGAATCTAAGGAAAAAAATAAGAGTCCTAGAAAAAGTGACTGGGCAGTTATTAGTAAATACCATACAATGTAATTCCCCCCCCCTTAGGCCTCAGATCAGTCTCCTACTGAGCTAGTAGGCTTCTTTCATTTGCATTTCAACATAAGGCCTGGATGAGGTCTGGAAGGAGCAGGGAAAAACTGCTATTCTGAGCAGACACCTCAGGCCTAAGGCATTTTAAACATAATTTTCAGGTTTGGATGTTGAAAATTATGGTACAATTTTAAGTTACAATTCACAAAATTTTATATCTTTACATCTTGTTCTGTCAACAGATACCATACTATGATTTACTATCCTTTTCCAAATTAATGCACTGGTACACACTGTGATATTTTCCCAGTCTACCCAATTCAAAACTGGTGAAAATTAAGACTGAATGTTTGGGAAGTTACTTGCCAACTTGGAAATAGAGTTCTTTAGTTTTCCATGCTAAGTATTTAAGTTCTCTTGCATGAATTATCTAAAATCATAAACTAAACAATTATATGAACCAGACTTTTAACTGCAAGATTGTACAATGCTTCAAAAACCCATTCAGATACCAGATTGTTACAATAAAACGTCATAATTTAGACACACATTGAGCTAAGATCATTCCCAAGAAACAATTTATAATATGAACACATTATTGCACATGTCTTTAAGGGCCAGAAACAAAGACACAAGACAGACAGAAAGGAGCTCCAGACTATGGCTGACAGACAGAAGCCTTTAAAACATAACAGATAAGAGAAAAATCTCCTACACCTGTAGCACGATAGATGTCCCCACAAGGGGAACAGATGTTTTCAAAGAGGAGCAACCTGAAATGTGAAATCAAGGGTCTCCATGGTGACTTTACTGCATTTAGTGTCCCCTTTTTCTTATTCTCTTTTTTAATAAGACAGAGGTGGCATAATTCTTACAGTGTAGGGACGGAAGGAGGGAATTCTCTGAAGCAACAGGGCTTTGGCAGCTGCTGGGAGTCCTTCAGTCCCTCCTTTTACTTACAGGATTAGCTCCTCTGGTTCAGTTCCACCCCGAGCACGCTCCGTCTCCTAATATTTCAGTAGTCAGCTCTCAAAAAGTCCCGGGGTCCGGGGGAGGGTATCAAAATTTGCAACTTAAATTTTGGTTCCTGATGTTGAAGCCAATTAATACCAATTTAATAATGAGGACAGCGTTTGAGAAAAAGAAAAAGGGAGGTTTACTGCTTTGCAAACAAAGGAGAAACACAGGGGATTCTGCCGAAAGGTTGTGACTCTCTTGATCTGGAGGGACAAGAGTTTTTAAAGGAGTTTCACTTTCTCACCTAAGAGATACTCAGTTCTTAGGTCACCAGCAGGCATTGCCCTCTGCAGTGGGTGTGCTCCAGGCAACCAGCTAGGGGCTTCTCTCATCCTGCTTGACAAAGGGGGGGAAAGTTCATCACAGTTCCTTAAAACACAGTCCAAAGGGGTGTCAGGCTTACTTGCTTTATTACCCATTTTCACGTCCAATATCATTATGTTTTTACCACAGAAATCACACAACAAAACGCACAAAAACTAACAAACCAAAAACATACAGAACACAGAAAAAAACACAAAGAAACAGAAAACCGGTGAAGAAACAGAAAAACAGAGGAGCAATACAACGTCTTGCTAAAGCTCCGGGGAAGGAGCTCCTGCGTGCCCGTTGGCACCTCTCTACCCTTTCAGAGGAATTCCCTACAGAACAGAACAGAGGACAGAATGATTCTTGTTACTGTCCCGGACAGGAGTATATGTGAGCCTCCCCATGCCACCTCTCTGTCATCAGAAGAGATGTCCCTTTACCGGATATCAGATGTTATAAAGATACCAATTACCTATGGAGGCCTCCTCCACCAGGTGCTTGCTAATAGTTATAGTGCGATGGTTCACTGCAGTGCTCCCCGGACTGAAGGCTCACTCCAAGGCCTTTGAACTTGGCTCTCCAGGCCGGAGCCTTGGAGGAAAGGCCAGCTTCAGAATTTCCAGGAGTCTGGTCTTGTGATCTGGTCGGGTCATCTCACTGGGGAACTCTAAAATATTAGACCAGGATGCAAGAAAAGACCACTGACTCCAATTAAAATCAAATTAAAGCAAGCTTATTATTTCATCCGGGTGGGCTGCCTCTCCCTCTCAAACAGCAGAAACAAGACAGCATCCCCACATTTCCTACAGCCCAGCTTTATACCCCAGAAAGTTACACAAAAGGGGAGTTACAGAAAACAGAACTTTGGCAAGCATCACACTAATTATAGGTTACATTTTTTAGTTGCTGGCCCCAGCATCAAAAATTATGAGGACCATAGGAGCCTAGAGAGGGTCTTTCGCCAGGGAAGGCCAATATTTATGAGGTGTCACTAAAGTTTCAGAGAGGGCTGCAATCTGGTCAGAAAGCCAGATATGGGTGAGTTCAAGGCATGGGCAGGAATTCCAAGTAGGTTTGGAATTTGCACTAATTTATAGTAAAGAAAAAAATATCTTCTCATGGCTGTGTGGAAAGATGACTCCCAATTTTATTGAAAGATCAGGTTGGGAGATCAACCCTGTCTTTACTTTTGGAAACTCCTCTACCACGTCCATGTTTGTGAACTCCTGAGCATTTTCTATCCCAGATATGTATTCACAGATATTTTAACTCTACTCCTCTAATTGTGTCTTACTTGGGGCGAAGGTAATGTCAAGGCATTGTTCTGGATGAGAGTGGGAAGATTATTGTATACCATATATATGCATACTCATTGGATTCATTTTTCAATTTTCCATTCAAAATACTATATCCCTCACAATAACCCATACTCTACGAGACTCTAACAACTAATACTAATATGATGGAGAAAAATAACCAAAACAAAATTGAAATACAAGCAGTTCAGAGGAGACATGGTGTATATTGGACTTGCCTTTTGCAAGAGAAATGGAAGGTGTTATTAATTTACTCAATTTTTAATTGAAATAGTTCTCCATGTGTTTTTAAAGTTAAAAAATATGTGTATTCCTGTCTCCCTTTCTCTGTAGCCTATTCAGCACATGTATTTTTATATGCACATATAGAATTCTACGTGATATCACAAGTAAATTTTTGTGAGGTGCCTGACTTGGCAGTTACAAATTGTGAGAAGAGATTACTCCTCCTAAAAGCTGTTGGAACTGAAATTTCAAGCTATAGGTGAACTTCCTAGTAGAACAACATTATGCATAAATCCATGTTCAGTGAAATGAATGTTTTTGGATCTGTGGATGATATATATTTCATGGTGAATTTTGTTTGGCATATGAATTGGTATGTTTATTGTCTGTGGTTGGTTGTGTGTGTGTGTGTGTGTGTGTGTGTGTGTGTGTGTATATATATATATATATATACACACACACACACACACACTCTCCAGAATTTTCATAATATGAAATGTATGTGTCTTATATACACTCCCTAAATTCATTCATGTTCATGTATGTGGATTAATAATCAACTTTTCACAACATTATTCTCAGAAATATTCATTCACCTGAAATATATATTTGTTTCCTAGTACTGAAAACTAACTTCAGTGAAAGGTACATACAAATCCTAATATTTCTACAGTTACTGACCCAGTTTAACATCAATGCAAGTAGATTCCTATGGGACATGATGCATCTTTTGATGTTCATTTTTATTCAACAGTGGTACCTTACTATTTTTCAGTTTTTGCACATCATAGGATACATATTTAATCCACTAGTTAGCAAAATTATAGGCATTTGTTTCACTTTCAATCACTTTCTTCTCCAGAACACATGTATTTCTCTATGTTTCTTGACTGGTCTTTTAATGAGACTTCTTTCCAAATGCATTATAATCGATTTCCATAATCATTTTGAAACAAATCTCACACACCCTTCATGATAAACCATAACCCTAAGATGACCATTAGATATATAACTGGTTGGAATGAATGATTGTATATCAATATAACATTTCTGATATATTTTCAGATATCTATTCAATCCATTATTTAAAGTGGATCCAGTTATATTGTTTATTCACAGAATGGTGTATTCTTGCATTATCTCTATATTCATAGACACAGGGTACGCCTATTTGTACCCCCATACTAATTTATACGTCTTCAAAATATTGCTCCCTGAAATGGTGGAAGAAATACTCACGTCACCAGATCTGCATATACATTTTATCACAGAAATATTCTGGACACAAAAAGCAAAGGTCACATGTACAATTGTATCAAAGCCTAAATGGGAAGTGAACATGGATTACTAAAATCATCCATGTCCATGTTGCCTAATGTTCTCAAATGTCAATTCTATTTGTGACTACATATTTGTTTCCTCTTAAGATTATAAATTCAAGCTCCAGCCTGTTGAAAATGTGTAATCCTATCACTCACTTTATACTTTACTTGATTTCCTAATGTCTTTATTGATATGTGCTTTCATACATGTTTTCCCCAGTTCATCATTGCGACTGACTCTTCACATGTGCTGACATTCACCTTCACTCTCTACCCGAAACCCTATTGTTAAGAACTTTTGGTCCAAATCCTATACTCACTCTTCTTCTTAGCCTACCGAATACCTTCCAAATCCTATCGACTATTGGTTTTTGACTGGATGTTCTGTTCAACATTCAATCATCCAAGTTACAAGTTCCTATGCCATTGTATATTGATTTATCTGAGACAACTGTGCAGGACATAATTCAAAGCTAAGTATCCCACTCAAGGGCCCAATGCCCTTCTGGGCTTCAAATCTTACAAAATTTCTGCTTTCATACTTATATTTTACCTATATACTCTTGTAAATATCGCAGGTTGCCAATACCATTATTCATCCCGCAGAATGATTCCTAACCAAAATCGATGCTATTATTGAACCTAACCATACACTCTTCCCTTAATATAACTTACAGAAGAGCAGGGACAGAGTTCGACTTACAATATAGTAATGTAGCTGATCTTTCACCGGCTGAGAAACTCAACGATCCATGAAGAAATGATCCTTAGAGAAGATGTAGGCAGCTATGTAGGACCTGAGAGAGCAATAGTCATCTTCAACAGCAAACAACCAGGTCAGGATGAATTGATGTGTCTGAATCAGTCTCTCTCTTCTTATTGTAGAGAAGATGGACCAAACAAGGCCTGTTGTCGCGACCCCTTGCCCGCAAGGAAGACGCAACTCAGGAATCTTCTTTCAGCAGTTTATTCAGGCCCTTGATATTTCTTCTAATTCCCCGTCGGATGCCCCTCCAGGCCTTAATAAAGCATCCCAAGCCCCAATGCGAAGCTGCCACGTGGAACTTTCTCACAGGGTGCTGAGAAACCATGCACCAACTCTCCCAAACAAGGAGTTGTTTATTACAGACCACAGTGGAGCCAGCGCCATCTTGCAATGGCGACCATAATCTGCAGAAACGGCTCACCACAGTTCCCCCCTTCTGTTTTCTGAAAACAATACAGGCGAGATTAGAGGTCCTATCCCACTGTGCAGAAGTGGCTGCATAGTATGGCTCAGTCCTAAGGAGGGCCCTTCCCCAGATCTGAAGCCATATCAGCTGACGCCTTTTTTCGTGGGGCGGGGCGTGGACATCAAACCCGCATGCAATAGGACATGCTCTCCTTGAGGTCCACTTCAAGGATCACTCAAGTGCAGTGCCTTGCCTCGCATCCTGTATCGTGACGAAGGTGGACGAAGGGGGACAGCTAAGGCTGAACTGTGGCTGTACATAACGACAAACGAGTTGACAGCACCCCGAAAGAAAGGCACGGACTTTAAGGCGATAGAGAAGCATTAGTGTGGAAACCCACCTGCGTGCAATGGCAGCAAGACCGGCAGAGTGCAAGGGCTTTCCAACACTAAGAGAATAACGAGGAAAGACATGCCGATCCCAATGCAATGTTATAATAACTTGGGGTGCAATGGCCATGTCAAAGATTTACTGTTTAAGATGCGCAAGCCAAACTTGAGGTGAATTGCCATTTTCTAAAGCTGCAAGAGCTTGGATGATCATAGCCTTATCATGAGCATTGCGGGCCTTGAGGCGACAGAGAAACCAAAAACAGAGAAACATACCGAAGCAACACATTGCACCAAAAATGCCTACCCCCACCCACTCTTTAAAAAAGGAAAAGGCAGAAGATATCCAATCGGTGAATTGACCCAAAGTCACGGGATCAACACGGGTGCTATTCAAGACAGCTATCTGGGTTAGTTGAGACTGGATCATGTCTTCCGCTTCCATGGACCAATTTCCAGCCAAATATTCGCCAATGGTGCGGGAAGCATTCCTGGAATCATTAAATCTGACAGAGGTTATGCATAAATGTGCACGTTGGTCAACACAACCCAAAAGCACTAAGTCAGCCAATTCTTCTACCTGAGCTTGGAGTAAATCTATTCTTTGGTTGGCAGCTAAAATCCCTGACAAAATATGTTGATTAATTGTATTTTGGGATTCAAGTATGGTGGAAGTTTGTTGGACAACTTGATTAATAGTGGCAGCAGTTTGTACTTGATTGGCCATAGCCACTCCGGCCGTAACCGCTGCAGCAGCAGATACCGCCACGGCTGTCACTATAGCCTCTGTGATTCCAAAATCTCTGCGGACTCTAAGTAGCTCAACAATAGGGAATTTATCAGGATCCGCAGTGACCGGGATTGGGACAAAAGTTGGAATCTTCATAAACACTGCTACAGTCCAGGAACCATTCCAACACTCAGATAAGAGACAGGTCGTATGAGAACAATCCAGTATCCCCGATGAGGTGGCCTTAGCCAAAAGGAATAAGAAGGGGGATTGGACACAGACCATTGCAGGAGGCAATGTGGCATTATACAACAGAGAGTTGAATGAAACAGATGTAAGTCTATTACCTTGTTCACTTTCCCTAACAGTACCAGAAATATTAGCCAGCCAACTTTTGGCTCCTACCAACTGAGCCAGTGCAGAAATATCGGCTGAAGCCCCCTTTTCATTGGAAATAATCCATTAAAACCAGGACCAACCTACTCCTGTAGAGGAGCTGGCACTATTGTTAAAGTTATAAACATACCTATCAAGAGAGGGGGAAAGGGAGAAACCTTTAGCAACTTGATGTTTCTCTCAAGAATGATCCTGACAAGGCGTAAATATTGGGGGGAAACCAATATTAGGGGAACAGTAAGGAGAGGCCTTGAAATGAGTGGCATTATAAATACTACTAGAAAAAGGAGGCACTGGGATTAGTACCTCGGAGATAATAGCCAAGGTAGTTATGTTAAGAGCGGAGCTGCTGTTTGCAGGGGTCTCTGAGCCTGATTGATTCCCCGAAGCTACCTTGCTCAATACAGCACTGATAATGCTTCCTGAGACCTCATTGGACCGCAATGGGTCCTCCCAGTTAGTCAAATTTTTGGTCTTAAGGCTAATGCAATTAGCGTTTCTAAGGCTGAAACAAAAAACTCCTGTGAGATTAACTTGAGATTGATTAAAAATTCTCTCCATGTCCCCTCTAGGAGAGGCACAGGGAGCAGACATCTCACATGAGGTAGAAAAAAGAGTGGGGAGGACACTAGAATTACCATGAACCGGTATCGGCATTGGCCATGCCCGTGCCACTGCCCACCACCGCATTGGTGTCGCCTGTGCCATCGGCACCAGCACCAGAGCCAGAGCACTTAGTAGAATGAAGATCCTCATCACAGGATTGTTGTGGTATCTCTTGTTGCTGGTCAGTTGATGTCGAGACTCTTCTTGTCAAGCGTTCAGGGACCCACAATGGTTCCGTACGATCCTGGGGAAAAACACATACAGATCCTCGTGCCCATGTTAGCACGGGGTCAGGGCCGTTCCATTGGCCCATAAGAACATCCTTCCACTTAACATAGCTAATCACAGAGGGCTGAGGGGACACATGTCTATCGGCCGCAGAGCGACCATGAATATCCAAATTCAAAAAATTAATGGTAAAGAGAGCTAAGGACAGGCGTTCTTTAGGAGTGCGTTCAGCTCCTATTCCCCCTTTTTGTTTTTGTAAAGTTTCCTTTAAGGTGCGATGAGCACGCTCAACAATGCCTTGTCCTTGAGGATTATAAGGCAAACCATGAGTAAGTTGCACTCCCATAGTAGAACAAAAAACTGTAAATTGTCTGCCAGTATAAGCAGGTCCATTATCAGTCTTAAGGGATGCAGGTGCACCCCATGCTGCCCATGCCGCTAAACAGTGAGTAATGACATTACGTGCCTTTTCTCCCGATAAAGCAGAAGCATGGATAATTCCAGAGCACGTATCAACGGAAACATGCACATACTTAAGGTTACCAAAGTCAGGTATATGTGTCACATCCATTTGCCAAACAATCAATGACTTTAATCCCCGTGGGTTTACTCCATAATTAGAGGGATGAAGAAATGTGACACAATGGGGACATTGCAATACTATCTGCCGACCATCCGCTCTTGAAATGGAAAAACGCCTGCGCAGCGTTAATGCATTAACATGGAAGTTTTGGTGAAACAACTTAGCCCTCTCTAAGGAGGAAGCCAAGCATATCAATTGGCCTCTAGTGGCTAAGTCCGCACAGGCATTACCTTGGGATAACGGACCAGGAAGAGAGGTGTGAGCCCTGATGTGCATTGGATAAAAAGAAGCAGTGCGGTTAGAGATAAGCTGTTGAAGCTGAGTAAAGTAAACAGACACATTGTGGGCATCACTAGTAGTTCCCACGGTCTCCAGGACTTTTAGTGCTTGTACCACATAGCTGGAGTCCGAAATAAGATTAAATGGAAAAGAACACTGTTTAAAAACTTCAATAACAATTTGTAGTTCTACCCATTGTGGATTTCCAGGAGCAAATTGATGCTGGATAGGGGGAGAGTCATTAATTACATAAGCTCCCATTGCAGACTTGGAACCATCAGTAAAAATGTTAACAGCCCCCGGAATTGGACTGGATGAAGTTACCTTAGGGAAAATGATGGGATGTTCTTTAACAAAATGGAGTAATGGATGAGAAGGGTAGTGATTATCAATACCCCCTTGAAACGAGCAACACAGAATAGCCCAGTTGTCTAGAGTAGCACATAAAACATTAAGTTGAGCTTTAGTGTAGGGTATGATAAGAGAAGAAGGTGATTGGCCGAAAAATTGAATGCTTTGTTGAATCCCTTTAAGTGCCAATGCTGCAACAGCATCAGGATAATATTCTAAGGATTTTTCTGGGGATACATGTGGGTGGATCCATAGTAAAGGCCCATCTTGCCACAGTACTCCAGTAGGCTGCCGCATAGTGGCAAGCACACATAACTGGAAAGGTTTATCACTCTGGAGCCTGCATAGAGTGTCATGCTGTATAGCTTGTTCTACTTTTATAAGGGCCGCTCTAGCCTCAGTAGTGAGGCTACGAGGGGAAGCAAGATCTGGATCACCCTTAAGAGTAGCATACAAAGGCTGGAGCACAATATTAAGAATATGTAAATATCCTCTTATCCAATTAATATCTCCCAGCAATTTTTGAAAATCATTTAGAGTTTGGAGATCTTGAGTCCTGATGGTAATTTTTTGTGGTTTTAATTTGTCATACCCAATTGTCGCTCCCAAAAACCTGATAGAATCCCCCGTTTGAACCTTTTCAGGTGTGATGTGCAGTCCATGTTGAGACAACAGCATCACGAGTTCTTTATAAGCCTCATAAACTGTCTGTTCTAATTTTGCGGCCAATAACACATCATCCATATAGTGAATGATCTTGGTGGAGGAATACTTACGTCTGAGAGGTGCGAGTGCCTTCCCCACATACATCTGGCACATCGTGGGACTGTTAGCCATCCCCTGTGGCAACACCACCCACTCAAACCTTTGATCTGGTTCTTCGTGATTACACGAGGGAAGGGTGAAAGCAAAACGTTGTGAATCTTTAGGATGCAAAGGAATGGAAAAGAAACAGTCTTTAATGTCAATAACAATTATATGCCAGCCTTGAGGAACAGAGGAGAGCAGAGGCAGCCCTCTTTGAATGGGCCCCATAAGCTACATCTGAGCATTAACTGCTCGTAGATCATGCAGTAGGCGCCACTTCCCTGATTTTTTCTTAATGACAAATATGGGAGTATTCCATGGAGAAGTAGAAGGTTGGATGTGACCCACATCAAGTTGTTCTTTGACTAGATCATGGGCTGCTGCCAGTTTAACCGAGGGAAGAGGCCACTGAGGCACCCAAACAGGCTCCTCGGTGAGCCATGTTATAGGTGTTTGAGCCCCAGTGGCCCCTAGGAAAAACCCAGACCAAACCTGTTAAGCTTTTGATGACCTTGCACAGGATGCTTACATCCCTGTAGGTGCCTTCCTAGTCCTAGACCTGGCCTATACCCCATATTTTGCATGATATGTTGAGACACTGGGGAATAGTAATTACTAAGAGTGAACCCCATGTCTTTCATCAGATCACGGCCCCATAAAGAAATGGGTAAATCAAGTACATAAGGCTGAAAGGTACCATCATGTCCTTCCGAGCCCTTCCAAGATAGATGTCTACAGCTGATTTGAGGGGCTTGGGCATATCCAAGTCCTCTTAAGGATTGATCAGAAGCCTGCACTGGCCATCCCCTAGACCAATCCTTAAGGGCTATGATACTACGATCTGCTCCTGTGTCCAGCAATCCCACAATAGATTTACCTTCTATGCTTAATTCCAAGGTGCAGCGATTGCTCATATCCAGTGACAAATAGGCACAATTTCCTCCGGTGGTACCAATCTGATTTCCTGTCCGTGACCTTGAGTCAGCAGGGAAGTGATTATGCAAACTAGGCAAAATTAGCAATTGAGCAATCCGATCCCCTGGGGAGATAGACACAATGCCCCTTGGAGCTTCCACCATAACTTTTACTGCTCCTACAGTATCAGGGTTTATAACTCCGGGGAAAACATGAAGACCTTGTAGGATAGAGGATGCACGTCCAATTAACAAACCTACAGTGCCAGGGGGTAAAGGCCCTTTGAACTCAGTTTCCACCAATTGGACTCCCATCTTAGGTGTTAATACGTGTCTGGAGGTGGAACAGAGGTCCAATCCCGCGGCACCTGTAGTGGTTCTCCGCATCTCGTGGGATGGCACAGAGAAGGCCATGTCTCGGGTTCGGGTGTGATATTCTCCATTGCCCCATATATTCGTGGGCCCTGGGGTCGGGGGCCCCTTCGGCCGTTTTTTGGCCCAGCTGAAATAGGCTGTCCATGGATGTCCATCACTGATCTACACTCTCTTGCCCAATGCTTCCCCTTTTTGCATTTTGGACACAGCCCCGGTTGATGAGGGCTATTAGAAGGGCCACCGCGAGGAGGTCCAGTAAAATTGCCTTTTTTGGGACAGTCACGTTTGAAATGGCCGGATTGACCACAATGGAAGCATGTTCCGGCACCAGGACCGCCCCCTTTTGCGATTCGAAGGACAGCAGCTGCAAGACCTGCATTAGTTAAAGGTCCTCCAAGCTCTCTACACACTTTCATCCAAGCTTCTATGCCCTTGTTTTTATAAGGGGCGATTGCTGCTTTACATTCTTTGGTGCATTGCTCAAAAACAAGTTGTTTAATCAAGGGCATTGCTCTATCAGGGTCACCAAAGATTTTTCCTGCGGCATCCACCATCCTAGCAACAAAGTCTGAGAAAGGTTCTGTGGGGCCTTGCATGATTTTTGTTAAATTGCCAGACACTTCTCCTCTATTTGGGAGTGATTTCCATGCACGGATACAAATGTTATTGATCTGTTCATATACCTCAGGGGGGTATCCTGTTTGTTGATTAGCAAATCTGCCTTGTCCCAAAAGCATTTCCTTGTCCCAATGGGGGTGTCCCGCCGCATAGTTTTGGGCAGCCTGCTCTACAGTGCCCTCTAGCACAAAGGCTCTCCAGTCCAAATATTTGCCTGGAGAAACACAAGCCCGAACAAGGCTAGCCCAACCAGAGGGAGTCATACAGTATCTAGACAGACTCTCCACCTGAGTTAATGTGAAGGCGGCATCCACCCCATAAGTGCGCACAGACTCTGCCAGGGTCTTCACAATTTTGAAATCTAAAGGCTCATGGAATCTTCCCCTATTGTCATCCTGGAAAACTGGATAAGCAAGACCCATCTCAGCGTTAACAGCCCTCCATGCTTGGGCATGGAAAGCTCTCCTCGAAACACCCTCACCGTACGGCGGCGGGTCCGGAGGATCATTTTTCTTGAGCTCCTGTTTATTTCTGTTCCCTTCTCCCATAGTTAAACTCCCTAGCTGCTGAGACAGTCTCCCGAGCTCCTCCTTCTCATCCTCCTCCTCTTCTGACCCACTTTTGCATGGGAGTGTGCGCAGTGTACTGAGATATGGATACAAGCGTTTCCTCCCCCGTTTCTCGCTCTGCACATTCCCTTCTTCCTGAAATATTTCACTCCGTGCCAGAGACAATTGCCTCCTCCCCTGTTTCTCGCTCTGCACATTCCCTTCCTCCTGAAATATTTCACTCCGTGCCAGAGACAATCGCCTCCTCCCCTGTTTCTCGCTCCGCACACTGCCATCCTCCTGAAATACGTCACTGCCTGCCGGAGATAATTGTTTCCTCCCCTGTTTCTCGCTTCGCACACTCCCACCCTCCTGAAATACCTCACTGCCTGCCATTTCTGATCTTTCTTCATGTAATTGCTCTAAAACTTCTTGTCCTTTAGTAAGTGCTTCCTGACATCTGCCATCTGCGAGGCAACTACGGATCATCTTCCAAAGGGGTATCACCCCACCCTCTAATATGCCCTGCTCAGAAGCAAAGTCAAGATCTGTGCCTAACTTATCCCAGCTAGGTATAGTGAGGCTGCCAGAAAATGCGAACCACGGGGCAACAATATCTGTCTTCTGTAAAAATCTCTGTAAAGTACTACGTTTCACTTTTAGGCCCTTGGAATGTAACAGGTTATCTAGGGCCAGGAGAAGCGGACTTGAAGATACGGCACCCATGACACAACAAAAGACACACAACAAACAAAAGTGAAAGTAAGAGCGAAAGTACACAGTGCAGCTGCAATAAGATTTAATGCTCTCTCTGGCTTTACAGAGGAGCTGCCGCTTTGATAGCGGGTCCTAATTACCTAGGACTAATCTCCGCTTTGACCGCGGGTCCCAATTAATCTGGGACTAATCTCCGCTTTGACCGCGGGTCCCAATTAATCTGGGACTAATCTCCACTTTGACCGTGCGTCCCACTTACCTAGGACTGATCTCCGCTTTGATAGCGGGTCCTACTTAACTAGGACTGATCTCCGCTTTGACCGTGGGTCCTACTTACCTGTGACTAATTGGTGCACCACCCCTGACTGCTGAAAGTTCTGGTTCCCGGGTTTTCAGCATCACTTGTCGCGACCCCTTGCCCGCAAGGAAGACGCAACTCAGGAATCTTCTTACAGCAGTTTATTCAGGCCCTTGATATTTCTTCTAATTCCCCGTCGGATGCTCCTCCCAGCCTTAATAAAGCATCCCAAGCCCCAATGCGAAGCTGCCACGTGGAACTTTCTCACAGGGTGCTGAGAAACCATGCACCAACTCTCCCAAACAAGGAGTTGTTTATTACAGACCACAGTGGAGCCAGCGCCATCTTGCAATGGCGACCATAATCTGCAGAAACGGCTCACCACAGCCTGTGTGGAGAGCAGTTCCCGGGTGCCTATGGTCGATATACAATTCTAACTTCTGAATGTGTCACAGGATGTAGGGGTAACCTCCATCTCATGGGAACCTTCGAAGCATCTGTTAGAACAAAGTGGTTACCAAGGCAGTGACCTCATTCAGTTCCTGAAGGAATTGACCTACCTCACTTCTTTCTTGATGCAATTTGCTGAACTCGGGATCCAGGAAGCCAAGCACCCAGAGCCAGTCCCAGTCCCAGTCCCATTGGGTTCACTTGTTTGGATTTACCAAAGACAGAGTCAGTCTTTCTTGGTAAATACTGATCTGTGGATGGTTAAATGCCAGGAAAGCTCTGAAGAGGGGCCTTCCTGAGAAAGCAGGTAGTGACTCCCTGATGGCTCCTGACAACTTTACAGAGTTGGTAATGAAGAAGAGATCTGAGACAGGACAGGCCATTTTGTGGGAACATAGTATGGCCAATCAGTCTGAGGACACTCTGGATAGTCACAGACCTACTTGGGTAAAGGAGGTGCCTTTGTGGGTGTGCATGTGAGTTTGGTTTTGTCTCATGTTATGAGAATAGGTAGGAAAGGCAGTTTGTTTGGTTTGGAGTGGACTGTTTTTAATAAGTCATTTGACATGGCGAGTGTTTCTTTGTTTGTGTATTCCACTGTATCCATGGTTGTAGACCTTTGAAAAGCGAATGCATCAATGGTTGTGTCCTGTCTAATATAAAGTGTCCCAGCGTTCATCCTGCCCAATTTAAGAATGGAGAGTGGCTTGCCTATGGATGGGCAATACCTACTATCTTTCTAAGTTCCTGTTTCTTCGTGAATTCTGGCCACTCTCCTGAATAGGCTCATGGTTTTGTGTCCAACATATGTACCACCACAAGGCTCTGTGACATGGCCATGTACTGATAGCTGAAGGGAATGGGAGAATCTCAGAAAACTCAGATATCAGTGTGACCAGGAAAGTCTTAGTGGAGAAACCCTGCTTTGTGCCTTTTGCTTACTTATGTTTCTATTACCCTGAATGTCAAGAAGGTCTTTACCTCAGGCCACCCCTTTGTGAAGCCTTAAGAAAACTGTTTTCATATGGAAATGAAT
This sequence comes from Callospermophilus lateralis, assembly GCF_048772815.1. Classification (NCBI taxonomy): domain Eukaryota; kingdom Metazoa; phylum Chordata; class Mammalia; order Rodentia; family Sciuridae; genus Callospermophilus; species Callospermophilus lateralis. The sequence goes on along the minus strand of NW_027514651.1, from coordinate 490,734 downwards.
GGGCATCACCTGTGGCTCTTTGCTTAATTGCTTTGGAATGGGATGTGCTTGAATCAGCCTCTTGTCCTTGTGTGAGGTTGTGGCTTAAATTCTCAGCACCTGATAGATCTAAATAAAAATCCCATGTGCTTCCAAACCAAAATGGCCAAAAGAGCAGTCATTGCGGATAAATTTTTTTGCCTTCTTAGGTTGGGTTCCTGACCTACATCAAGTGAGAATAGGGATCCTTTGGGTCAAATGCGTTCTTCAAATCCCTGCAGAGGCTATCCCATAGGTGCTTGGGCTTTCTCATGACTCCAAATCACATAAAGAATCTATACCTGACAGCTAGTAGGCCTCAAATTGGAAAAGCGGAACACTTTACCAGCAGGAATATTTGATCACTCCTGGTTCAAAGGAAGAGTACCCAGACCACCATGATTTTAGGCAAATGAGGGGCAAGTGAGCTTATTTTGGACACTTTCTTGGCCTTGCCTCTCATAGAAACCTCCAGCCATAGGGTATGATGAGTGTCTATATGGAAGAAGATGAGTGTCATGTGGGAGTGTTTTGGATTTAAGCGAAGAAAGAGAGAACTGAAATTACTGACATATGGGATCGAAAAAGCAATATAACAACAGATGCTACAGAAATAAAGAAGACAATTAGAAATTATTTTGAAAACCTATATTCCAATAAAATAGAAAATAGTGAAGACATTGATAAATTTCTTAAGTCATATGATTTGCACAAACTGAGTCAGGAGGATACACACAATTTAAACAGACCAATATCAATGGATAAAATAGAAGAAGCAATCAAAAGACTACCAACCAAGAAAAGTCCAGGTTCAGATGGGTATACAGCGGAGTTTTACAAGACCTTTAAAAAAGAATTAATACCAATAATTTTCAAGATATTTCAGGAAATAGAAAAAGAGGGAGCTCTGCCAAATTCATTCTATGAGGCCAAGAACACTCTGATTTCGAAACCAGACAAAGACACCTCAAAGAAAGAAAACTACAGACCAATATCTCTGATGAACCTAGATGCAAAAAACCTCAATTAAATTCTGGCGAATTGGATACAAAGGCACATCAAAAAAATTGTGCATCATGATCAGGTAGGATTCATCCCTGAGATGCAAGGACGGTTCAATATACAGAAATCAATATATGTTATTCACAACATAAATATACTTAAAGATAAGAACCATATGATCATCTAGATAGATGCAGAAAAATCATTCGACAAAGTAGAGCATCCCTTTATGTTCAAAACATTAGAAAAACCAGGGATAACAGGAACTTACCTAGACACTGTAAAAGCTATCTATGCTAACCCTCAGGCTAGTATCATTCTGAATGGAGAAAAATTGAAGGCATTCCCTCTAAAATCTGGAACAAGACAGGGATGTCCTCTATCACCACTTCTATTCAATATAGTTTTCGAAACTGGCCAGAGTAATTAGACAGACGAAAGAAATTAAAGGCATAAAAATAGAAAAAGAAGAACTTAAAATATCACTATTTGCAGATGACATTATTCTTTATATAGAAAACCCAAAAGGGTCTACAAAAAAACTACTAGAACTAATAAATGAATTCAGCAATGTGGCAGCATATAAAATCAACATGCACAAATCAAAAGCATTTCTGTATATCAGGACAAAACTTCTGAAACAGAAATGAGGAAAAACACTGCATTCACATATCCTCAAAAAAAAAAAAAATCTTGGTAATCAACCTAACAAAAGAGGTGAAAGATTTATACAATGCAAACTACAGAACCCTAAAAAGAGAAGTAGAATAAGATCTTAGAAGATGGAAAATATACCCTGTTTATAAATAGGCAGAACTAACATCATCAAAATGGTGATATTACCAAAAGTTCTCTATAGGTTTAACGCAATGCCAATCAAAATCCCAAGGGCATTTCTTGTAGAAATAGAGAAAGCAATCATGAAATTCATATGGAAAAATAAAAGACCCAGAATAGCAAAAGCATTTCTAAGCAGGAAGTGTGAATCAGGCGGTATAGCGATAAGAGATTTCAAACTATATTACAGAGCAATAGTAAAAAAAAAAACAGCATGGTACTGGTACCAAAACAGGCAGGTGGACCAATGGTACAGAATTGAGGACACAGAGACTAATCCAAAAAGCTACAACTGTCTTATATTTGATAAAGGAGCTAAAAGCATGCAATGGAGGAAGGATAGCATCTTCAACAAATGGTGCTTGGAAAACTGGAAATCCATATGTAACAAAATGAAACTGAATCCCTTTCTCTCGCCATGGACAAAAGTTATATCAAAATGGATCAAGGAGCTTTATATCAAATCAGAGACATGGCATCTGATAGAAGAAAAATTGGCTACGATCTACATACTGTGGTGTTGGGCTCCAAATTCCTCAAAAAAACACCCATAGCACAAGAGTTAATAACTAGAATCAAGAAATGGGACTTATTCAAACTAAAAAGGTTTTTCGCAGCAAGAGAAACAATAAGAGAGGTAAATAGGGAGCCTACATCCTGGAAACAAATCTTTATTCCTCACACTTCAGATAGAGCCCTAATATCAAGAATATACAAAGAACTCAAAAAATTAGACAATAAGATAACAAATAACCCAATCAACAAATCGGCTAAGGATCTGAACAGACACTTCTCAGAGGAGGACATACAATCAATCAACAAGTACATGAAAAAATACTCACCATCTCCAGCAATCAGAGAAATGCAAATCAAAACCACCCTAAGATACCATCTCACTCCAGTAAGATTGGCAGCATTTATGAAGCCAAACAAATACAAGTGCTGGGGAGGATGTGGGGAAAGAGGTACACTTGTACATTACTGGTGGGACTGCAAATTGGTCTAGCCAATTTGGAAAGCAGTATGGAGATTTCTTGGAAAGCTGGGAATGGAACCACCATTTGACCCAGCTATTCCCTTTCTCATTCTATTCCCTAAAGACCTAAAAAGAGCATGCTACAGGGAAACTGCTACATCGATGTTCATAGCACCACAATTCACAATAGCAAGACGGTGGAACCAACCTAGATGCCCTTCAATAGATGAATAGATTTAAAAAAAAGTGGCATTTATTCACAACGGAGTATTACTCTGCATTAAAAAATGACAAAATCATAGAATTTGTAGGGAAATGGATGGCATTAGAGGAGATTATGCTAAGTGAAGCTAGCCAAACCCTAGCAAACAAATGCCAAATGTCTTCTTTAATATAAGGAGAGTAACTAAGAACAGAGAAGGGACGAAAAGCATGAGAAGAAAATTAACATTTAACAGGGATGTGAGGTGGGAGGGAAAGTGAGAGAGAAGGGAAATTGCATGGAAATGGAAGGAGACCCTCAGGGTTATAAAAAATTACATACAGGAGGAAGTGAGGGGAAAGGGAAAAATAATACAAGGGGGAAAATTTATTAGAGTAGTGGGATTAGAGAGAGAAGAGGGGAGGAGAGGGCATGGGAGGGGGGATAGTAGAGGATAGGAAAGGCAGAAGAATACAACATACAGTAGTAAGGCAATATGTGAATCAATGGATGTGTAACTGATTTGATTCTGCAATCTGTATACAGGGTAAAAATAGGAGTTCATAACCCACTTGAATCAAAGTGTGAAATATGATACATCAAGAACTATGTAATATTTTGAAGAATCATAAATAAAAATTAAAAAAAAAGAAAACTCACTTCGGTGAATGATGCACGCGAATCCTAATATTTCTACAGTAACTGACCCAGTTTAACATCAATGCAAGTAGATTCCTATGGGACATGACGTACATTTTGACATTCATTTTTATTCAACACTGGTACACTACTATTTCATCAGTTTATGCACATTATAGGATGTATATTTCATCCACAATTTAGCAAATTTATAGGCATTTGTTTCACTTTCAATCACTTCCTGCTTCAGAACACATGTATTCCTCCATATTTTTTGACTGGTCTTTTCATGAGACTTCTTACCAAACACAATATTTTCCATTTCCACTATCACTTTTGAAGCAAAACTCACACACACTTCATGATAAACAATAACCCTAAGATTACCATTAGATACATAACTGGTTGGAATGACTGATTTTATGTCAATTTATGATTTCTAATATATTTTCAGATATCAATTCAATCTATTATTTAAAGAGGAACCAGTTATATTATTTATTCACAGTAAGTTCTATTCATGCATTATCTCTATATTCATAGACTCAGGGTACACCACTTTGTACCCCCAATACTAATTTATATGTCTTCAAATATTGCTCCCAGTAATAGTGGAAGAAATAATCATGTCACATGATCTACATATATATTTTATCACAATAATTTTCTGGGCACAAATGCAAAGGTCACACTTATGATTGTACCAAATCCTAAATGGAAAGTGAACATGGATTACTAAAAACATCCATGTCCAGGTTGCCTAATGCTTTCAAATATCATTCCTATTGGTGACTACCTATTTTTTTCTTCCTAAGATTATGTATTCAATCTCAATCCTGTTGAAAATGTCTAATCCTATCACTTACATTATAATTGCCTGATTTTGTATTGTCTCTATTGATATCTTCTTTCTTATATTTTTTCCAGTTCATCATTGTGACTGACTCTTCACATGTGCTGACATTTACATTCACTCTATAACCAAAACCCTATTGCTAAAGAACATTTGGTCCAAATTTTATACTCACTCTTCTTCCTAAACCTACCGACTATCCTATTTTGAGTGGATGTTCTCTTCTACAATCAATCATCCAAGGTCCAAGGTTCTATGCCATGGATTATCGATTTATCTGAGACAATTTTGCAGAACGTAATTTAAAGCTAAGTATCCCAAACAAGGGCCTAATGCCCTTGTGGACTTCAAATCTTACCTAGATTTCTGTTTTCATACTTATATTTCAGCTGTATATTCTTGTAAATATGGCAGTTTTCCAATACCATTATTCATCCAGCAGAATGATTACTAACCCAAATCGAACATGTTATTAACCCTAACCATACACTGTTCCCTCAATTTAACTTTACAGAAGAGCAGGTACAGAGTTCATCTTACAATACAGGAATTTAGGGTATCTTCCACCTGCTGAGAACCTTTGAAGTTCCATGTAGATTTTATCCCTGAAGAAGATGTAGGCAGCAATGAAGGACCTGAGAGAGCAAAAGCCATCTTCCATGGGAAACAACCTTTTAAGGATGAAGGGTTGTGTCTGCATAAGCCTTTCTCTTCTTAATGTAGAGAAGAAGGACCAAACCAGGCCTGTGTGGAGAGATGTTCCCGCAAACTGGTGCGGCCAATTTGGAAAGCAGTATGGAGATTCTGGGGAAGGCTGGGAATGGAACAACAATTTGACCCAGCTATTGCCCCTTTTGGACTATTCCCTTAAGACCTTAAAAGAGTGTACTACAGGGATACTGCCACATCGATGTTCAAAGCAGCACAATTCACAATTGCTACACTGTGGAACCAACACAGTTGTCCTTCAGTAGATGAATGGATAAAAAAAAAATGTGGCTTCTATACACCCTGGAGTATTACACAGCACTAAAAAATGACAAAATCATGGAATTTGCAGGAAAATGGATGGTACTAGAGCAGATTATGCTTAGTGACGCTAGTCAATCCTAAAAAACAAATACCAAATGTCTTCTTTGATATAAGGATTGCAACTAAGAACAGAGCAGGGAGGAAGAGCAGGAAGAAAAGATTAACATTAAACAAAGATATGAGGTGGGAGGGAAAGGGAGAGAAAAGGGAAATTGCATGGTAATGGAAGGAGACCCTCATTGTTACACAAAATTACATGTAAGAGGTTGTGAGGGGAATGGGAAAATAAACAAGGAGAGAAATGAATTAGAGTAGATGGGGTAGTGAGAGAAGATGGGAGGGGAGAGGAGGGGGGATAGTAGAGTATTGGAAAGGTAGCAGGATACAAAGTAACTAATAGGGCATTATGTAAAAATGTGGATGTGTAACCGATGTGATTCTGCAATCTGTATTTGGGGTAAAAATGGGAGTTCATAACCCACTTGAATCTAATGTATGAAATATGATATGTGAAGAGATTTGTAATGTTTTGAACAACCAATAAAAGAAAAAAAGTAGCAATATATATGCCAATCGAAATTCATCATGAAATATATATAATCCAAAGATGCAAAAATATTCATTTACTGAACATGGATTTATGTATAATGTTATTCAACTTGGAAGCTCACCCATAGGTTGAATTTTCAGTTCCAACAGCGTTTAGGAGGAGTGATCTCTTCTCACAATTTGTATCTGCCAATTCAGCCACCTCACAAGTATATACGTGTGATACCAGATAGGATTTTCTATGTGCATATAAAAATACATGCACCGTATAGGCTACAGAGAAAGGGAGACAGGAATTCACATATTTGTTAACTTTAAAAACACATGTAGAGTTATTTCAACAAAAAATTGACTAGATTTATAACTCCTACACTATATAATGCAAAAGGCAATTCCAACTACACACCATGCCTCCTCTTAACTGCTTGTATTTCTATTCTTTTTGGGTTATTTCTCACCATCATATTAAGATTATTAGTCAGAGTCCAGTAGGGTAGGGGTTAATGTCAGGGATTCAGTATTTCAAATGGAAAATTGGAAAATGACTCCAATGTGTATGTAAACATGTGCTACACAAAAATCTTCCCACTCACATCCAGAGAAGTGCCATGATATTACCTTCGCCCCAAGTAAGACACACTAAGAGGAGAAAAGTGTGAAAATCTGTGATTATGTATCTGAATGGAATATGTTCGGGAGTTCACAACCTTGGAGGTGGTAGAGGAGCTTCCAAAAGTAAGGGACAGGGTAAACACTCCACCAACATGGAGCTCTGCTGGCCTATGACTTCTTGGGAAACTGCCTCTGAGGTTGGGCACTTGAAATATATGTTGTTGTCATGAGCTTTAGCTTCCTTTGTAGTGAGACCATCAAATCTGGGTCTGCATCTATGTGACCTGGAAGACATGGTTTCTTATATTCCAATGAACCTGAGGCAGCAGTGCTGAATTCTCTCTTTGTAGGTAAACTGTGGCCACAGGAAGCCAAGTGTCTCCTGGTGGGGACTGTGAAGACATTTGGTCATCCTTCACATTTTGTGGTGCTTCTTGCTGCTGCACTGGGAATATGGTTTTTGCTTCACAAAATACAAGGAGTTCAACTGGGACAGAGTGCTGGAGAGAGTTCTGTAACGTGTGTTGTGAGTCATTTATTTGTTGGTTTTTCCTTTTTTTTTTTTGAGGAATGACCACCATGCGATGAATTTCCCTCTTAAAACTGCTTTCATTGTGTCCCGTAGATTCCGATATGTTGTGTCTGTGTTTTCGTTTATCTCTAAGAATTTTTTGATTTCCACCTTTATGTCTTCTGTAACCCATTGATCATTCCGTAACATATCGTTCATTTTCCATGTGATGTAGGACTTTTTCTTCCTTCTTTTATCATTGATTTACAGTTTCATTCCATTATAGTCAGAAAAAATGCATGGTATTATCTCCACCGCTTTATATTTACTGAGGGTTGCCCTATGGCATAATATATGGTCTATTTTTGAGAAGGATCCATGTGCTGCTGAAAAAAAGTATACCCATTTGATGATGATTGGTATATTCTATATATTTCAGTTAAGTCTAGGTTATTGATTGTGATATTGAATTCTATATTTTTAATTCAACTTTTGTTTGAAATATCTGTCCAATGGTGAGAGAGCTGTGTTGAAGTCACCGATAATTATTGTGTTGTTGTCTATTTGATTCCAGAACTTGAGGAGAATTTGTTTTATGAAGGTCGCAGCACCATTATTTGGTTCATAAATATTGATAATTTTTATGTCTTGTTGGTGAATAATTCCTTTTAAAGTTATATAATATCCATACTTATCCCTTTTGAATAACTTAGTCTTGAAGTCGATTTTATTCTATGTGAGGATGGCCACCCCTGGTTGCTTACGAGGACCGTGTGCATTTTATATTTTTTCCCAACCTTTCACCTTCAGCCTGTGTATGCCTTTTCCATTCAGATGTGTCTCCTGGAGGCAACATATTGTTGGATTTGTTTTTATAATCCAAGTTACCAGCCTATGTGGCTTTATTGGAGAGTTCAACCATTAAGGTTTAGAGTTACTATTTATATATGGTTTGTACTGCCAGCCATTTTGATTATTTATTTTTTTTTAATTTAGTTTGTTTCTCCATGATTAGCTTTTCCCCCGCCCTCTGTTATTACTGAGGCACTTCCCAGTGATAGTTTTGGTTGTTGTTTTTCATTTCTTTCTCGTGTAGTGTTTTGCTCAAGACACTTTGCAATGCTGGTTTTCTGGCTGCAAATTCTTTTAGCTTTGGTTAATTATGAAATATTTTTATTTTGTTGTCATACCTGAAGCTTAATTTTGCTGGATACAGAATTATTGGTTGGCATCCATTGTCTTTCAGTATTTGAAATACATTGTTCCAGGATCTTCTCGCTTTCAGCGTCTGTGATAAAAAATCTGTTGTTAACCCTATTGGTTTACCCCTGAATGTCATCTGCCTCCTTTCTCATGTACCTTTTAATAATTTCTCTTTGGTCTGTTTATTGGATATTTTCGTAACAATGTGTCTTGGCATTGGTCTACTGTGATTTTGTGTGCTCGGTGTCCTGTATGCATCTACAATTTGTATATCCGTTTCCTTTTTTATTTCTGGAAAGTTTTCTAAAATTATTTCATTCAGCAGGTTACTCATTCCCTTGGTTTGAATCTCTGTACCTTCCTCTATCCAGATGACTCATAAGTTTGTTTTTTTATGTTATCCCATATCTCTTGGATGTTTTTCTCATGATTTTTTACCAGTTTTTCGGAGTTGGCTAGACTCCTTTCAAGATGATATATTTTTTCTTCATTATTTGACGTTCTGGCTTCTACTTGCTCCACTCTGTTAGTGATACTCTCAATTGAGTTTTTAATTTGGTTTATCATTTCCTTCATTTCTAGAATTATTGTTTGATTTTTTTTATAATCTCTATCTCCTGATAAAGACGCTTAACTTCTTCTTTTATCTGTTTATGTAATTCATTTTCAATGTGTTCTTTCACTGTTTGGAATTGCTGTCTCATATCCTCTTTAAGGTTCCATTCCATCTGTCTAAGGTATTCCTTGAGTTCTTTATATGACGATTTTCCTGATGATTCTAGGTCCTCCTGATTATTTAGGTTGTCCTTCATTGTTTGTACACATTTTCATCCTTGCTTTTTTATGCTGCTAATGTTACTTCTTGTTCTGTTTGACTGCTGAGTTACTGCTTACTCTTATAAATTTATTTGAAGCTTGGGAGGAAAGATAGTAGTAGGGATGGGAAGAAGTCACTAAAAAGAATGAGAGTAGGCAGGTAGAATTCAAGGAAGGGAGAATAAGAAAATTGAAAAGAAATGAAAAGACAAAAAAAATAGAAAATAAAGAAAGAAATAAAATTTTTTAGAAATAATAATGATAATTATAAAAATGAAAATTAAAATTTAAAAGAATCATAAAATAATAAATTTTAAAAATTTTAAAAAATAAAAACATTTAAAAAAGTTAAAGAACAACAACAAAAAAATGAAAATGAAAGAAAAAGAAGAAAATAAAAAGAAAAAAAAATAATAATACATGCAGTAATAGAGTTCAATTAACTTCTCTTCCAGTCGGTGGAGCTGTGTGCATTGGGCCAAGCTTCTCCTCTCAATAGGTGGGAAGCAATCACTGTGCAGCAACTCTTTATCCCAGAATGGGCGGATCTCCAATCCTGAGTGTCTAGGGCCTTCTCTTTTTTTTCCTCAAGCCAGGCCCCCCAACCTGTGCCGCTCACCACAATACTATGTAATGTTTTGAACAACCATTAATAAAAAGTTTTAAAAAAAGAAAACTAAATTCAGTGAATGATGCACGCGAATCCTAATATTTCTACAGTAACTGACTCAGTTTAACATCAATGCAAGTCGATTCCTATGGGACATGATATGTATTTTGCCGTTCATTTGTATTCAACACTGGTACACTACTATTTCATCAGTTTATGCACATCATTGGATATATATTTCATCCACAATTTAGCAAATTTATAGGCATTTGTTTCACTTTCAATCACTTCCTGCTTCACAACTCATGTATTCCTCCATATTTCTTGACTGGTCTTTTCATGAGACTTCTTTCCAAACACATTATTTTCGATTTCCATAATCACTTTTGAAGCAAAACTCACACACACTTCATGATAAACAATAACCCTAAGATTACCATTAGATATATAACTGGTTGGAATGAATGATTGTATGTCAATATATGATATCTTATATATTTTCAGATATCAATTCAATCCATTATTTAAAGTGGAACCAGTTAGATTATTTATTCACAGTATATTCTATTCATCCATTATCTCTATATTCATTGACACATGGTACACCACTTTGTACCCCCAATACTAATTTATATGTCTTCAAATATTGCTCCCAGAAATGGTGAAAGAAATACTCATATCACATGATCCACAGATACATTTTATCACAATAATTTTCTGGGCAGAAAATGCAAAGGTCACACTTATGATTGGACCAAAGCCTAAATGGAAAGTGAACATAGATTACTAAAAACATCCATGTCCAGGTTGCCTAATGCTTTCAAATGTTATTCCTATTGGTAACTACATATTTTTTTCTTCCTAAGATTATGCATTCAATCTTAACCATGTTGAAAATGTCTAATCCTATCACTCACATTATAATTGATTTTGTAATGTCTCTATTGATATCTTTTTTCCTATATTTTCTCCAGTTCATCATTGTGACTGAGTCTTCACATGTCCTTACATTTACATTCACTCTATAACCGAAACCCTATTGCTAAAGAACATTTGTTCCAAATTTTATACTCACTCTTCTTCCTAAACCTACAGACTATCTTCCTAATCCTACTGACTCTCCCAATTTGAGTAAATGTTCTCTTCTACAATCAATCATCCAAAGTACAAGGTCCTTTGCAATTTTATATCGCATTATCTGAGACATCTCTGCAGAATGTAATTCAAAGCTAAGTATCCAAATCAAGGGCCTAATGCCCTTCTGTGCTACAAATCTTACATAGATTTCTGTTTTTGTACTTATATTTCACCTCTATAATCTTATAAATATTGCAGGTTACCAATAGCAGTAATCATCCTGCAGAATGATTTATAACCCAAATCGAACAAGGTATTAACCCTAACCATACACTGATCCGTCAATCTAACTTTACAAAAGGGCAGGGACAGAGTTCATCTTAAAATACAGGAATGTAGGGGATCTTCCACCTGCTGAGAACCTCAAAGGTCCATGCAGATTTGATCCCAGGGAAAGATGCAGGCAGCTATGAAGTACCTGAGAGAGCAAAAGTCACCTTCCATGGGAAACAACCTGGTAAGGATGAAGGGTAGCTTCTGAATAAGCCTCTCTCTTCTTAATGTAGAGAAGATGGACCAAACCAGTCCTGTGTGGTAAGCTGTTCCCAGATGCCTATGGTTGATATACCATTCTAACTTGTGAAAGTATCACAGGAAGTAGGGGCAACCTCCATCATAGGACCATTGGAAGGAACTGTTAGGACAAAGTGGTTGCCAAGGCACTGACCTCATTAAGATATTGAAGGAAGTAACCTCACCTTACTTCTTTGGTGATGGAAGTCTCAGATCCGGGAAGCCAGGCAGCAAGAGCCAGTCCCAGTCCCAGTCTCAGTGTTCTCACTTGTTTGGATTTACCAAGGACAGAGTCAGTCTTTCTTGGTACCTACTGATGTGAGGATGGCCAAATGTCAGGAAAGCTCTGAAGATGGGCCTTTCCTGAGAAACCAGGTAGTGGATCACTGCTGGCTCATGAAAACTTCACAGAGTTGGCCAAGGAGACCAGATCTGACACAGGACAGGCCATTTCAGTGGAACATAGTATGGCCCACCATTCAGAGGACACTCCCGATAGTTACAGACCTACTTGGGGGAAGGAGGTGCCTTTGTGGGTTTGGGTGTGGGTTTGAGGTTTTGTCTCATGTTCTAAGAATAGTTAGGAAAGGTGGTTTGTTTGGTTTGGAGTGAACTGTTTCTGGTAAGACGTTTCGCAAGGCGAGTGTTTCTTTTTCTGTGCATCCACTGTGTCCGTGGTTGTAGACATTAGAAAAGAGAATGCATCAATGGATGTGTCCTGTCTAGTAGAAAGCATTCCAGGATTTATCTTGTCCAGTGTATGAATGGACTGTGGCTTGACTTATGGATGGGCAACATCTACTATCTTCCTAAGTTCCTGTTTTCTTCCTGAAAACTGATCACTCTCAGAATAGGCTCACGATTTTGTTTCCATGGTTTGTACCACCTCCAAGCTCTGTGCTTACCAATTGTTCTGTTGCCCTGAATGTGAGGAAGGTCTTTTCTTCAGGCCAAACCTTTGTGAAGCATGAAGAAAACAGTTTTCAAATGGAAATGAAAGGGCATCACCTGTGGCTCTTTACTTAATTTCTTTGGAAAGGGATGTGTCTGAATCAGATTTTTGGCCCTGTGTGAGGTTATGTCTTAGATTTTCAGCACCTGAAGGATCTAAAAAAAAGATCCAATGTGTGCATCTAAAACAAAAATTGCCAAAAGAGCAGTCATTGTGAATGAAGTCTCTTGCCTACCTCTGTAAGGTTCCTGACCTTCATCAAGTGAGACTAGTGATCATTTGGGTCAAATGAGTTCCTCAAAACCCTGCAGAGGCTAGCCCATAGGTGCTTGGTTTTTCTCATGACTCCAATTCACATAAAGAATCTAAACCCCACAGTCAATAGGCCTCAAATTGGAGAAGCAGTGCCGTAATAACGAGTATTAGGGATTAACGTATTAGGGATTCTTTGGGTCAAATGAGTTCTTCAAAGTCCCGCAGAGGTTCTTGTGTTTTCTCATGACTCCAAATCACATAAATAATCTATACCTAAAAGTCAGTAGGCCTCAAATTGGAGAAATAGAGCAGTATTAACGGCAGGCTTATTTGATCACTCGTGGTTCACAGGAAGGGTGTCCAGGCCACCTTGAATATTGGCAAATGAGGGGCAAGGGAGTTTATTTTGGACACTGTCTTTGGCTGTGCCCCTCATATAAAACTCCTGGCAAAGGTTACGATGAGTGACTATATGGAAGAAGATGAGGGCCATGTGGGAGAGTTTTGGTTTTAATTTTGGTAATTTGTGAGGCGGTTGGAAGAAATGACTGGGTCCACCAGGGCTTGAACTCTGGTGTGATTCCCCTTAGAGACTGGGTTTTGGAACTGACCTCAGAGAAGTATTGCCATGAATTTTGTTGGGATTTTAGGAGGCCACGCATGAGAGTCGCCCTTGGAAACTGAGATCTAGGCCCAGGGTGGCTTTCCTCAGATCACTGGGAATCTCAGCCAGGATATCACATGATTTTATTCTGAAAGACTTCGGTATCATAGTTGAGAGTCAAAACACACACGTATCTCACATTGTAGACCTCAATGGGCCTGGCTTCATGTGTCCATTTCGCCACTCTTTGGGAAGACTTGCCTGTGAGAGTTCTCCAGAGCATTCACTGAAATGAGCTTCATCAACATTTAATGTTTTCTGAATGAATTGAAACCAACAGTGCCTCCAACTTCATCCTTGAAAAATGGCTAGAAAAATACCATAAAATTTTGGAAATTCATTGGAGAAGCTTTGTATGTCCTGTTGCTGATCATGAGGGTACCAGACAGTGCCTTGAATTACTGGGTTTCATGAAAATGGTGTGGAACAGAGATTTCAGTATGTTGGAGCCTGCTGAGTAGTGGGCCTAGAGGAGTGGTGGGCAGGTGTGTGCAAGAACATCAGTGGTAGGGCCATGAGGATCTACCATTGGATTCCAAATGGCTTTTGACTGACATGGTGCAGCCAGCAGACCCTTATATGTAAAGGCATCTTGTTATATGGAGAGGTTTCAGGGCAATGTTCAGAATGAGGTTGATATGGACAAGGCGGCAATGGGACAAGATATGAGGGATAGAGTCTGGTTGGTGCATTCTCTCGCAGACTCTGACCCACCACTCGTGACAGAACTCCCTCCAGCACTGTGTCCCAGTTGAGCTCCTTGTATTTTGTGACGCAAATACCAAACTCCCAGTGCTGCAGCAAAAATACCACAAAAAGTTGAGGAGGAACAAATGTCTTCACAGTCCACACGGGGAGACACTTAGTCTCCAGTGGTCACAGTTGACCTACAAAGAGAGGATTCTGCACTGCTTCCTCATGTTTATTGGAAAATTAGAAACCCTATCGCTAAAGAGCTTTTGGTCCAAATCATATACTCACTCTTCTTCCTAAACGTACCGACTATCTTTCAAATCCTAATGACTATCCTTTTTTGAGTGGATGTTCTCTTCTACATTCAATCTTCCAAGGTACAGGTCCTATGCCATTGTATATCAAATTTTCTGAGACATCTGTGCAGAACATAATTCAAAGCTAAGTATCCCAATCAAGGGCCCAATGCCCTTCTGGCCTTCAAATCATACCTAGATTTCTGTTTTCATTCTTATATTTCACCTCTATATTTTTGTAAATATCGCAGGTTCCCAATAACATAATTCATCACAGAGAATATTTCCTAACCCAAATTGAACCTGTTATTAACCCTAAATATACACTCTTCCCTCAATCTCATTTTACTGTAAAGCAGGGACAGAGTTGTTCTTAGAATACAGGAAAGTACGGGACCTTCCACCTGCTGAGAACCTCAAAGGTCCATACAGAAATGATACCCAGAGAAGTTGTAGGCAGGTACGAAGGACCTGAGAGAGCAAAAGTCATATTCCATGGCAAGCAACCTGGTCAGGATGAAGCAATGTGTCTGAATCAGCTTTTCTCTTCTTATTGTAGAGAAGATGGATCAAACCAGCCTGTGTGGAGAGCTGTTCCTGGGTGCCTATGGATGATATATCATTCTAATTTGTGAAAGTGTCACAGAAAGTAGGGGAAGCCTCCATCTCATGGGACCCTTGGAAGCAACTCTTAGGACAATGTGGTTTCCAAGGCAGTGGCCTCATTCAGTTCCAAAGAAAGTGACATGCCTCATTTCCTTGGTGATTGAACTCTCTGAACTTGGTATCCAAGAAGCCAGGCACCAAGAGGCAGTCCAAATCCCAGTCCCAGTGGGCTCACTTGTTTGGATTTTCCAAGGACAGAGTCAGTCTTTCTCGGTAACTACTGCTGTGAGGATAGCCAAATGCCAGGAGAGTTCTGAAGAGGGACATTTCCTGAGAAAGCAGGTAGTGGCTCAACACTTTGTTCCTGACAACTTCACAGAGTTAGCCAAAGAAACCAGATCAGAGAGGTGGTTTGTTTGGTTTGGAGTGAACTGTTTCTAGTAGATTCTTTTACAAGGTGAGTGTTTCTATGTCTGTGTATCCCACTGTGTCCCTGGTTGTAGACATTAGAAAAGAGAATGCAACAATGGATGTGTCCTGTCTAGTAGAAAGCTTCCCAGCATTCATCCTGCCCAATTTATGAATGGAGTGTGCCTTGCCTTATGGATGGGCAACACCTACTACCTTCATAAGTCCCTGTTTTCTTCCTGAATTCTGGCCACTCTCCAGAATACACTCATGGTTTTCTGTCCAAGGTATGTACCAACTCCAAGGTCTGTTACATGACCATGTACTGGATAGCTGAAGGGAATGGGCAGCATATCAAAAAACTCAGATATCCGTGTGACCAGGAAAATCTCAGTGTATAAACCTGCTTTGGGCCTTTTGCTTACCTATTGTTCTTTTGCCCTGAATGTCAGGAAAGTCTTTGCCTCATGCCACCCCTTTGTGAAGCCTGAAGAAAACAGTTTTGAAATGGAAATGAATGGGCATCACCTGTGGCTCTTTGCTTAATTGCTTTGGAAAGGGATGTGTCTGGATCAGGCTCTTGGCCCTGTGTGAGGCTGTGGCTTAGATTTTCAGCACCTGATGGATCTAAAGAAAGATCCCATGTGAGCATCCAAAACCAAAATGGCAAAAAGTTTAGTCATTGTTAATGAATTCTATTGCCTACCCCTTTTAGGTTCCTAAAATCCATCAATTGAGAATAGGGATCCTTTGGGTCAAGTGAGTTCTTCAAATCTCTGCAGAGGACCTTGGTTTTCTCATGACTCCAATTCACATAAAGAATCTAAACCCCACAGTCAGAAGGCCTCAAATTGGAGAAATGGAACAGTATTAAGGGCAGGCCTATTTGATCACTTCTGGTTAACAGGAAGGGTGTCCAGGCCACCCTGAATTTAGGCAAATGAGGTGCAAGGGAGATTATTTTGGACATTGTCTTGGCCTGCGACCCTCATGGAAAACTCCAGCCAGAGGTTATGATGAGTGTCTATATGGGAGAAGATGAGGGCCATGTGGGAGTGTTTTGGTTTTAATTGTTTTTATTTAAGTCGTGGTTGGAAGAGTTGACTGGATCCACCTGGGCTTGAACACTGGTGTGATTCCCCTAGAGACTGAGTTCTGGAACTGACCTCCAAGAAGTATTGCTGTGTATTGTGTTGGGATTTTAGGAGGCCACGCATGAGATTCGCCCTTGGAAACTGAGATCTAGGCCCAGGGTGGCTTTCCACAGAGCACTGGGAATCTCAGGAATGATATTACATGATTTTATTCTTAAAGACGTGGCAGCCATTGTTGCAAGTCAAAACACACATGGACCTCACATTGTAGACCTCAATGGACCTGGCTTCATGTGACCTTTTGGCCTGTCTTTGGGAAGCCTTGCCTGTTAACGTTTTCTAGAGCTTTCATTGAAATGAGCTTTTTCTCCATTTAATGGTTCCTGAGTGAATTGAATCCCACAGTGCCTCCAATGTCATCGTTGTAAAATGGCTAGATAAATACCATTAAATTTTTGAATTCCCATGACCAGGTCGCACTGGAGAAACTTTGTATGTCCTATTGATAATCATGAGTGTATCAGACAGTGCCTTGATTGACTGGTGTTCATGAAAATGGTGTAGAAGAGAGATGCCAGTAATTTGGAACCTGATGAGTAGTCGGCCTAGTGCAGTGGAGTGCAGGTGTGTGTTAAAACATCTGTGGTGGGGTCATTTGGATTTGCATTGGCTTCCAAATAGTTTGTGACTGACATGGTGTAGCCTCTAGATCCTTGTATGTAAAGGCATCTTGTTATATGGAGAGGTTTCAGTGCAATGTTTAGAATCAGATTGCTATGGTCAAGGGGGCAAGCTATGTGGGATAGAAGCCTGGTTGGTGCATTCTCTTGCAGACCCTTACCCACCACACATGACAGAACTCCCTCGAGCACTGTGTCCCAGTTGAACTCCTTGCATTTCGAGAAGCAAATACCAAACTCCCAGTGCAGCTACAAGAAACACCACAAAAGTGGAGGATGATTAAATGTCTTCACAGTCCACACTGGGAGACACTTAGCCCCCATTGGCAACAGTTTACCTACAAAGAGAGAATTCAGCACTGCTGCCTCATATCCATTGAAAAATATGAAACCATGTCCTCCAGGTCACATAGATGCAGACCCAGATTTGATGGTCTCAATACAAAGGAAGCTAAAGCTCCTGAAAACAACATATATTTCAAGTGCCCAACCTCAGAAGCAGTTTCTCAAGAAATCTTTATGCCGGCAGAGCTCCATGTTTGTGGAGTTATTACCCTGTTCTTTGCTTTTGGAAACTCCTCTACCACCTTCAAGTTTGTGAACTCCTGAGCATTTTCCATTCCAGATGTGTATTCACAGATTTTCAAATCTTCTCTAATTGTGTCTTACTTGGGGTGAAGGTAATGTCAAGGCATTGTTCTGAATGAAAGTGGGAAGATTTTGGGGTAGCACATATTTGCATACACATTGCATTCTTTTTTCAGTTTTCCATTGGAAATACTGAATCCCTGACTGTCAGGGGTAGAAGGAATTCTCCTTCAAAGAATAGCCTGACACTTACAAGAAACAACACCCAGGGAGACATCATCTCTTGGAGACATCATTTAGCCATCTGTGTCCCTGAGACATGCTGTGGCCATCTGTCTTCCTGAAATATCCTGAGGTTATCTGACCTTGTGTAGACATCCAGGAACTGCCGATAAGAGAGCTTTCCCATCTCCAGCATATAAAATCCCCTGTGTGAACAATGTATTTTGAAGGTTGATCAGAACTCCTGTCTTCCTGTCATCTCTCGTGTCTCTTGTCCCTTCATTCCTCCCTATCTTGGTTCGCTGCCCACGTTGATGTGTCCTGCCAGCCGGGACATCTGGTGCCCACTGACTGGGGCTCGAGCCTTTGAGTCATAGGGAACCCCGTCCTCCTGGAAAACTTGGTCAAGCGGAGCTCACAATTGCCTCAGCAGACACCACCGAGAGACAGATCCAGGAGGAGAGTGGGGATGACGCACGGGGAGTGACCCACCATGGGTCAAGCAGTTTTGTCACATGATTTGTATTTGTCGGGCCTCAAGGATTCCTTCAAGACATGGGGGGCACGTGTTAAGAAAAAGGACTTAAAATTTTTCTTTTCATACATAGGGGAATTGTGTCTATGATTTCACCTTGAAGGGACCATTAATGGTAAAAGATGGCTTAGAGTAGGAGACTGTTTAAAAGATTATTATGAATCCTTTGGACAGAAAAATTGCCTGTTCCCACCTTTTCTTACTGGAAATTAATTAATGAATTTCTTAAAAGTTCACCCTTTGACAATGGTACCTTAAAACTTTTCAGGATTATGAAAGAGACTATGCAAAAGACCTCTCGTCCCCCCTCGCATGCCGATCAGTTAGTATAGACATAGACCATTCTCAGTCTCCCCAGGACCCTGGAAACCTTCCTGGTCCCCCTCAAAATACCACCCTAATGAATAGGGCTCCAATGGTTACCAACCGCCTTTATCCAGTTTTAAATCCTGGAGACACATTGACCCCTGGGGAGAAGGCTAACTTGGAGAAGGAAGCAACTCCCTATGATACAGAAGACCTGCCACTGCTTAGGACCCAGCCACAGCCTATAGGACTTACACATCCACCTCCCTCCTATATCTCTCCTGCTTTTTGTGCTCTGGCCCTTCAGGGGCCAAATCCCCCCACCAGATATTTTTTCCCCAATTCCCTTGCCTAACCTGGCTCCCTTGGGAGAGTCTCTCCAACATAGACTGGAAGAGATCCAAGTTTAAAAAGAATTAAGATCCCTTGACTCTGAGCTTTATTCATTAGCCTTAGGCATGGAGTCAACATAAGCTGGCCTAAAGTGGTCTAATACAAAGGCTAAGCCGCTCCATTGGACTGTTCTCACTTTTCAGTCACCCTCAGTTAGATAGTTAAGCCTGCCCAGGTTGATGTCAAAGACTTAGACGAGGATCAAGAGGAGGAAGCGGGGGAAATGGATCAAGGAGATCAGGACTCAGAGGATGAGGACTTCATCCCTAGGCAGGAAGGAACCCAGAGTGTCTACAAAACATTAAGCCTGCGTTTTCTTGAAAAAACTTAAAAAGTCTTGTGCTCACTATGGACCCATTGCACCCTACACGTAGGCTTTATTAGAAAGCTACATGACACAATGTCTTACTCCCAATGATTGGAAATTTTTAGACCAAGCTACCCTCAATGCCGCAGACTTCCTGTTATGGAATGCAGATTTCAAAGAGCACTGTCAGGAAACTGCTCAGAAAAATTTAACTAAGCCCTCCTCTAATTCCTGGACTTATGTTAAGCTAGTGGGCAATGCGCCTTTTGACACTAAAACTTAACTGGCACGTTTCCCTGCTGGACTTTTGACACAGATTCAGATGGCTGGCTTACATGCTTGGAGATGCCTCCCTCAAAAGGCCTCTGCTACGACTTCCCTGGCAAAAATTCGACAAGGGCCCGACAAGCCTTATAGCGACTTTGTTCCCCGGCTTAACCTAGCTGCGGGATTCTTGCTTGGACCAAGCGAAAGCGAAAGCACCTTTGTAAAACATCTTGCCTTTGAAAATGCCAACCTGGCATGTCAGGATGTTCTTCGACCACATAAGAAAAAAGTGAAACTTTCTGACTTTATTGGACTCTGTGCAGCGTTGGGTGTAGCCCTTGCCATGGGTCTCACCCTCGGTGCCGCCTTTACCAAGGCCTTTCACAATCCTGGCTCACGTAGTTGCTTTACTTGTAAACAACCTGGCCATTTTGCACGTGAGTGTCTGACAGGCAAACAAAGCCTAAGAATAGTGTCTTTTGAAACTGAGGCTAAACTGCCCCCAGCTACCCTTTGCCCTAGATGAGGTAAAGGTCATCACTGGGCCAGTGAGTGTAGATCTAAGACAAATGCCCTCAGCAGCCTATCTCAAAATCCTTCTCCACAATTGCCTCATTCCAATTAGCCACCCCAGGCAGCGCAGGATTGGACCTTTTTGCCGCCACCGATACAATATTACACTCAATGCAAGGGCCCCAGATAATACCCACTGGAATTATGGGTCCCACTCCATCTCATATGTGTGCCCTTATTCTTGAAAGAGCCTCTACTACCTTACAAGGTGTTCAGGTCTTCCCTGGCATTAAAGATAATGATTTCACTGGAGAAATAAAAATACTGGCCACAGCTATTAATGGAGTTGCGGCCATCCCAGCAGGAACAAGACTTGACAATTAATACTCCTTCCCTTGGATTCAGGAGGCACTTCCACCACTCAAACCTACCGAGGGGGACTACCTCCTTGGGCTCCTCTGATGTATATTGGGTTCAGCCCATTTCTCACAATAGACCCACCCTTATCTTACTTATTGAAGGAAAGGAATTCCAAGGAATTCTTGATACTGGAGCTGATGCCACAATTATTTCTCAAAAATACTGGCCAACAGGTTGACCCCTCACCCCATCCTTGACAGACCTTAAAGGGATAGGACAGTCAAAAAATCCTCTCGTCAGCTCTAGGGCTCTTAGCTGGACTGATAAAGAGGGTAATATGGGAACTGTCACTCCTTTCTTTGTTCCTGACCTTCATCTTAACCTATACGTCCGAGATATTTTGAGTCAAATGTAAGTTATTCTTTCCAGTCCCAATTCCATGGTGACTCATCAAATGCTTCATAAGAATTTTGTCCCTGGTACAGGCATGGGGAGACTGAGACAAGGACTGGTTGAGCCTATACAACCCTTACAAAAAACAAATACATATAGACTTGGGTATTTGGATTTTTAGTGTTGGTCCCTGACCCTCCTGTACCCCATGCAGATAAAATTATTTGGGAGACTCAGACTCCTGTGTCAGTGGATCAGTGGCCCCTTACCCAAGAAAAATTGGAGGCTGCCTCCATGTTAGTGCAGGAACAGCTGGCAGCTGGCTATGTAGAGCCATCAAGCTCACCATAGAATAATTCTATTTTTGTTATCAAGAAAAAATCAGGCAAGTGGCGCCTTTTACAAGATTTGTGTGTCATTAATAAAGTTATATGCCTGATGGGAGCACTACAGCCAGGCATTCCCACACCAGTGGCTATTCCCAAAAACTATTGTAAAATGGTTGTTGACTTAAAAGATTGCTTTTTTACCATTGCTTTACATTCTGAGGATAGACCCTACTTTGCCTTTAGTCTCCCTCACATTAATTTTCAGGGCCTTATGCAGAGATTTCAATGGAAGGTTCTTCCCCAAGGTATGGCCAACAGCCCTAGTCTTAGCCCAAAATACGTTGCTCAAGCAGTAGACCCTGTGAGAGAGCAATGTTCACAAATTCATATTTTACATTAATTGGATGATTTGTCAATTGCTGCACCTAATATCCATGACGTTAATAATTGTTACCTGGACCTTTACAAAACCCTCACTACCTTGGGACTACAGATAGCTTCTGCTTCTGATAAGGTTCAAACACAGGACTGTTATACCTATTTGGGCCTTAAACTTCAAGATAATCAGATTCAAATTCCTAAAATACAACTACGTGTGGACCATCTTCACACTCTTAATGATTTTCAAAAATTACTGGGGGATATTAAATGGCTAAGAACATATTTAAAATTACCCACTTGTGTACTTTTGTCCCTTAATTATATTTTGAGAGGTGATTCCCACCTCTCCTCCTCTCAAAAGCTTACACACGAGGCATTACAGGCATTAAACCAAGTCACAGAAGCCATTGCCCAACAGTTTGTTACACAAATTTCTTATAACCTTCCTCTGGTTCTGGTCATTTAGCAAACTCCTCATACACCCACAGGAATAATTTGGCAGCGAGATCCACATTTTAAAAATAAAGGCTGCCCCTTGCTTTGGGTCCATTTACCCACCACATCCTTCAAGGTTATTACTGTTAATCTTGCTCAGGTAGCTTCTATTATTATTAAACGTCATTTGATTCTCGACAACATTTTGGCAAAGAACCTCATAATAATTTAATTCCATATATGAAGGACCAAACCAAATTTTTAATACAGACATGGGATGAATGGGGTATTGCCCTATCAGGCTTTTGGGGAACAATTGATAACCACCTCCCCAATGACCCCCTTTTACATTTTGTCCAGTTACATCCATTTATTTTTCCCAAAATTACTCAAAAGGCTCCCATTCCTCAAGCCCTTAATGTCTTTACAGACGGTTCCAGTAATGGCTGAGCGCTCTTTGTTGTCAATAACCAGCCTACCATCTTTGATACTATCTATCAGTCAGCACAGGTTGTGGAATTGTTTGCCATAACACAAGTTTTTATAATATTTTTTGATAATCCTGTTAATATTTATACAGACAGTGCCTACATTGCTCATTCTGTGCCCCTGCTGGACATTTCCCCCACCATTAAGGCTTCTTCCAATGTGGCCTTTCTTTTTCATCAGCTTCAGCAGTTAATTCAGGCCAGACAACATCCATTTTTCTTAGAACACATCAGGGCACACTCTGATCATCCCAGGCCTCTAACAAAAGGTAATGCCCAAGCTGATGCAGCAACTCGTTCCATCTTTCCAATTTTTGTGGGCTCCATTCAAAAGGCCACAGAGTTACACAATCTTCACCATCTAAATTCCAAGAGCCTTCAATTACTTTGTAAAATTACCATGCAACAGGCACGAGAAATAGTAAAAGCATGCCCAGGTTGCACTGTCTCCCTCCCCATTCAACACATGAGAGTTAACCCCCGAGAATTACTGCCCAATCAGTTTTGGAAAATGGATGTTACTCATTTTCCTGAATTTGAAATTACCAAATATATACACGTTTCTATATATACCTTCAGCGACTTTATTTTTGCATCACCACATTCAGGAGAGGCTACCAAATATGTTCTTTCTCCTCTTATTTCAGCCTTTTCCATAATGGGTAAACCAATACATATTAAAACAGATAATTATCCTGCATATACCTGTGCCAAGTTTAAATAGTTTTGTGCTACCTTGCAAATTCGTCATACTACTGGAATTCCATACAACCCTCAGGGCCAAGGCGTTGTGGAACGTGCCCACCTTACCTTATAGACTTGGATAACCCTCCATAAGGCTTCCGCCCTTGTATTTACCACTCCCAGGCATCGCCTTAACCATGCCTTACTTGCCCTTATTTTTCTTACCCTAGACAGTGAAGGCCATTCAGCCGCAGACAGAAACTGGCATCCCTTGTCCAATTCTGTTCGCCCACCTCTTATGTGGTGCAATTCCCTTACAAATAAATGGAAAGGTCCAGATCCTGTTCTCATCTGGGGACGAGGCTCAGCTTGTCTTTTGGACCAAGAGCAATCAGCCCCAAGATGGTTACCAGAATGCCTGGTTAAACAGGTTAATGACTTACCTCAACACAGGGATGGAGGGCCTCCCCCTGAGGACAAATTTTGTTCTTTTTCAGATGCAGCCAACAATCTGTGTGAGGATCCTGATTTAGGCACTTCTGCTTAACAGGTTTGTACATGGAGGCCTTGGCCCTCCACGTTCCAACATCATGGTGTAAGTTTTTGGGCCCCTCTGTGAATGCAAGTGATGATCTTGGACTCAGGCTCCCACTAGTTGGACCGAGACTGCTGACTGCGTGACTAAGGTGGCTTACCTCCATGCCGAGGTTGACCATAAACTTGGAGGAGTTCATCAGCCTAAATGGGTATGTGTTAACAAGCCAAAGTTTATTCCCCCTAGTACAAGTAAAGCTCTCCAAAATTCTTCTGCAACCTGTTCGCATACCCAGGCGAGGCATGACTCTTGTTATGTGTCGCCCTCAATTTGTGTTAACAAGCAGGGAGAACAATTTTTTGAAGCCTCCCAAACTAAAACTCATGCAGCAGGGGGGACCACTATTCATTATACCTCCGTTCTATTTGACCAGGGAGTAGAAGGCAAATACACCAAGCTACAGTCAGCTGGTTGCCAAGGCCCTGTCGGTAAACCCTCCTGCTGGCCCATTAAGGCCCCTACAGGGGTCACTGATGGTGGAAGAACTACTGATGCTGTCAAACATCCTCACATAATCAAACTTTTGAAACCCCAAATCCCTGAGCTCACATATCATCCCTTAATGTTGCCTAAATCTCAGCTCCCAGGTT
Organism: Callospermophilus lateralis; assembly: GCF_048772815.1. NCBI lineage: Eukaryota > Metazoa > Chordata > Mammalia > Rodentia > Sciuridae > Callospermophilus > Callospermophilus lateralis. The sequence continues at coordinate 466,190 of NW_027514651.1, read as the reverse complement.
TAGATACCAATACATTAGATATTTTGGAAACTACCTTCTACTTGCTTAATAATTCCAACCACACCCTTGCTGGTGATTGCTGGCTCTGCATGACAACAGGGGCAATTATGACTATGGCAGTTCCTATTAATTCTATCATAGACAATGATAATACATGCCAACCCGGATTTCCTTTTTAAGTACAACTTATAGGCACTATTACATTATGTCTTTTAGGCGCGATGCAGAATAACACCTATGATATTGATGTTGGAGTTACTTTCTTTGAAAATTGCTCAACATACAAAATTATTCCTCACCCACCCCAACTCTTTGTCCTCCCAATGGCAGAGTTTTAATGGGTGGAGGAAACTTGGCCTTCCCCAGGCTTCCAGCGAATTGGACCGGTGGCTCTGTTCTTGCCTTATTACTCCCTGATATAACTATAGTCCCAGGAGACGAACCTCTACCCATTCCTAGCCTAGACACCTTAGTCAAAAGACACAGGCGGGCAATACAGGCCTTACCACTCATTGCCAGCTTTGGAATAACAGCTGCTGTGGGCACAGGTACACTGGCTTAGGCACAGCTATACACTCTTACCATCGCCTGTCTCAACAACTTATAAATGATGTACAAACTCTATCAGGAACCATTAAAGATCTGCAGGACCAAATAGACTCCCAGGCAGAAGTGTTCCTTCAAAAAGACGAGGCTTAGATTTGCTGACAGATAACCAGGGAGGTATTTGCTTGGGCTTAAGGGAACGATGCTGCTTTTATGCCAATAAATCAGGCATAGTATGCACTAAAATTAAGCACCTTCAATAAGATCTAGAAAGAGATGACGGGATCTATTTGAAAATCCCCTCTGGACTGGGCTTTATGGATTTCTACCCTACCTTCTTCCCCTATTAGGCCCTTTGTTGGGTTTACTTATAATTGGGTCCATAGGACCCTGCATTATAAACAGGCTGGTACAATTTATTAAAGAACAGATTAATATTTTGGCCTCTAAACCCATACAGGTCCATCATCGTCTGGAGATGGAAGACCTTGCTGCCAACATTTAAAAGGATGTTCTACCCTTCTCACAGGCTTATTTCTTAAGTTTACATCCCCACAGATCTCTCTTTCTTATATAAAAGTATGAGTAACAGCTCTGACCAACTATCTTCTGCCCTTGCCATAAGGGTTCGTCCCCCATGGGCCCCTCCACTTGGCGGAGGATGCACCCATGGAGTGAGGATGTTATCCCAGTTCATTATTGTGATTGACTCTTCACATGTGCTGACATTTATATTCAATCTCTACGCAAAAGCCTATTGCTAAAGAAATTTTGGTCCCACTCCTATACTCACTCTTGTTTCTAAACCTACCAACTATCATCCTAATCCTACTTACTATCCCTTTTTGACTGGATGTTCTCTTCAACATTCAATCATCGAAGATACAAGGTCCTATGCCATTGTATATCGATTCATCTGAGACGTCTGTGCAGAATATAATTCAAAACTAAGTATCTCACTCGAGCGCCTAATGCCTTACTGGGCTTCAAATCTTACCTAGATTTCTGTTGGTTCCAATACCATTATTCATCTCGCAGAAGGATTCCTAACCCAAATCGAACCTGTTATTAACCCTAACCATACACTGTTCACTCAATCTCACTTTACAGAAGAGCAGGTACAGAGTTGGTCTTACAATACAAGAATGTAGGGGATCTTCCACCTGCTGAGAACCTCAAAGGTCCATGCAGAAATGATTCCTGGATAAGATGTAGGCAGCTATGGAGGACCTAAGAGAGCAAAAATCATCTTCCATGGCAAAAACCCTGGTCAGGACGAAGGGATGTGTCTGAAACAGCCGCTTTCTTCTTAATATAGAGAAGATGGACCAAACCAGGCCTGTGTGGAGAGCTGTTCCTAGGTGCCTATGGTTGAAATACCATTCTTACTTTTGAAAGTGTCACAGGAAGTAGGGGCAGCCTCCATTTCATGGGACCCTATGAAACAACTGTTAGCACAAAGTGGTTGTCAAGGCAGTGACCTCTTTCAGTTTCTGAAGGAATTGACCTACCTAACTTCCTTGGTGTTTGAAATCTCTGAACTTGGGATCCAGGAAGCAAGGCATCCAGAGCCAGTCCCAGTCTCAGTCACATTGGGCTCACTTGTTTGGATTTACCAAAGATAGGGTCAGTCTTTCTTGGTACCTACTGATGTGAGGATGGCCAAATGCCAGGAGAGCTCTGAAGAGGGGCCTTTCCAGGGAAAGCAGATAGTTGCTCACCAATGGCTCCTGGCAACTTCACAGAGTTGGAAAAGGAGACAAGATCTGAGACCCTACAGGGCATTTCGGTGGAACAGAGTATGGCCCACCAGTCAGAGGACACTCCATATATTCACACACCTACTTGGGAGAAGGATGTGCCGTTTGAGTATGGGTGTGAGTATGCGGTTTTGTCTCATGTTCTGAGAATAGATAGGAAAGTCGGTTTGTTTGGTTTGGAGTGGACTGTTTCTTGTATGTCATTTGACAAGGCAAGTGTTTCTATATCTGTGTATCCTACTGTGTCCGTGGTTGTAGACATTAGAAAAGACAATGCATCAATGGATGTGTCCTGTCTAATAGAAACCTCCCATCATTCATCCGGCCCAATTTATGAATGGACTGCAGCTTGCCTTATAGATGGGCAAAACCTATTATCTTCCCAAGTTCCAGTTGTCTTCCTGAATTCTGGAAACTCTCCAGAATAGGCTCATGGTTTTGTGTCCAAGATATAAACCACTTCCACACTCTGTGAAATGGCCATGTACTGAATAGCTGAAGGGAATGGGGGCATCTCAGAAAACTCAGATATCAGTGTGACCAGGAAAGTCTCAGAGGAGAAACCCTGCTTTGGGCCTTTTGCTTGCATATTGTACTGTTGCCCTTAATGTCAGGATGGTTTTTGCCTCAGGCCACACTTTGTGAAGCGTGAAGAAATTAATTTTCATATGGAAAAGAATGGGCATCACCTGTGGCTCTTTGCTTAATTGCTTTGGAAAGGGATGCGTCTGAATCAGCATCTTGGCCCTGTATGAGGCTGTGGCTTAAATTCTCAGGACCAGATGGATCTAAAGAAAGATCCCATGTGTGCATCCAAAAAAATGGCAAAAAGTTCAGTTTTTGTGGATGAAGTTTCTTGCCTTTCTCTCTTAGTTTCATGACCTTTATCAAGTGAGAATAGGGATCCTTTGGGTCAAATGAGTTCTTGAAAGCCATGCAGAGGTGCTTGGGTTTCCTCATGACTACAAATCACATGAAGAGTCTATACCTGACAGGCAGTAGGCCTCAAATTGGATAAGCAGAGCAGTATTAAGAGCTGGCCTACTTGATCACTCCTGGTTCACAGGAAGGGTGTCCAGGCCACAATGACTTTAGGCAAATGAGGGGCAAGGGAGCTTTTTTTGAACACTGTCTTTGGATGTGCCCCTCATGGAAATATCCAGCCACAGTTTATGATGAGTGTATATATGGAAGAATATGAGGGCTATGTGGGAGTGTTTTGGTTTTAATTCTGGTCATTTGTGTGGCGGTTGGGAGATGACTGTGTCCACCGGGGTTTAAACTCTGGTGTGATTCCCCTTAGAGACTGTGTTGTGGAACTGACCTCAGAGAATTATTGCCATGAAATGTGTTGAGATTTTTGGAGGCCACACATGGGAGTCACCCTTGGAAACTGAGATCTAGACCAAGGGTCGCTTTCCACACAGCACAGGGAATCTCAGCAATGATATCATGTGATTTTATTCTGAAAGACTTGGCAGCCATAGTTGAGAGTCAAAACAAACATGGACCTCACATTGTAGACTTCTATGGGCCTGGCTTCATGTAACTTTTTGGCCACTATTTGGGAAACCTTGCCTGTGAGAGTTCTCTAGAGCATTCATTGAAATGAGCTTCCTCACCATTTAACGGTACCTGAATGAATTGAAACCCAGAGTGCCTCCGAATTCATCCTTGAAAAATGGCTACATAAATACCATGACATTTTTGAAATTCCCATGACCAGGTGGCACTGGACAACCATGAATGTCCTGTTGCTGATTTGAGTGTACCAGACACTGCCTTGATTGACAGGGTTTCATGATAATGATGTAGAACAGAGATGTCAGTAAGTTGGAGCCTGCTGATTAGTGGTCGTAGAGAAGTGTTGTGCACGTGTGTGTTAAAAAATCTGTGGTGCGGTCATGTGGATCTGCCATTGGCTTTCAAATGGGTTGTGACTGACATGGAGCAGCCAGCAGATCCTTGTATGTAGAGGCATCTTGTTATATGGAGAAGTTTGAGGGCAATGTTCAGAATCAGGTTGCTATGGTCAAGGGGGCAAGCTATGTGGGATAGAAGCCAGATTGGTGTATTCTCCTGTAGACCCTGACCCACGACACGTGACAGAACTCCCTCCAGCAGTTTGTCCTAGTTGAACTTTTTGAATTTCGTGAAGCAAATACCAAACTCCCAGTGCAGCGGCAAGAAACACCACAAAAAGTGGAAGGTGACCAAATAGCTTCACACTCCACATGGGGAGACACTTAGCCCCCAGTGGCCACAATTATCTACAAAGAGAGAATTCAGCACTGCTGCCTAATGTTCATTGGAATATAAGAGACCATGTCCTCCAGGTCACATAGATGCAGACCCAGCTTTGATGGTCTCACTACAAAGGAAGCTAAAGCTCCTGACAACAACATATATTTCAAGTGCCCAACCTCAGAGGCAGTTTCTGAAGAAGTCTTTAGGCCAGCAGAGCTCCATGATTGTGGAGTTTACACTGTCCCTTACTTTTGGAAACTGGTCTACCACCTTCAAAGTTCTAAACTCCTGAGCAATTTTCATGCCAGATATATATTCACAGATTTTATAACTCTTCTCCGCAAATTGTGTCTTACTTGGAGCGAAGGAAATGTCAAGGAATTGTTCTGGATGAGAGTGGAAGGATTTTTGTGTAGCACATGTTTGCATACACATTGGATTCATTTTCCAATTTTCCAATTAAAATACTGAATCCCTGACACTACCCTATACCCTACTAGACTCTGTGTACTAATCCTAATATGATGGAGAAAAATAACCCCCCAAAAATTGATATACAAGCATTTCAAAAGAGGTCTGGTGTATATTTGGACTTGCCTTATGCACTGTATAGGGTAGGAGTTATAAATCTAGTCAATTTTTTGTTGAAATAGTTCTCCAGTTGTTTTTAAAGTTAACCAATATGTGAATTCCTGTCTCCCTTTCGCTGCAGCCTATTCAGCATATGTATTTTTATAAGCACATATACAATCCTACCTGGTACCACACGTACACTATTTTGTGGTTGCTGACTTGGCAGATACAAATTGTGAGAAGAGATCACTCCTCCTAAATGCTGATGGAACTGAAAATTCAACCTATGGGTGAGTTTCCTAGCTGAACAACATTATATATAAATCCATGTTCAGTAAAATGAATATTTTTGATCTGTGAATGATATATATTTTATGGTGAATTTCAATTGGCATATAGTGCTAATTTTTAATATCTGTATATATATATATATATATACTATCCAGATTTTTCAAAATATGAAATATATCTGTCTTATTATACATTTCCTAAATTCATTCATATTCATGTATGTGGATTTATAATTATCTTTTCACAAGATTATTCTCAGAAATATTCATCCACCTGAAATACATATTTGTTTCCTACTACTGAAAACTAATTTCAGTGAATGGTGTATACAAATCCTAATATTTCTTCAGTAACTGACCAAGTTTAACATCAATGCAAGTAGACTCCTATGGAACATGATGTGTATTTTGATGTTAATTTTTTTCAACACTGGTGCATTACAATTTCATTAGTTTATGCACATCATTGGATATAGATTTCATCCACAAGTTTGCAAATTTATAGGCATTTGTTTCACTTTCAATCACTTTCTACTTCAGAACACATATATTTCTTCATGTTTCTTGACTGGTCTTTTCATGAGACTTCTTTCCAAACACATTATTTTTGATATCCATAAGTAATTTTGAAGCAAATCTCACACACCCTACATGATGAACCATAACCCTAATATTACGATTAGATGTATAACTGGTTAGAATGAATGATTGTATATCAATATATGATTTCTTATATATTTTCAGATATCAATTCAATCCATTATTTAAAGTGGAACCAGTTATATTATTTATACACAATATTGTCTATTCATGCATTATCTCTATATTCATAGACACAGGGTACACCTCTTTATACCCCCAATACTAATTTACATGTCTTCAAAATATTCCTCCTTGAAATGGTGGAAGAAATACTCATGTCACCTGACCTATGTATACATTTTATCACAGTAATATTCTCGACACAAAAAGCAAAGGTCACACTTATGATTGTACCAATGTAAAGGTTGGTCGAGCGTTGGAGTAAGAGACCACCAAGAGACTGTCACATGCAACAGCAAAGTGTTTATTGGGGGTCCAGCATGCTGTGGCTCAGAGCTCACTTGAATTTAGCAGAGAGCCCTGAGAACAGCTTAAGCAGAGCTTATATACTTTCCTTAGAGAGGGCAGGGAGTGAAATTTATTGATGGGTCATGGCAAGTGGGCGGTTTGTTTGCAAATGTGTGAGGGAGTACATTCTGCAGTTTGGCAATTGGGGACAGTACATTTGGGGAACAAGATAAGCAAACAGTTCTCAAGATTTCAACAGTGTTTTGTTAAGCATACAGAAAAACAGAAATTGACAAGTACCTATTTTATTATCCTTTCATTCCCCAATTCTTGTTCTGGTTACTTTTAATCATAAAAGTGATCATTGGGGGGTGTCACAATTCATGTCTGCTAGTCGGAAACATTGTTGTCTGATTACCATAAGTTTAACTTGTCCAATTTGAGCTTGGAGAAAAGAAACTACACGGTTGAGCATACAGGGCCCTACAGTTAGCAATAATAAGAAGATTATTAAAGGACCGGCCAAGGCTGATAAAAGTGTAGTTACCCACGGGGACTGTGTGTACCAAGACTCAAACCACCCTTTTTGGGCCTCTGTCTCTCGTTGACACTCTTCAAGGCGTTTTTTTTTTTTTAATTTACTCATAGATTCTTTTACAACTCCAGTATTGTCAGCATAAAAACAATATTCTTCCCTCAATGCAGCACAAAGGCCCCTTCTCTCATGAAGAGAAGGTCCAAATGTCGCCTGTTCTGTAAAACTACTTCAGAGAGCGAGGTTAAAGATTCCTGTAAAGCTGTGATGGAGGTTTTTAATATCTTTAAGTTTTGGTCTATTGGTACTTGTCATTGGGTTATTTGTTGTGTCCCATGGACTAGGGCAGTGGTTCCTGTGCCCACCCCTGCAGCAACTCCTATTCCGAATAGGATGGCTAAAGTGAGGAATACAGCTCCCAGCGGAACCGAGTTTTTTGCCCCCCTATTTGATTTTTAAATGAACCTGTTTAATGATAGAGCACTCTGGGAATCATCTGCACCATTACATAATTAATCACATCTGTTGACAATTTTATTAACCCATTAACAATGTTTAAGTATATAGAATTACACTTTTGTAGGGACAGACAAGGCAAGGCACCTAAGATAGCACCGAAGCTAGGGAAACAATCCTATTTGGTTGCAAACGGATTTAGAGGGCATTGCTTCTGTTGTAATCAATTAATCCGCTGAACCCCAAGTTTAGGTAGTTTCAGAATTTTGTACCCAACATGTAGGTAAAGTGGCTCAGAAGTTCACAGTCTGCAGAAGTTCACAAAAAGCTGTTTTTGTTTCTGTTTTATTTCCTCTGTTCTATGCAAGTTTAGTTTTTAAGGACACTTGGGAGGGGGAGAGATTTTGTCTTCTCCTTTTTTTTCTCCCTGCCAGCTATTACCATGGTGCCCAGTTGGTAACTTCTTTATCTTAGAAATGTAGCCATCTCTGTGAAGCCCCAGCTCAAGGCCAGAGGCCTTGTTCACATATTTTGTGAAAAACTAGTAAAGGGGTGTCTAGCATAGCAGAGCTGATTTTTCCAGCCCATGGTACGTAGAACAGGGCAACAAGAAAAGAGGAAGTTTATCTACATTGAACTCCTTCATTGGGACTCTTTTGCTAAAAGTCCTAAATTCAGCCATGGTGAAGACTTCTGGAGAAGGTCAGTTAAGAATTTTCTGTGTTCCTGGTACAGAGGGGGAAGACGTGAAAGGCGGGTGGTGAGAGCAGCTCCGTGGATCTGAGAATGAGGAAGAAGAGATGTAAAAGAATAATGGGAAAGGGCTTTGGGATTTTCCTAGCATCAAAAAGTTGAGCAGTAGAACAGATAGACCAGAGGGGAAGATGGGAGTGAGTATCTCAAAAAGCCTGTGAGGGACTTCAAATTCTTAGTAACCTGTTTTCAGTGTTGACAAAGCAACTTTAAAGGCCATTTTCATTACATCTTGGATAGGGGTCTGAGGGCTCTCCTCTGCCTGTTTGAGCTTTGGGTTAGCTGGTAAAAGGACCTGTTGGGACCCGGTGCGGACACTGACAGGAGAAGAGAGGAGTGAGTGGGCAGAGCGGTATCTCAGTACCTGCTACCTCAGCAAGGGGGCAATTGTCTGAGAACCAGCGGTGGTTTGGGTATTTGATCTAGTAATTGGAGAGGAGAAATCAGGTTGCTGAGGTGGGATTGACAGCAGAGCATCTGGAGTAGATGGCAGAGGGTGAGGATCTATTGGAGATGTATAGTTCAGGATTTGAGTGAAGGAGGAAAAAGGCCTCCACATAGGGGAATTTCCTTCCACGCTATTGAGCACTTGCCGCAGTTAAAAAGGTCACACAGAATTTGAGGTTATAGAGACCCCCCTGGGGGCCATCGGTTTTGGTTGTTAATTGGTAATATGGCCAATGCTGTGTACTGAATTTGATGAAAAGTTTGGGTTCCTCTAGGCAGCCCCTATATGCTCACATCCCTATGACTCACAGAAGAAGTCGGCTTTTTCCTCACACAGCCTTGGCTTTTGTGGCTTTGATAACTGCCGGGTAAACATAGTAATCTAGGCTAGCCAACCTGCATCTGGCTCGCGTTTTCCTTCACCCACAATAGCAAAACTCACACACTCTTCCTGATAAACCATAACCCTAATATTACCATTAGATGTTTAACTCGTTGGAATGAATGTATGTATATCAATATAAGATTTCCTGTATATTTTCAGATATCAATTAAATCCATTATTTAAAATTGGAACTAGTTATATTATTTATTCACATTATGATTTATTAATGCATTATCTCTGTATTCATAGATACAGGGTAAACTTATTTGTATCCCGAATACTAATTTATAAGTCTTCAAAATATTGCTCTGAGAACTGGTGGAAGAAATACTCATGTCACCTTATCTACAAATATATTTTATCACAGTAATATTCTGGACACAAAAACCAAAGGTCACACTTATGCTTCTACCAAAATCTAAATGGAAACTGAGCAGGGATTACTAAAAACATCCACGTTCAGTTTGCCTAATGCTCTCTAATGTCAATCCTATTGGTAATTACATATTTGTTTCTTCCTAAGAATATATATTCTCTCAAGCATGTTGAAATTGTCTAATCCAATCACTCACTTTATACTTTGCCTGATTTCCTAATGTCTCTATTGATATCTGCTTTCCTACATATTTTCACCAGTTCATCATTGTGACTGACTCTTCACATGTGCTGACATTTACAGTCATTCTCTACAAGAAACCCTATTTCTAAAGAACTTTTGGTCCAAATCCTATACTCACTCTTCTTTCAAAATATACCAATTACCTTCCTAATCCTGCCGACTCTTCCTCTTTCACTACATTCAATCATCCAAGGTAAATGGTCCTATACCATTGTATGTCGATTTATCTGAGACAACTGTGCAGAAAGTAATTCAAAGCTAAGTATCCCCATCAAGGGCCCAATGCCCTTCTGGGCTTCAAATCGTACCTAGATTTCTGTTTTCATACGTATATTTCTCCTCTATATTCTTATAAATATCGCAGGTTCCCTATACCATTATTAATCCAGCAGAATGATTCCTAATCCAAATTGAACATGTTATTAATACTAACCATACACTGTTTCCTCAATCTAACTTTACAAAAGAGCAGGGACAGAGTTGGTCTTAAAATACAGGAATGTAGGGGATCTTCCACCTGCTGAGAACCTCATAGGTCCATGCAGAAATGATCTCTGGAGAAGATGTATTCAGCTATGAAGGACCTGAGAGGGCAAAAGTCATCATCCATGGCAAACAACTTGATGTGGATTGTCTGAATGAGGCACTCTCTTCTCAATGTAGAGAAGGTGGACCAATCCAGGCGTGTGTTGAGAGCTCTTACAGGGTGCCTATGGTTGATATACCATTCTAACTTGTAAAAGTGTCACAGGAAATAGGGGCAGCCTCCATCGCATGGGACTCTTGGAAGCAACTGTTAGGACATATGGTTACCAAAGCAGTGATCTCATTCAGTTCCTGAAAGAAGTGACCTCACCTCATTTTCTTGTTGATTTAACTCTCTGAACATGGGATACAGGAAGCCAGGCATCCAGAACCAGTCCCAGTCCCAGTTTCAGTGTGCTCACTTGATTGGAATTAACAAGGATAGGGTCAGTCATTCTTGGTACCTTCTAATGTGAGGATCGGCAAATGCCATGAAAGCTCTGAAGAGGGGCCTGTCCTGAAAAAGATGGTAGTGGCTCAGCACTGGCTACTGACAACTTTGGAGACTTGCCCAAAAAACCAGATCTGAGACAGGACAGGACATTTCAGGGAAAGTCTGTCAGTCAGAGGACACTCCAGTTAGTCACATACCTACTTGCTGGAAGGAGGTGCCTTTGTGGGTGTGGGTGTGTGTTTGTGGTTATGTCTCATGGTCTGAGAATAGGTAGGAAAGGCGGTTTGTTTGGTTTGGACTAGACTGCTTCTAGAATGTCATTTGACAAGGGGAGTGTTTCTATATCTGTGTATCACACAGTGTCTGTGGATGCAGACATTAAAAAAGAGAATGCATCAATGATTGTTTCCTGTCTAGGAGACAGCTTTCCAGCGTTCATCCTGCCCAATTTATGAATAGAGTGTGGCTAGCCTTATTGATGTGCATCACCTGCTACCTTCCTAAGTTCCTGTTTTCTTCCTGAATTCTGGCCACTCTGCTTTAGGCCTTTTGCTTACCTAGTGTTCTGTTGCCCTGAATGTCAGGAAGGTCTTTGCCTCAGGCCACCCTTTTTTGAATCCTGAAGAAAACAGTTTTCAAATGGAAATGAATAGGCATCACCTGTGTTTCTTTGATTAAATGCTTTGGAAAAGGATGTGTCTCAATCAGCCTCTTCACCCTGTGTGAGGCTGTGGCTTAGATTCTCAGCACCTAATTTATCTAAAGAAAGATCCCATATGTGCATCCAAATCCACAATGGCAAAAAGATCAATCATTGTGGATGAAGTCTCTTGCCTTCCTCTGTTAGGTTCCTGACCTCTATCAAGTGAGAATAGGGATCCTTTGGGTCAAATGAGTTCTTCAAAGCCATGCAGAAGTTCTTGGGTTTTCTCATTACTCCAAATCGCATAAAGAATTTACACCTGACAGTCAGTAGGCCTCAAATTGGACAAGCAGATCAGTATTAATGGCAGGCCTATTTGATCACTCCTGGTTCACCGGAAGTGTGTCCAGGCCACTCTGACATTAGGCAAATGAGTGGCAAGGGAGCATATTTTTGACACTGTCTTGAGCTGTGGCCCTCATGGAAACCACCAACCGGAGTTTATGATGAGTGCCTATATGGAAGAAGATGAGGGCCATGTGGGAGTGTTTTGGTTTTAATTTTGGTTATTTGTGTGACAGTTGGAAGAGATGACTGGGTCCACCTTGGCTTGAACTCTGGTGTGATTCCCCTTAGATACTGAGTTCAGGAAATGACATCAGAGAAATAATGCCATGAACTGTTTTGGGATTTTAGGAGGCCACGGATAAGAGTTGCCCTTGGAAACTGATCTACGGCCAGGTTTGCTTTCCACAGAGCACTAGGAATTTCAGCTAGGATATCACATGATTTTATTCTGAAAAACTTGACAGCCAGAGTTGAGAGGCAAAACACACATGGACCTCACATTGTAAACCTCAATGGGCATGGCTTCATGTGACATTTTGGCCACTCTTTGGGAAGTCTTGCCTGTGATAATTCTCCACAGCTTTCTATGAAATGAGCTTCCTCACCATTTAATGTTTCCTGATAAATACCATAAAATTTTTGAAATTCCCATGAACAGGTGGCACTGGAGAATCTTTGGATGTCCTGTTTCTGATCATGAGTGTACCACACAGTGCCTTGATTGACTGGGTTCCATGAAAATGGTGTAGAAAAGAGATGCCAGTAACTTGGTGCCTTCTGAGTAGTGGGCCTAGAGGAGTGGTGGGCAGGAGTGTGATAAAACATCTGCGGTGGGGCCATGTGGATCTGCCATTGTCTTCAAAATGGCTTGTGACTGACATGGTGCAGCCAACAGACCCGTATAAGTAAAGACATTTTGTTATATGGAGAGGTTTCAGGGCAATGTTCAGAATCAGGTTGCTATAGTCAAGGGGGCAAGCTATATAGGATAGAAGCCTAGTTGGTGCATTCTCTTGCTGACCCTGTTTCACCACACGTGACAGAACTCCCTCCAGCACTGTGTCCCAGTTGAATTCCTTGTATTTCGTGAAGCAAATACCAAACTCCCAGTGCAGCTGCAAGAAACACCAGGAAAAATGGAGGATGACCAAATGACTTCACGGTCCACAGGGGGGGAGACACTTAGTCCCCAATGGCCACAGTTGACCTAAAAAGATAGAATTCAGCACTGCTGCCTCATGGTCATTGGAAAATAAGAAACCACTTCCTCCAGGTCACATAGATGCAGACCCAGCTTTGATGGTCTCACTACAAAGGAAGCTAAAGCTCCTGACAACAACATATATTTCATGTGTCCAAACTCAGAGGCTGTTTCTCAATAAGTCTTTATTCCACCAGAGCTCCATGTTTGTGGCGTGTTTACCCTGTCCCTTACTTTTGGAATCTCCTCTACCACCTCCAAGTTTGTAAACTCCTGAGCATGTTCCATTCCAGATATATAATCACAGATTTTCAAACTCTTCTCTTCTAATTGTGTCATACTTGGGGTAATGGTTATGTCAAGGCTTTGTTCTGGATGAGTGTGGGAGGATTTTTTGTAGCACATATTTGCCTACTCATTGAATTCTTTTTCTAATTTTCCATTGGAAGTACTTTATCCCTGACACTACCCCAAACCCTACTAGACTCTGACTACTAATCCTAATATGATGGAGAAAAATAACCCAAACAGATTGGAAATGCAAGCAGTTCAGAAGAGGCATGGTGTACAGTTGGAATTGCCTTTTGCATGATAAAGTGTAGCTGTTGTAAAACTTGTCAATTTTTTTGTTGAAATAGTTCTCCATGTGTTTTTAATTTAACAAATAAAAAAATCCTGTCTCCCTTTCTCTGTAGCCTATTAAGCACATGTAATTTCATATGCACATATAGATTCCTACCTGGTATCACATGTACATTCTTTTAAGATGGCTGATTTGGCACATACAAATTGTTAGCAGAGATCACTCCTACTAAACGCTGTTGGAACTGAAAATTCAAACTATTCGTGAATTTCCTAGTTGAACAACATTATACATAAATCATGTTGAGTAAAATAAATATATTTGGACCTGTGGATGATATATATTTCACAACAAATCTCGATTGTCATATATATTGCTACTTTTTAATGTCTGTGTGTTATATGTATATCCAAATATATGTGGATGATATATATTTCACAACAAATTTTGATTGTCATATGTATTGCTACTTTTTAATGTCTCTGTGTTATATGTATATATATATACATATACACACACACACACACCAGATTTTTCAAAATATGAAATATATGTGTCTTACTGTACACTCTATAAATTCATTGATGCTCATGTATGTGGATTTATAATCAATATTTCACAAGATTATTCTCAAAAATATTCATCAACCTGAAATACATATTGTTTCCTAGTACTGACAACTAACTTCAGTGAATGGTGCATACAAATCCTAATATTTCTACAGTAACTCATCCTGTTTAACATCAATGCAAGTAGATTCCTATGGGATATGATGTGACTTTTGACATTCATTTTTATTTAACACTGGTACTTTACAATTTCTTCAGTTTATGCACATCATAGGATATATATTTCATCCACAATTTCGCAAATTATAGGCATTTGTTTCACTTTCAATCACTTCCTGTTTTAGAACACATGTATTCCTCCAGGTTTCTTGACGGGTCTTTCAGTGAGACTTCTTTCCAAACACTTTATTTTCGATTTCCATAATCAATTTTGAAGCAAAACTCACACACCCTTCATGATAATCCATAACCCTAATGTTAACATTAGATGTACAACTGGTTGAAATGAATGAATGTATATCAATATAAGATTTCGTATATATTTTCAGATATTAATTCAATCCATTATTTAAAGTGGAATCAGTTATATTATTTATTCACAGTATCATCTATTCATGCATTATCTCTATATTCATAGACACAGGATACACCTCATTGAACTCCAGTACTAATTAATACATCTTCAACATATTGCTCCCAGAAATGGTGGAAGAAATACCCATGTCACCTGATCTACATATACATTTTATCACAGTAATATTCAGGACACAAAAAACACAAACGTCACACTTATGATTGTACCAAACCTAAACGGAAATTGAACATGGATTACTAAAAACATCCATGTCCAGGTTGCCTAATGTGCTCAAATGAAAATCCTATTGGTGACTACATATTTGTTTCTTCCAAAGATTATATAATCAAACTCAAACCTTTTGAAAAAGTCTAATCCTGTCACTCACTTTATACTTTGCCTGATTTTGTAATGTCTCAATTGATATCTTCTTTCCTAGATATTTTCCCCAGTTCATCATTGTGACTGAATCTTCACATGTGGTGACACTTACATTCACCCTCTAACCGAAACCCTATTGCTAAAGAACATTTGTTCTAAATCTATTATTCCCTCCTTCCTAAACCTACCGAATATCTTCCTAATCCTAACTTCTATCACTTTTTGACTGGATGTTCTCTTCTACATTCCATCATCCCAGGTACAAGATACTATGCCATTGTATATCGATTTATCTGAGACATCTGTGCAGAAAGTAATTCAAAGCTAAGTATACCAATCAAGGGCCCAATGACCTTCTGGGCTTCAAATCTTACTTAGATTTCTGTTTTCATAATTATATTTCACCTATATATTGTTGTAAATATTGCAGGATCCCAATACCTTTATTCATCCTGTAGAATGATTCCTAACTGAAATTGAATCTGTTATTAACCCTAAGCATACACTGTTCCCTCAATCTTACATTACAGAAGAGCAGGGACAGATTTGGTCTTAAAATACAGGAATGTAGGGGATCTTTAACCTGCTAATAACCACAAAGGTCCTTGCAGAAATGATCCCTGGAGAAGATATAGGCAGCTATGAAGGACCTGAGAGAGCAAAAGTCATCTACCATGGAAAGCAACCTGGTCAGGAGGAAGGGTTGTGTCTGAATCATCCTCTCTGATCTTAATGTAGAGAAGATGGACCAAAGCAGGCAATTATGGAGAGCTGTTCCTGGGTGCCTATGTTTGATTTATCATTCTAACTTGTGAAAGTGTCACAGAGAGTAGGGGAAGCCTCCATCTCATGGGACCCTTGGAAGCAACTGTTAGGACAAACTGGTTGCCAAGGCAGTGACCTCATTCAGTTCAGGAGGGAAGTGACCTCACCTCACTTCCTTGGTGATGGAATTCTCTGAACTTGGGATTCGGGAAGCCAGGCACCCAAAAGCAGTCCCAATCCAAGTCCCATTGGTCTCACTTGTTTGGATTTACCGAGGACAGGGTCAGTCTTTTTTGGTACCTACTGATGTGAGGATGGCCAAATGCCAGGAAAGCTCTGAAGAGGGTCCTTTTCTGAGAAAGCAGGTAGTGGCTCAGCGCTCGCTTCTGACAATTTCAGAGAGGTGGCCAAAGAGACCAGATCTGAGATAGGACAGGCCATTTCTGGTGAACATAGCATGGTCCACCACTCAGAGGAAACTCCGGATAGTCACAGACCTACTTGGGGGAAGGAGGTGTCTTTGTGGGTGTGGGTGTGGGTTTGTGGTTTTGTCTCATATTCTGAGAATAGGTAGGAAAGGCGGTTTACTTGGTTTGGAGTGAACAGCTTTTACTAAGTCATTTGACAAGGCGAGTGTTTCTATGTCTGTGTAACCCACTGTGTCCATGGTTGTAGATATTAGAAAAGAGGATGCATCATTGGATGTGTCCTGTCTAGTAGAAAGCTTCCCAGCATTCATCCTGCCCAATTTATGAATGTACTGCAGCTTGCCTTATCGATGGGCAACACCTGCTATCTTCCTAAGTTCCTGTTTTCTTTCTGAATTCTGGCCACTCTGTAGAATAGGCTCATGGTTTTGTGTCCAAGGTATGTACCACCTCCAATCTCTGTGACATGGCCATGTACTGAATAGCTGAAAGGAATGGCGACCATGTCAGAAAACTCAGATATCAGTGTGACCATGAAAGTCTCAGTGGAGAAACCCTGCTTTGGGCCTTTAGATTACCTATTGTTCAGCTGCCCTGAAAGTTGAGAGAAACAAAAACCATGAGTACTGAATAAATGTTGCAGCAGTTGGAACATGTCGCTGTATTGAGGTTCCCTCATAAGACTTTAGTTTCCCCAGTTATCTGGACTGTCAACGTAACCTTTTAATTTTAGTGTTACAGTTGTCCTTCCCCATTAGATACAGTGTAATAATTTCATGTCATCTGATCTTGCAAAATCCTTTTACTAGTATGACCTTTGTGTCTAATAGAGAAATCTTCACTTCTGTTACTCAGGGCTGGATAATCATACTAGCAGACACGAAGACTACCTGTTTAGGTTAGGAATATAAGTAGGTCTTAACCTAAAAAATCTGCCTCTGGCAGCTCCTCTTGATAGTCTCTTTTTATAGTTATCAGGCATTCCTGTCTGAGAATCCTTCTTTTAGTTTCCAGTCTTACTTATTTTGGGAGGCTAACATAAATTGTATACCTTAAAATTTTATTATTATTATTATTATTATGATGATGATGATGATGATGATGATGATGATTAATTAAAATGCCCAGGAATGGCTGTATTTTCGTTTTAACTGTCTTTGCTAACTGTTTAAGATGAAACAGTCAAACTGACTTCTGTTTCTATCTATTTTTCACAGTCAGCTGAGCTTTTATGGGAGTCAATTCTGGGGAAACTTGAGAGCAGCTTCTCAGTTCTGATAGTGCCATTTTCGTTAGGTGGGTCCAGGTCTTGCTTGACCATGTGGTTTCCCTCAGAAGCATAAGAGTGTCTCCCTTCTCTGATAACTCTCCTCTTCATGGCAAATGCACTCATTGGCTTTATGTTCTCCAGTGGTCTCATTATTTTTCCTGATCTGGAGGTTATTTGGCCCAGAGTTGCAAAGCTCTTTAGAGAAGTCCCCTGTTCCCTGGATTCAGACTGACTCAGAGGGCAAGAGCCAAATATTGGTTTTCTTGGCCCTTTTCATTTAACTTTAATTAAATCCTAATCTGAAACATCCAGCAAATAAATTTTAACAGCCTTATATTACAAGTACTGGGATTTAATGTCTATAACTTTATAATTATTTATCTTTTAATTAATTGGGATCTGTATTATTCTGTCTTATAGGTGATGACTTATTATCTTAAATTAACCCATGTTTTGTTCTTAAAGCAACACTTCTGTAAAACACTAACAGGGAATCTTTAGATCACTTATAAGGAAATTACAAAATAAAAATTTTTAACAAGAGTAAAAATACTTAGTTCGTGTAACAGCTACCCTAAATTTTTTGGCTGAGTTATACACTATATCCCCTGCTTAAATCCTAGTAATCTTGACACAAATCAAAAACCAAAGAAACTTTTGAACATAACTTTAAATGAAATAAAATCTGACCTACTGCTTTCGTAGTCATTCTCACATGTTGTAAGATGGGACACACAGCCTTATTTCAGTTAAGGCAGGGCTCTATATGAATCTTTAGTGTTTTAGATCTAAAGGTGATCTTTGTTTTTTAAATATCATTTTACAAAGTTTACATAAATTGTGTCAGGTCACATGAACATTTGCTAACACCGTATGATATCAGATTTAAAACATGAATTAAAGAAAGGCTGAAAGTTTTAACCTTTACATAGATTAGGCTCTCAATAACTTAAAAATACATTTAAATGGTTCCCCAATGTAAAACGTAACATAAAACTTTACATATCTTATTGATAACAGGTAAATAAATCCCCAATATATTTTTTTACCATATAACTTTAGAACAACAGATTGATATAATGCTCTTTTCAAGTTTCTACCTTACAGACTTGTATACCTGGAAGATATGAGCACATTGACAGCAACACAATTACATTGATGTTTCTACATTAACCAAGTTTAGCTTTTAAAGAAATGGCAGTACAGTTCTCTAAAATAACAGTTCTTATTTATTCAGTAGTTTAATTTTTATGGTTGTTTGCTCTAGAAAAAATAAAACTTAATAACACAGTTTTATGGGTAAACTTATGTTTTCAGAAATTTTTGTCTCTTTAACACATGACTGAATTTTACAATCTTATACACACTTTAGTACAAACTTATACAGACCTTAGTAAATCAATCAGATATCAAACAAAACTACTCATGAATGAGTAATCCCATATGAAATTTACTTTACTTATTTATTAAAATATTAGACAATTGTATTGAAAATTGTAAACCATTTTTTTGTTGTTGAAGGAAAAGTCCTTGAACAAAGGCATATTAGACCTTTTGTAGACATTAATATTTTATTAGATTTTTGAACACCTAGAAAACCTTGTGAGCTTAAATTTAAAGAGCAATTCCCTACAGAACAGAACAGAGGACAGAACCATTCTCATTACTGTCCCGGAGAGGGGTATATGTTAGCCTACCCAGGCCACCTCCCTGTCATCAGAAGTACTCTCCCTTAACTGGATAGCAGATGTTATAAAGGCGTCACTTACCTATGGAGGCCTCCTCTACCAGGAGCTTGCTAATAGTTTTAGTGCTTTGGTTCTCTGCAGTGCTCCACGGACTGAAGGCTCAATCAAAGGCCTTGGAACGTCTTAAGTTGCACACCCCCTAGAGTGGCTCTCCAGTGTGGAGCCCTAGAGGGCAGGCCAGCTTCAGAATTTCCACAGTCTGGTCTTGTGATCTGGTCGGGCAGGGTTATCTCGCTTTGGAACTCCAAAATGTAAGACCAGAATGCAAGAAAAGACCGCTGACTCCAATTAAAATCAAATTAAGGCAAGCTTATTATTTCAACCGGCCAGGCTGCCTCTCCCTCCCAAAATGGCGGGAACAAGACAGCAACCCAACTTTCCTACAGCCCAGATATGTAGCCCAGAAAGATACACAAAAGGGGGGTTACAGATAAGAGAACTTTGACTAGCATCACACTAATGGTATATTACATTTTTTTTTTTTTTGCTGGCCCTAACATCAGAATTTATGAGGACCATTAGAGCCTCAGAGACACGTTGTCTGGCCAGGGAAAGAAAAATATTTATGAGGTATCATTAAAGTTTTAGAGAGCGCTGCTATCTGGTCAGAGATCCAGACATGGGTGAGTTCAAGGCACTGGTAGGCATTCCAAGCAGGTTCAGAATTTGCGCTAATTTATAGTAAAGCCAAAATTATCTTTTCATGGCTTTGTGGCAAGATGGCCCCCAATTTTAATGAAAGATCAGGTTGGATCTATCAACCCTGTCCCTTACTTTTGGAAACTCCCCTACCACCTCCAAGGTTGTGAACTCCTGAGGATTTTGCATTTCTGATAGGTATTCACAGATTTTCTAACTGTTCTCCTCTAATTGTGTCTTACTTGGGGCCGAAGTAATATGAAGGCATTATTCTGGATGAGAGTGGAAAAATTTTGTGTAGCACATATTTGCGTACACATTGGATTCATTATCTAATTTTCCATTCGAAATACTGAATCCCTGACACTAACCAATAGCTGACTAGACTCTGACTACTAAACCATTATGATGGAGAAAAATAACCCAAACAGAATAGAAATACAAGCAGTTCAGAGGAGGAATGGTGTACAGTTGGACTGGTCTTTTGGATGATAAAGGGTTGGTGTTATAAATCCAGTAAATTTTTTGTTTAAATATTTCTCAATGTGTTTTAAAGTAAACAAATATGTGAATTCCTGTCTCCCTTTCTCTGTAGCCTATTCAGCACATGTAATTTTATATGCACATATAGAATCCTACCTGGTATCACACATAGATACTTTTGAGGTTACAGTTACTAGGAAGATACAAATTTTGAGAAGAGATCACTCCTCCAAAACGATTTTGGAACTGAAAATTCAAACTATGGGTGAGCTTCCTAGTTGAAAAACATTATACATAAATCCATGTTTACTAAAATAAATACTTTTGCATCTGTTGATGATATATATTTAATGATGAATTTCGATAGGCATAAATATTGCTACATTTTAATGTCTGTGTATATATATATATATATATATATATATATATATATATACACACTCTCCAGATTTTTCAAAATATGAAATATATGTGTCTTACATTAACTCCCTGAATTCATTCATGTTCATGTATGTGGATTTATAATCTACTTTTTACAAGATTATTCTCAGAAATATTCATCCACCTGAAATACATATTTGTTTTCTAGTACTGAAAACTAACTTCAGTTAATGTTGCCTACAAATCCTAATATTTCTACAGTAACTGACCCACTTAAACATCATTGCCTGTAGATTTGTATGGGACATAATGTGTATTTTGATGTTCATTTTTTTACAACACTGGTACATTATTATTTCTTCAGTTTATGCACATCATAGGATATATATTTTATCCACAAGTTCACAAATTTATAGGCATTTGTTTCACTTTCAATCACTTACTGCTTCAAAACACATGTATTCCTCCAGGTTTCTTAACTGGTCTTTTCATGAGACTTCTTTCCAAACACATTATATTTGATTTCCATAATCAATTTTGAAACAAAGCCCACACACTCTTCATGATAAACCATAAACCTAATATTAAAATTAGATGTATAACCGGTTGGAATGAATGATTGTTTATCAATATAAGATTTCCTATATATTTTCAGATATTAATTCAATCCATTATTTAAAGTGGAATCAGTTATATTATTTATTCAGAATATCGTCTATTCATGCATTATCTCTATATTCATAGACACAGGATACACCTCATTGAACTCCAGTACTAATTAATACATCTTCAACATATTGCTCCCAGAAATGGTGGAAGAAATACCCATGTCACCTGATCTACATATACATTTTATCACAGTAATATTCAGGACACAAAAAACACAAACGTCACACTTATGATTGTACCAAACCTAAACGGAAATTGAACATGGATTACTAAAAACATCCATGTCCAGGTTGCCTAATGTGCTCAAATGAAAATCCTATTGGTGATTACATATTTGTTTTTTCCTAAGATTATATATTCAAACTCAAGCCTGTTGAAAATGTCTAATCCTATTACTCACTTTATACTTTGTCTCATTTCGTAATGTCTCTATTGATATCTGTTTTCCTACATATTTTCCCCAGCTCATTATTGTAACTCATTCTTTACATGTGCTTACATTGACATTCACTTTCTAACCAAAACCCTATTGCTAAAAATATTTTGGTCCGAATCCTATACTCACGCTTTTTTCTAAACCTACTGACTATCTTCTTAATCCTACCTACTGTCCCTTTTTGACTGGATGTTCTCTTCGACATTCAATCATTCAAGAAAAAAGGTCCTATGCCATTTTATATCGATTCAGCTGAGGCATGTGTGCAGAACATAATGCAAAACTAAGTCTCCCAATCAAGGGCCCAATGCCCTTCTGAGCTTCAAATCTTACCAGGATTCCTGTTTTCATACTTATATTTCACCTATATATTCTTGTAAATATCGCAGGTTTCCAATACCATTAATCATCCCGCAGAATTATTCCTAACACAAATCGAACATGTTTTTAACCCTAACCATACACTGTTCCCTCAATCTAACATTGCAGAAGAGCAGGGAAAGTGTTGGTCTTACAATACAGGAATGTAGGGGATCTTCCACATGCTGAGAACCTCAAAGATACATGCAGAAATAATCCCTGGAGAAGATGTATGCAGCTATGAAGGACTTTTGAAAGTGAAAGTCATCTTCCATAGCAAACAACCTGGTCAGGATACAGGTTTGTGTCTGAATCAGCCTCTCTCTTTTTAATGTAGACAAAATGGACCAAACCAGGCCTTTGTGGAGAGCTCTTCCCAGGTGCCTATGGTTTATATACCATTCTAACTTGTGAAAGTGTCACATGAAGTAGGGGCAGCCTCCATCTCAAGGGACCATAAGAAGAAACTGTTAGCACAAAGTGGTTGCCAAGTCAGTGACCTCATTCATTTCAGGAGGAAGTGACCTCACCTCACTTCCTTGTTTTTGGAAGTCTCTGAACTTGGAATCCAGGAAGGCAGGCACCCAGAGCCAGTCCCAGTCCCACTCCCAGTGGTCTCACTTGTTTGGATTTACCAAGGTGAGAATCGGTCTTTCTTGGTGCCTACTAATGTGAAGATGGCCAAATGCCAGAAGAGCTCAGAAGAGGGGCCTTTCCTGAGAAAGCCGGTAATGGCTCACTGCTGGCTCCTGTCAGCTTCACACAGTTGGCCAAGGATACTAGATCTGAGACAAGATAGTCCAATTCCGTGAAACATAGAATGGCCCACCAGTCAGAGAACACTCTGTATAGTCACAGACCTCCTTGGGGGAAGGAGGTGCCTTTCTGGGTGTGGGTGTGTGTTTGTGGTTTTGTCTCATGTTCTGAGAATAGGTAGGAAAGGCAGTTTGTTTGGTTTGGTGTGAACTGTTTCTGGTAAGTCATTTGACAAGGCGATTGTTTCTATTTCTGTGTATCCCACTGTGTCTGTGGTTGTAGAAATTAGAAAAGAGAATGCATCAATGGATGTTTCCTGTCTAGGAGAAAGCTTCCCAGGATTCATCTTGCCCCAGATATGTACAACCTCCAAGATCTTTGACAAAGCCATGTACTGGACAGCTGAATGGAATGGGAGCATCTCAGAAAACTCAGATATCAGTGTTACCAGGAAAGTCTCAGTGGAGAAACCCTGCAATGGGCCTTTTGCTTGCCTATTGTTATGTTGGCCTGAATGTCAGGAAGGTCTTTGCCTCAGGCCAGCCCTTTGTGAAGCCTGAAGAAAACAGTTTTCAAATGGAAATGAGTGGACATCACCTGTGATTCTTTCCTTAAGTGCTTTGGAAAGGGATGTGTCTGAATCAGCATTTTGGCCCTGTGTAAGGCTGTGGCTTAGATTCTCAGCACCTGATGGATCTAAAGAAAGATCCCTTGTGTGCATCCAAAACCAACATCTCCAAAAGAGCACTCATTGTGGATGAAGTCTAACCAACTCCACTAACCAACTCACAGATATAGTAAATAACTTTTGAAGTTGAAGGGACCCCAGTAAACTTTGAAGTAGATACAGGGGCATTATACTCAGCCTTTAAGGCCCCATTGGGCCCTCTATCAAATAAAAGGTCTCTAGTTCAAGGGGCTAATGGCAGTAAATATCGGGCTTGGACAACTAAGAGGTACATGGACCTGTGAAAAGAAAAAATCCATCACTCCTTCCTAGTAATCCCAGAGTTCCCGGCCCCATTGATGGGTGGAGATCTGCTCACCAAACTCTGGGCCATAATGACTTTTAACCCTGAAGGCCCCCAAGTGGAATTTCTAAATCCTTCAGTAAAAACTCCTATAGTCATGGCTTTAACAATGTCAGTAGAAAATGTACATCAACTCACTCACCTTGGTTCAAAGAAATTGCAGGCATTCCTGAAAGATCAAGAACAGAGTTTTCCACTAACCGACTCACAGCGAAAGGAAATAACTGAATGGGTATCAAAAGCGTCTCAGGTCCATCAATTGCTTAATGCTTACCCTTTTAAGCTTCCTGCAGGAAAACACCTTCGAAGAACCAGACCAGAAAAATTTTCAGAAGTGAACTTTACTGAAATTAAGCCAGCAAGGTATGGACTTAAATATCTCCTAGTCTTTGTAGATACATTTTCAGGATGGATTGAAACCTTCCCCCCCCCCCCAAAAAAAAAACAATGGCTCAAATCGTGGTCAAGATGATACTGAAGGATATTTTTCCAAGATACGGCCTGCCTAAGGTAATAGGGTCTGACAATGCACTGGTGTTCATGGCCCAGGTAAGTCATGGGTTAACCTGTACCCTGGTGATTAATTGGTAGTTACATTATGCTTATAGATCCCAGAGCTCAGGACAGGTAGAAAAAATAAATAGAACCATTAAAGAGACCTTAATGAAATTAAGCTTAGAAACCAGCTAAAAGATTGGACTATACTCCTGCCTTATGCACTGTATCATCTAAAAAATACTCCCTCTGTTTCTTTGTGTAACCTCTCCCCCTGTGAAATTCTCTATGTTGCCCCTCCTCCAGTAAGGGACCTAACCCCAACTCTAAGACCTAAGGATCCCTTCCACACCCCCTTGCTTGACACACTTAAAGCTCTTGAAAGAACTCAGCGATACCTGTTAAAACAGCTGGCCACGGCCTACCAACCTGGGGACAAGGAGACTCCACATCGATATCAAGTAAGAGACTTCATCCACATAAGATGACATCAGGTGTCATCCCTGGAACCCCGCTGGAAAGGAAATACCACGTGCTACTTATAACACCTACAGCAGTAAATGTAGATGGAATCCTTTCCTGTATCCATGCCTTCCATCTCAAGTCTGTGCCCTGTCCAGACTCTGGCTGGAAACTGGAAATGACTCGTAACCCTTTCAAATTGTGTATTTGGCATGTGTATAAGGCTATAGACTCTCCCCTTGGCCACCACTAGTCCTAACCCTCATCAGCGAATTCAGCAGCAATGGCTGATCACAAATCCTCATAGACCAGAAGAATGGTCTATCTCGCTTACAGCCCACATAGGGACCTGTTGGTCATCTCAACATTTGTCAGCTGCCTATAGGTTTTTCCTATTGGGATATCCCTGATAAAGCAGATCCCACTAAAATTTCATTAAATCCCGTTTGTATCATAGATAATGAAAACAAATATTATGGATGTAGGGACACGTGAGCCAGATGCAGGTTGGCTAGCCTAGATTACTATGTTTGCCTGGAAGACTATCAAAGCCACAAACAGCCACGGCTGTGTGGGGGGAAAGCCGACTTCTTCTGTAAGTCATGGGGATGTTAGCATACAGGGACTGCCTGGTGGAACTCAAACTGCTCATCAAATTCAATACACAGAATTGGCCATATTACCAATTAGACAACCAAAACTTGTGACCCCCAGAGGGGTCTCCAGATCCTCACATTCTGCATGACCTTTTTAACTTCTGCAAGTGCTCAAAAGGGTTAAAGGAGATTCCCCTATGTGGAGGTTTTTTCCCTCCTTTGCTCACATCCTGAACTATACTTCTCCAATAGTTCCTCAAACTCAGCTTTCTGCTCCAGACTCTCTGCTGGCACTCCCACCTCAGCAACCTGATTTCTCCCCTCGAATTACTAGATCAAAAATCAAAACCTCTGCCGGTTCTCAGACAATTGCCCCCTTGCTGAGGTATCCGGTACTGAGGTACCCCTCCACACACTCACTCCTCTCTTCTCCTGTCAGTGCCCGCACTGGGTCCCATAAGGTCCTCTTACCAGCTAACCCAAAGCTCAAACCAGCTGAGGAGATCCCTCAGACCCCTATCCAGGATGTAATTAAAATGGCCTTTAAAGTTGCTTTGTCATCACTGTAAACAGGTGACTAAGAATTTAAAATACCTCACATGCTTTTTGGGATACTCACTCCCGTCGTCCCCTCTGCTCTACCTGTTCTACTGCTCAAGTTTTTGTTGCTAGGAAAATCCCAAACCCCTTTTCCAATATTCTTTTACATTTCTACTTCCTCATTCTCAGATCCATGAAACTGCTCTCAGCCTTGCCTTCCACGTCTTCCCCCTCTCTACCAGGCCCACAGAAAAGTCTTAAATGACCTTCTCCAGAAGTCTTCACCATGGCTGACTTTAGGACTTTCAGCAAAAGAGTTCCTTTAAAAGAGTTCACTGTAGATAAACTTCTTCTTTTCGTGTTGCCCTGGTCTACTTGGCAACTGGCGAAAAAAAATCAGCACTCCTGAGCTAGACACACCCATACTAGTTTTTCACAAAATATGTGAACAAGGCCTCTGGCCTTGAGTGGGGGCTTCACAGAGATGGCTACATTTCTAAGATAAAGAAGTTACCAACTAGGCTCCATGGTAACAGCTGGCAGGGCGAAAAAAAAAGAGAAAAAATCTCTCCCCCTTTCAGGTGTCCTTGAAAAGTTAACTTGCCCAGAACAGAGGATAAAATAAAAGATAGAAAAACAGCTTTTTGTGAACTTCTGCCGACTTTGAACTTCTGAGCCCCTTCCCTTACATGTTGGGTACAAATTATGAAACTACCTAAACTTGGGGTTCAGGGGATTAATTGATTACAACAAAAGCAATGCCCTCTAAATCCGTTTGCAACCAAATAGGACTGTTTCCTTGTCTTCAGTGCTATCTTAGGTGCTTTGCCTCGTCCGTCCCTATAACAGAAAGATTCTATATACTTAAACATTGTTTATGTTTTCATGAAATAGTCAACAGATGTGATTAATTATGTAATGGTGCAGATGTTTCCCAGAGTGCTCTATGATGACGCAGGTCCATTTAAAGATCAAATAGGAGGGCATGCAACTCAGTTCCGCTGGGAACCTGTATCTCTCACTTTAGCCATCCTATTAGGAATAGGAGTTGCTGCATGAGTGGGCACAGGAATCAATGCCCTAGTCCAAAGGACACAACCAATGCCCTAATTAGAAGCAGCAATAGACCAAAACTTAAAGATAATAAAACCTCCATCACAGCTTTACAGGAATGTTTAACCTCTGTCTATGAATCTGTTTTACAGAACAGGCGAGCGATAAAACCTCCTCTTCATGAGAGAAGGGGGAATTTGTAGTGCATTGAGGGAAGAATGTTGTTTTTGTGCCGGCCACACTGGAGTTGAAAAGAATCTATGAGTAAATAAAGAAAACGCATTGAAGAGCGTCAACGAGAAAGAGAGGCCCAAAAAGGGTGGTTTGAGTCTTGGTTCACACAGTCCGTCTGGTTAACTATGCTTTCATCAGCCCTGGCTGGTCCATTAATAATCCACATATTATTGCGAACTGTAGGACCCTGTTGGCTAAACCATGGAGTTTCCTTTCTCCAAGCTCAAATTGGACAAGTTAAACTTATGGTAATCAGACAACAATATACCACACTAGAAGACATAAAATGTAACACCCATCAGTGATGACTTTTATGATTAAAAGTAACCAGAAGAAGAAGTGGGGAATGAAAGGTTAATGAAATAGGTACTTGTCACTTCCTGTTTTTCTGTACACTTAACAAAACACTGTTGAAATCTTGAGAACTGTTTGCTAATCTTGTTCCCAGAATGTGCTGTCCCCAACTGCCAAACTGCAGAATGTGCTCAGTCACGCAGTTGAAAGCAAACGGCCTACTCGCCCTGACCCATCAATAAACTTCCATCCCTGCCTTCTCCAAGAAAAGTACATAAGCTCTGCTTAAGCTGTTCTCAGGGCTCTCTGCTCTATTCAACTGAGCTCTGAGCCCCAGCATGCTGGACCCACAATGAACCCTTTGTAGTTGCATGAGACAGTCTCTTGGTCATCTCTTCCTCCTATACTCGCCTGACCATTACAATATTTCACCTCTATATTCTTAAAAATATCTTAGGTTCCCAACACCATTATTCATCCAGCAGAATGATTCCTAACACAAATCAAACATGTTATTAATCCTAACCATACCATCTACCCTCAATCTAACTTTACAGAAGAGCAGGCACAGAGTTGGTCTTACAATACAGGAATATAGGGGATCTTTCACCTCCTGAGAAATTCAAAGGTCTATGCAGAAATGATCCCTGGAGAAGATGTAGGCACCTATGAAGTACCTGAGAGAGCAGAAGTCATCTTCCATGGCAAACAACCTGGTCAGGATGAAGGGTTGTGTCTGAATCAGCCTCTCTCTTCTTAATGTAGAGAAGATGGACCAAACCAGGCCTGTGTGGAGAGTTGTTTCCTGGTGCCTATGGTTGATATACTATTCTAACTTGTGAAACTGTCACAGGTAGTAGGAGCAGCCTGCATCTGAAGGGACCCTTGGAAGCAGCTGTTAGGACAAAGTGGTTGCCAAGGCACTGACCTCATTCAGTTCCTGAAGGAAGTGACCTCACCTCACTTCCTTGTTGATGGAACTCTCTGAACTTGGGATCCAGGAAGCCAGGCACACAGAGCCAGTCCCAGTCCCAGTCCCAGTGTTCTCACTTGTTTGGATGTACCAAGGACAGAATCAGTCTTTCTTGGTACCTACTGATGTGAGGAAGGCCAAATGCCAAGAGAGTTCTGAAGACGGGCCTTTCCTGGGAAAAAAGTTAGTTGCTCACAGCTTGCTCTTGACAACTTCACAGAGTTGGATAAGAAGAGGAGATCTGAGACAGGACATGCCATTTTGAGGGAACATAATATGGCCCACCAGTCAGAGGACACTCCAGATAGTCTCAGAATTACTTGGGGTAAGGAGGTGCCTCTGTGGGTGTGGTTGTAGGTTTGTGATTTTCCCTTGTTCTGAAAATAGGTAGGAAAAGTGGTTTTTTTGGATTTAGTGAACATTTTCTAGAAAGTCCCTTGACAAGGCGAGTGTTTCTGTGTCTGTGTATCCCACTGTGTCCATAGTTGTAGACATTAGAAAAGAGAATGCATAAATGGATGTGTCCTGTCTAGTAGAAAGCTTCACAGCATTCATTTTGCCCAATTTATGAATGGACTGCGGCTTGCCTGATCGATGGGCTACACCTGATATCTTCCTAAGTTCCTGTTTTCTTCCTGAATTCTAGAGACTCTCCAGAATAGGCTCATGTTTTTTTGTCCAAGTTATGTACCACCTCCAAGTTCTTTGACATGGCCATGTACTGGATAGCTGAAGGGAATGGCGAGCATCTCAGAAAACTCAGAAATCACTGGGACCAGGAAAGTCTCAGTGGAGAAACCCTGCTTTGGGCCTTATGCTTACCTATTGTTCTGTTGCCCTGAATTTCAGGAAGGCCTTTGCCTCAGGCCACACCTTTTTGAAGCCTGAAAAGAAGAGTTTTGCAATGGAAATAAATGGGCATTACCTGTGGCTCTTTGCTTAATTTCTTTGAAAAGAATGTGTCTTATTCAGACTCTTAAGCCTGTGTGAGGTGGTGGCTTAGAGTCTCAGCACCTGATGGATCTAAAGAAAGATTCCATGTGTACATCCAAAACCAAAATGGCCAAAGAGCAGTCCTTGTGGATGAAGTCTCTCACCTTGCTCTGTAACTTTCCTGACCTCCATCAAGTGAGAATAGGGATTCTTTGGGTCAAATAAGTTCCTCAAACCCTGCAGAGGCTAGCCCGTAGGTACTTAGATTTTCTCATGACTCCAATTCACATAAAGAATCTAAAACCCACAGTCAGTAGGCCTCAACTTTGAGAAGCAGAGCAGTATTAATGGCAGGCCTTTTTGATCATTCCTGGTTCACAGGAAGGGTGTACAGGCCACCCTGACTTTAGGCAAATGAGATGCAAGGGAGATTTTTTGGACACTGTCTTGGGGTGAACACCTCATGGAAACCTCCAGCCAGAAGTTATGATGAGTGCCTAAATGGAAGAAGATGAGGTCATGTGGGATTGTTTTGGTTTGAATCGTGGTCATTTGTGTGGCGGTTGGAAGAGACGACTGGGTCCACCTTGGCTTGAACTCTGGTGTGATTACCCTAAGAGACTGCATTCTGGAACTGACGTCATCGAAGTATTTCCATGAATTGTGTTGGAATTTTAGGAGGCCACGCATGAGATTTGCCCTTGAAAACTGAGATCTAGGCCCAGGGTTGCTTTCCGCAGAGCACTGGGAATCTCAGCCAAGATATCACATGATTTTATTCTGAACGACTTGGCAGCCATAGTTGAGAGTCAAAACACACATGGACCTCACGTTGTAGACCTCAATGCACCTTGCTTCATGTGACCTTTTGGCTACTCTTTGGGAAGACTTGCCTCTGAGAGTTCTCCAAAGCTTTTAAGGAAATGAGCATCCTCAACATTTAATTGTTCCTGAATGAATTGAAACCCACATTGCCTCCAACTTCATGCTTGAAAAATGGCTCGATAAATACCATGAATTTTTTTTTTAAATTTTCATGAACAGGTGGCACTGGAGGACCTTTGGATATCCTGTTGATGATTATGAGTATACCAGACAGTGCCTTGATTGACTGGGTTTCAAGAAAATGGTGTAGAACAGAGATGCCAGTAAGATGGAGTCTGCTGACTAGTGGGCTTATAGCCGTGGTGGGCAGGTGTGTGATGGAATATCTGTGGTGGGGCCATGTGGATCTGCCATTGGCTTCCAAATGGCTTGTGGCTGACATGGTGCAGCCAACAGACCCTTACAAGTAAAGGGACCTTGTTATATGGAGAGGTTTCAGGGGAATGTTCAGAATCAGGTTGCTATGGTCAAGGGGCAATCTATGAGGGATAGAACCTTGGTTGGTGCATTCTCCTACAGACCCTGACCCACCACATATGACAGAACTCCCTTCAGCACTGTTTTTCAGTTGAACTCCTTGTATTTCGTGAAGCAAATACTAAACACCCAGTGCAGCAGCAATAAACACCACAAAATGTGGAGGATGACCCAATGACTTCACAGTCCACAAGGGGAGACACTTAGCCCCCAGTGGCCCCAGTTTACCGACTAGGATTGAATTCAGCACTGCTACCGCATGTTCATTGGAAAATATTAAACCATGTCCTCCAGGTAACATAGATGCAGACCCAGTTGTAATGGTCTCACTACAAGGAAGGTAAAGCTCCTGACAACAACATATATTTCAAGTGCTCAAACTCAGAGGCAGTTTCTCAAGAAGTCTTTATGCCAGCACAGCTCCATGTTTGTGGAGTGTTTACCCTGTCCCTTACTTTTGGAAACTACTCTACCACCTCCCAGGTTGTAAACTTTTGAGCATATTCCATTCCAGATATTTATTCCCAGATTTTCTAACTCTTGACTTTTAATGATGTATTACTTGGGACGAGGGTAATGTCAAGGCATTGTTCTGGATGAGAGTGGGAAAATTTTTGTGTAGCATATATTTGCATACACATTTGGTCCATTTTCCAATTTTCCATTCAAAATACTGAATACCGGACACTGACACCTAATCTACTAGACTCTGACTACTAATCCTAATAAGATGGAGAAAAACAACCCAAACAGAATAGAATTACAAGCATTTCAGAGGAGGCATGGTGTATAGTTAGACTTGCATTTTGCATTATATAAGGTAGGAGTTATACATCTAGTCAATTTTGTGTTGAAATAGTTCCCCATGTGTTTTTCTTTCGATTATTTTATTTTATTTTATTTTATTTTATTAGTTGGTTGTTCAAAACATAACAAAGCTCTTGACATATTGTATTTTATACATTAGATTCAAGTGGGTTATGAACTCCCATTTTTACCCCAAATATGGATTGCAGAATCACATCGGTTACACATCCACATTTTACATAATGCCCTATTAGTAACTTGTATTCTGGTACCTTTCCTATCCTCTACTATCCCTGTTCCCCTCCACTCCCATCTTCTCTCTCTACCGAATCTACTGTAATTCATTTCTCTCTTTGTTTATTTTCCCATTCCCCTCACAACCTCTTATATGTAATTTTGTGTAACAATGAGGGTCTCCCTCCATTACCATGAAATTTACCTTTTCTCTACCTCCCCCCCCCAACTCACGTCTCTGTTTAATGTTAATCTTTTCTTCCTGCTCTTCCTCCCTGCTCTGTTCTTAGTTGCTCTCATTATATCAAATAAGACATTTGGTATTTGTTTTCTACGATTGGCTAGCTTCACTAAGCATTATCTGCTCTAGTGCCATCCATTTCCCTGCAAATTCCATGATTTTGTCATTTTTTAGTGCTGCATATTACTCCATGGTGTATAAATGCCACATTTTTTTAATCCATTCATCTATTGTAGGGCATCTGGGTTGGTTCCACAGTCTAGCAATTGTGAATTGTGCTGCTATGAACATCGATGTGGCAGTATCACTGTAATACGCTCTTTTAAGATTCAGGGAATAGTCCGAGAAGGGCAATAGCTTGGTCAAATGGTGGTTCCATTCCCAGCTTTCCCAGGATTCTCCATACTGCTTTCCAAATTGGCCGCACCAGTTTGCAGTCCCACCAGCAATGTACAAGAGTACCCTTTTCCCCACATCCTCAGCAGCACTTGTTGTTGTTTGACTTCCTAAAGGCTGTCAATCTTACTGGAGTGAGATGGTATCTTAGGGTGGTTTTGATTTGCATTTCTCTGACTGCTAGAGATGGTGAGCATTTTTTCATGTACTTATTGATTGATTGTATGTCCTCCTTTGAGAAGTGTCTTTTCAGGTCCTTGGCCCATTTGTTGATTGGGTTATTTGTTATCTTATTGTCTAATTGTTTGAGTTTTTTGTATACTCTGGATATTAGGGCTCTATCTGAAGTGTGATGAGTAAAAATTTGTTCCCATGATGTAGGCTTCCTATTTACCTCTCTTATTGTTTCTTTTGCTGAGAAAAAACTTTTTAATTTAAGTAAGTCCCATTTGTTGATTCTTGTTATTAACTCTTGTGCTATGGGTGTCCTATTAAGAAATTTGGAGCCCGACCCCACAATATGTAGACCAGAGCCAACTTTTTCTTCTAACACATGCAGAGTCTCTGATTTGATATCTAGCTCCATGATCCACTTTGAGTTAACTCTCTTGTGCATGGCGAGAGGAGGGGATTAAGTTCCATTTTGTTGCATATGGATTTTCAGTTTACTCAACACCATTTGTTGAAGATGCTATCCTTCCTCCATTGCATGCTTTTAGCTCCTTTATCAAATATAACATAGTTGTAGCTTTGTGGATTAGTCTCTTGTGTCCTGTATACCGTACCACTGGTCTACCCGCCTGTTTTGGTACCAGTACCATGCTGTTTTTGTTACTATTGCTCTGTAATATAGTTTGAAATCTGGTATCACTATACCGCCTGATTCACA
The DNA here is from genome assembly GCF_048772815.1 of Callospermophilus lateralis. Taxonomy (NCBI): domain Eukaryota; kingdom Metazoa; phylum Chordata; class Mammalia; order Rodentia; family Sciuridae; genus Callospermophilus; species Callospermophilus lateralis. The sequence continues at coordinate 432,776 of NW_027514651.1, read as the reverse complement.
CTTCCTGCTTAGAATTGCTTTTGTATTTCTGGGTCTTATATTTTTCTATATGAATTTCATGATTGCTTTCTCTATTTCTACAAGAAATGCCATTGGGATTTTGATTGGCATTGCATTAAACCTATAGATAACTTTTGGTAATATCGCCATTTTGATGATGTTAGTTCTGCCTATCCATGAACAGGGTATATTTTTCCATCTTCTAATATCTTCTTCTACTTCTTTTTTTAGGGTTCTATTGATTTATTGTATAAATCTTTCACCTCTTTTGTTGGGTTGATTCCCATGTATTTAATTTTTTTGAGGATGTTTTGCATGAACTGCTTTTCCTCATTTCCGTTTCAGAAGATTTGTTGCTGATATACAGAAAGGGCTTCGATTTATGCGTGTTGATTTTAGATCCTGCTACTTTGCTGAATTCATTTATTAGTTCTAGTAGTTTTTTTTGTTGACCCTTTTGGGTCTTCTATGATTCTATAGAATCATGTCACCAGCACATAGTGATAATTTACGTTCTTCTTTTCCTATTTTTATGGCTTTGATTTCTTTCGTCTAATTTCTCTGGCCAGTGTTTTGAGAACTATATTGAATTGAAGTGTGGATAGAGGGCATCCTTGTCTTGTTCCAGATTTTAGAGTGAATGCCTTCAATTTTTCTCCATTCAGAATGATCCTAGCCTGAGGCTTAGCATAGATAGCTTTTACAATGTCGAGGTAAGTTCCTGTTATCCCTAGTTTTTCTAATGTTTTGAACATAAAGGGATGCTGTACTTTGTCAACTGCTCTTTCTGCATCTATCAAGATGATCATATGGTTCTTATCTTTAAGTCAATTGATGTGGTGAATAATACTTATTGATTTCCATATATTAAAACATCCTTGCATCCCAGGGATGAATCCTACTTGATCGTGGTGCACAATTATTTTTTATGTGCCTTTCAATACGATTCTCCAGAATTTTACTGAGGATTCTTGCATCTAGCTTCATCAGAGATATTGGTCTGTACTTTTCTTTCTTTGAGGTGTCTTTGTCTTGTTTCAGAATAAGGGTGATGTTGGCCTCATAGAATGAATTTGGCAGAGCTCCCTCTTTATCTGTTTCTTGAAATAACTTGAAAAGTATTGGTATTAATTCTTCTTTAAAGGTTTTGTAAAATTCCGCTGTATACCCATCTGGTCCTGGGCTTTTCTTGGTTGGTAGTCTTTTGATTGCTTCCTCTAAATCATCCATTGATATTGGTATGTTTAAATTGTGTGTATCCTCCTGACTCAGTCTGGGCAAATCATGTAACTTAAGAAATTTACCGATGTCTTCATATTTTCTATTTTATTGGAATATAGGTTTTCAAAATAATTTCTAATTGTCTTCTGTATTTCTGTAGCATCTGTTGTGATATTGCCTTTTTCATCCTGTATGTTTGTAATTTGAGTTCTCTCTCTTCTTCTCTTCATTAGCATGGCTAAGAGTCTGTTGATCTTATTTATTTTTTCGAAGAACCAACTTTTATTTTTGTTAGTTTTTTCAATAGTTTCTTTTGTTTCAATTTCATTGGTTTCCACTCTGATTTTAATTATTTCTTGCCTTCTGCTACATTTGCTGTTGTTTTGCTCTTCCTTTTCTAGGGCTTTTAGATGAAGTGTGAGCTCATTTAATTGTTGGTTTTTGCTTTTTTTGATGAATGACCTCCAGGTGATGAATTTCCCTCTTAAAATTGCTTTCATTGTGTCCCATAGATTCCGGTATGTTGTGTCTGTATTTTCATTTATCTCTAAGAATTTTTTGATTCCCTCCTTTATGTCTTCTGTAACCCATGGATTATTCAGTAACATATTGTTTATTTTCCTAGTGATGTAGGATTTTTCCTTCCTTCTTTTATCATTGATTTACAGTTTCATTCCATTATGATCAGATAAAATGCATGGTATTATCTCCACCTCTTTATATTTACTGAGTGTTGCCCTATTGCATAATATATGCTCTATTTTTGAGAGGGATCCATGTGCTGCTGAAAAAAAAGTATATCCCCTTGATGATGGTTGATATATTCTATATATGTCAGTTAAGTCTAGGATATTGATTGTGATATTGAGTTCTATATTTTCTTTATTCAACTTTTGTTTGGAGGATCTGTCTAATGGTGAGAGAGGTGTGTTGAAGTCACCCATAATTATTAGGTTGTGGTCTATTTGATTCTTGAACTTGAGAAGAATTTGTTTTATGAACATTGCAACACCATTATTTGGTGCATAAATATTGATAATTGTTATGTCTTGTTGGTGAATGGTTTCTTTTAACAGTATATAATGTCCTTCTTATCCCTTTTGATTAACTTAGTCTTGACTTCGATTTTATTCTATATGAGGATGGCCACCCCTGCTTGCTTACGAGGACCGTGTGCATGGTATAAATTTTCCCAACTTTTCACCTTCAGCCTGTGTATGTCTTTTCCATTCAGATGTGTCTCCTGGAGGCAACATATTGTTGGATTTGTTTTATTAATCCAAGTTACCAGCCTATGTTGCTTTATTGGAGATTTTAAGCCATAAACGTTTAGAGCTACTATTGATGTATGGTTTGTACTTCCAGCCATGTTTAATTATTTATCTTTGTTTTTAATTTACTTTGTTTCTCCATGATTAGCTTTCCCCCTGCACTCTGTCATTACCCAGTCACTTCCCACTGATGGTTTTGGTTGTTTTTTTTCATTTCTTCCTCATGTAGTGTTTTTCTCAAGATGCTTTGCAATGCTGGTTTTCTGGCTGCAAATTCTTTTAGCTTTTGTTAATCATGAAAGATTTTTATTTCATTTTCGTACCTGAAGGTTAATTTTGCTGGATCCAGAATTCTTGGTTGGCATCCATTGTCTTTCAGTGTTTAAAATACATTGTTCCAAGATCTTCTCGCTTTCATCAACTGTGATGAAACATCCTTTGTTAACCTTATTGATTTACCCCTGAATGTAGTCTGCCTCCTTTTTCTTGTAGCTTTTAATATTTTCTCTTTGTTCTGTATATTAGATATGTTTATAACAAATGTCTTGGTGTTGGTCTACTGTGATTTTTTTGTGCTCAGTGTCCTCTATGAATCTACAATTTGTATATCCGTTTCTTTTTTTTTATTTCTGGAAAGTTTTCTGTAATTATTTCATTCAGTAGGTTACTCATTCCCGTGGTTTGAATCTCTGGACCTTCCTCTATCCAGATGACTCATAAATTTGGTTTTTATATGTTATCCCATATCTCTTGGATGATTTTCTCGTGATTTTTTACCAGCCTTTCTGAGTTGGCTAGACTCTTTTCAAGATGATATATTTTGTCTTCATTATGTGACATTCTGTCTTCTACTTGCTCCACTCTTTTAGTAATTCTCTCAATTGAGTTTTTAATTTGGTTTATCGTTTCCTTCATTTCTAGAATTTTTGTATGATTTTTTTAATTATCTCTATCTCCGTATAAAGATGCTTAACTTCTTTTTTTTAATCTGTTCATGTAATTAATTTTCAATGTGTTCTTTCACTGTTTGGATTTGCTGTCTCATATCTTCTTTAAGGTTCCATTCCATCTTTCTAAGGTATTCCTTGAGTTCTTTATATGATCATTTTTCTGATGACTCAAGGTCCTCCTGAGTATTTAGGCTGTCCTTCATTGTTTGTACTCTTTTTCTTTCTTGCTTTCTTATGCTGCTCATGTTACTTCTTGTTCTGTTTGAGTGCTGAGTTACTGATTAGTCTTATAAATTTATTTCATGATTGGGAGGAAAGATATTAGAAGGGAAGGGAAGAAGTCAATAAGAGAATGAGAGTAGGCAGGTAGAATTCAAGGAAGGGGGAAAAAGAAAATTGAAAAGAAATGAAAAGACAAAAGAAAAAAACAGAAAATAAAGAATGAAAGAAAAATTAAAAAAAATAATAATGATAATAAAAAAATGAAAATTACAATTTAATAATAATAATAATAATAATAATTAATAATAAAATAAAGAAATTTAAAAACTTAAAAACATTAAAAAAGTTAAAGAAAAAAAACAACAACAAGAATGAAAATGAAAGAAAAAGAAAAAAAAAAAAACAAAAAAAACCCAAATTTAAAAAGTAAATAAATAATGATAATAATAAATGCAGTCATAGAGTTTGATTAACTTCTCTTCCAATAGGTGGTGCTGTGCCCACTGGGCCGAGGTTCTCCTCTCAGTAGGTGGGAACCAATCACTATGCAGCTGCTCTTCCTTCCAGACTGGGCGGGTGTCCAATCCTGACACCCTAGGGCCTTCTCTTGTGTTTCCTCAAGCCATGCCCTGCTCACCTGCGACGCTCACCACAATACTGGCAACACGCCAGGTCTGCTGCTCCTGGGAGACCTGTTTTTATGAATACCTGGGCACACTCTCCCGGTTTGCTTCCCTCAGACCCTAAGTTTGTAGAGCTTGGGGCTGAGATCCCCAAGCGAATTTGTTTGCCCTCCGGGAGCCACGCCCCAGTAGCTGGTGCAAGAGACCTCAGTTGTCAGCACTGGTGGGAGCGGTAGCCTGGAGTTCTGTGCCACAAGTCCCGTGCCACTCCTGATTTTCTCGGTCTGGCTATCGCGCTCATGGTAGAGCTGAGAGGGACCCTTAAGGATTCCCTGCTGTGTGGAGAGAGATGGCTAGGGAATTACAAACCTGTCGCTCTGGTTTCAATGAAGTTATCTCCTCCATCCTTGATGTCAGTTCTATGCCATGGTGGTATCCCATGCAAATGGTGATCATTCGTTCCCTTTGCCGGGTGACCGATGCAACTGGTGGGTCCTGACTGTCTCTCCCATGCCCCGTTTCAATCCTTTGGCCACTGCCTATAAAGGCTAGGTTGGCTTCTACCTCTGTAAGTTCAGATGGGCAGACCAGTTATTTCAGCTGGATCGTTAGTGCTGAGTCACGAAACGCAGGCAAACCAGAGGTTGAATGCAACCGATCCGGGCTCGGTGTGTGTTCTGCGTGGCCCAGACTGTTCACCCCAGATTCATGTCAGTGCATCATTGCCTAGTGATCCTGAGCAAACAGTATTTAGACAGTTTATGACTCCCTATTCCAGCGCAGCTGAAGAGGTCAGAGACTTGATCTCTCCATACCCGGCGCCATTTTGGATATCTCTCCATGTGTTTTAAAGTTAACAAGTATGTGAATTCCTGTCTCCCTTTCTCTGTAGCCTATTCAGCAGATGTGTTTTGATATGCACATATAAAATCCTAACTTGTATCACATGTACATTCTTGTGAGGTGGCTGACTTGGCAGACACAAATTGTGAGAAGAGATGACTATCCTAAACACTGCTGGAACTAAAAATTCAACCAATGGGTGAGCTTCCTAGTTGAACAACATTATACATAAATCCATGTTCAGTAAATTGAATATTTTTGGATCTGTGGATGATATATATATCTTGATCAATTACGATTGGCATATCTATTGCTACTTTTGAATGTCTGTGTGTGTGTTTTGTTATATATATATATATATATATATATATATATATATATATATATATATATATATATATATATATACAATCTCCAGATTTTTAAAATATGAAATATATGTGTCTTATATACACTCCCTAAATTCATTCATGTTCACGTATGTGGATTTATAATCAACTTTTCACAATATTATTCTCAGAAATATTCATCCACCTGAAATACATATTTGTTTTCTAGTACTGAAAACTAACTTCAGTGAATGGTACATACATATCCTAATATTTCTAGAGTTACTGTCCCAGTTTAACATCAATGCAAGTAGATTCCTATGGTACATGATTTGTATTTTTACGTTCATTTTTATTCAAAACTGGTACATTACTATTTCTTAAGTTTATGCACATCATAGGATATATATTTTATCCACAAGTTCGCAAATTTATACGAATTTGTTTCACTTTCAAACACTTCCTGCTTCAGGACACATGTATTCTTCCATCTTTCTTGACTGGTCTCTTCCTGAGACCTCTTTCAAAACACATTATTTTCGATTTCCATAATCACTTTTGAAGCAAAACTCACATAACCTTCATGATAAATTATAACTCTGATATTTCCAATGGATGTATAACTGGTTGGAATGAATGATTGTATACCAATATCAGATTTCTTATATATTTTCAGATATCAATTCAATCCATTATTTAGAGTAAAACCAGTTATATTATTTATTCACAGTATGGTCTATGCATGCTTTTTCTTTATATTCATAGACACAGTGTACACCTCTTTGTACCCCCAATACTAATTTATATGTCTTCAAAATATTGCTCCCAGAAATGGTGGAAGAAATACGCATGTCACCTGATCTACATATACATTTTATCACAGAAATATTCTGGACACAAAATGCAAAGATCACACTTATGATTGTACCAAAGCCTAAATGGAAAGAAAATATGGATTACTAAAATCATCCATGTCCAAGTTGCCTAATGCTCTCAAATGTCAATCCTATTGGTGACTACATATTTGTTTCCTCTTAAGATTATATATTCAAACTCAACCCGATTGAAAATGTTTAATCCTATCCCTCACTTTATACATTGCCTGATTTCATAATGTCTCTATTGCCATCTGCTTTCTTACATATTTTCCACAGTTCACCAGTGTGACTGAACCTTCACATGTGCTGACATTTGCTTTCACACTCTAATTGATAACTTATTGCTGAAGAACTTTTTTTCCAAATCCTATACTCACTCTTCTTCCTAAACCTACTGACTATCTTCCTAATCCTACTGACTATCCCATTTTGACTGGATATTCTCTTCTACATTCAATCATCCAACGTACAAGGTCTTATGCCATTGTATATCGATTTATCTGAGACATCTGTGAGAACGTAATTCAATGGTAAGTATCCCAATCAAGGGCCCAATGATTTTCTGAGCTTCAAATCTCACTTAGATTTATTTTTTCATACATGTATTTCACCTCTATATTCTTATAAATATCGCATGTTCCCAATACCATTAATCATCCAGCAGAATGATTCCTAAGCCAAATGGAAAATGTTATTCACCCTAACCATACACTGTTCCCTCAATCTCATTTTACAGAAGAGCAGGGACAGTGCTGGTCTTACAATACAGAAATGTAGTGGATCTTCCATCTGCTGAGAACCTCAAAGCTCCATGCAGAAATGATCCCTGGAGAAGATGTAGGCAGCTATGAAAGACCTGAGAGAGCAAAAATCATCTTCCATGGCAAACAACCTGGTCAGGATGAAGGGTTGCATCAGAATCAGCCAATCTCTCCTTAATGTAGAGAAGATGGACAAAACCATGCCTGTGTGGAGAGCTGTTACCATTTGCCTACAGGTGATATACCATTCTACCATGTGAAAGTGTGACAGGAAGTAGGGGCAGCCTCCATCTCATGGTACCGTTGGAAGCAATTGTTATGATAAAGTGGTTGCTAAGGCAGTGATCTCATTCAGTTCCTGAAGAAAGTGATCTCATCTCACTTCCTTGGTGATGGAACTCTCTGAACTTGGGATACAGAAAGCCAGGCACCCAGAGCCAGTCCCAGTCCTAGTCCCAGTGGTCTCACTTTTTTGGATTAACCAAGGACAGAGTCAGTCTTTCTTGGTACCTACTGATGTGAGGATGGCCAAATGCCAGGAAAGCTCGGAAGAGGGGCTCTTCCTGAGAAAGCAGGTAGTGGCTCAATCCTGGCTCCTGACAACTTCACAGAGTTGGCCAAGAAGACCAGATCTGAGACAGGACAGGCCATTTTGGGGGATCATAGTATGACCCATCAGTCAGAGCACACACCGGACAGTCACAGACCTATTTGAGGGAAGGAGGTGCCATTGTGGGTGTGGGTGTGGCTTTGTGGTTTTGTCTCATGTTCTGAGAATAGGTAGGAAAGGCGGTTTGTTTGATTTGGAGTGAACAGTTTCTAGTAAGTCGTTTGACAGCGCAAGTGTTTCTATGTCTGTGTATCCCACTGTGTTTGTACTTGTACACATTAGAAAAGAGAATGCATTAATGGATGTGTCCTGTCTCGTAGAAAGCTTCCCAGCATTCATCCAGCCCAATTTATGAATTGACTATGGCTTGCCTTATTGATGGGCAATACCTGCTAACATCCTAAGTTGCTGTTTTCTTCCTGAATTATGGCCACTTTCCAGAATAGGCTCATGGTTTTGTGTCCAAGATATGTACTACCTCCAAGCTCGGTGACATGGCCATGTACTGGATAGCTGAAGGGAATGGCGAGCATCTCAGAAAACTCAGATATCAGTGTGACCAGTAAAGTCTCAGTGGAGAATCCCTGCTTTGGGCCATTTGCTTACCTATTGTTCTGTTGCCCTGAGAGTCAGGAAGGTTTTTGTCTCAGGCCACAGCTTTTTGAATCCTGAAGAAAAGATTTTTCAAATGGAAATTAATAGGATTCACCTTTGGCTCTTTTCTTAATTGATTTGGAAAGAGGTGTGTCTGAATCAGCCTCTTGGCCCAGTGTGATTCTTTGACTTAGATACTCAGCACCTGATGGATCTAAAGAAAGATCCCATGTGTGCATCCAAATATAAAATGGCAAAAAAGAGCAGTCATTGTGGATGAAGTCTTTTGCCTTCCTCTGTAAGGTTTCTGAATTCCATCAAGTGAGAATAGGGATCATTTGGGTCAAATGATTTCTTCAAATTAATTCAGAAGCTTTCCAATAGGTGCTTGGGTTTTCTCATCTCTCCAATTTACATAAAGAATGTGTACCCGACACTCGGTAGGCCTCAAATTGGTGAAGCAGAGCAATATTAAGGTCAGGCCTATTTGATCACTTCTGGTACACAGGAAGGATGTACAGGCCACCGGGAATTTAGGCAAATGAGGGCAACGGAGCTTATTTTGGACACTGTCTTGGGCTATGCTAATGCTCTCAAATGTCAATCCTATTGTTGACTTCATCTTTGTTTCTTCCTAAGCTCATACATTCAACCTCAACCCTGTAGAAAATATCTAATCCCATAACTCACTTTATTCTTTTCCTGATTTCCTAATGTCTCTATTGATATCTGCTTTTCTACATATTTTCCCCTGTTCATCATTGTGACTGACTCTTCACTTGTGTTGATATTTACATTGACTCTCTAACCAAAACCCTATTGGCAAAGAACTTTTGTTCCAAATCCTATACTCACTTTTCTTCCTAAACCTACCAACTATCTTCCTAATCCTACTGACTATAACTTTTTGAATAGATGTTCTCTTCTAAATTCAATCATCCAAGTAAAGTTTGGGCGAGTGCCGGAGAAAGAGACCACCAAGAGACTATCTCATGCAACAGCAAAGGTTTTATTGGGGGTCCAGCATGCTGGGGCTCAGAGCTCACTTGAATAGAGCAGAGAGACCTGAAAACAGCTTAAGCAGAGCTTATATACTTTCCTTGCAGAGGGCAGGGATGGAAGTTCATTGATGGGTCAGGGAGAGTGGATGGTTTGTATTCAACTGGGTGAGGGAGTACATTCTGCAGTTTGGTAATTGGGGACAGCATATTCTGGGAACAAGATTAGCAAACAGTTCTCAAGATTTCAACAGTGTTTTGTTACGCATACAGAAAAACAGGAAGTGACAAGTACAAATTTTATTAACCTTTCATTCCCCACTTCTTCTTCTGGCTACTTTTAATCATAAAAGTGATCATTGTGGGGTGTCACATTCTATGTCTGCTAGTGGGGTATTACCATAAGTTTAATTTGTCCAATTTGAGCTTGGAGAAAAGAAATTACACGGTTGAGAAAACAGGGTTTTATAGTTAGCAATAATATGAGGATTATTATTGGACTGGCTAGGGTTGATAAAAACGTAGTTAACCAGGGGGACTGTGTAAAAAAAGACTCAAACTACCATTCTTGGGCCTCTCTCTCTCTCGTTGTCGCTCTTCAAAGGCATCTTTTTAATTTACTCATAGATTTTTTTTACAACTCCAGTATTGTAGACATAAAAACAACATTCTTCCCTCAATGAAGCACAAAGGCCCCCTTCTCTCATGAAAAGGAAGTCCAACCCTCGACTGTTCTGTAAAACAACTTCAGAGAGAGAGGTTAAAGATTCGTTCAAAGCTGTGATGGAGGTTTCTAATATCTTTAATTTTTGATCTATTGCTGCTTTGGGTCATTTGTTGTGTCCCATGGGCCAGAGCAATGGCTCCCATGCCCTACCCTGCAGTAACTACTATTCGTAATAGAATGGCTAAGGTGAGGGACATATGTTTTCAGCGGAACTGTGTTCTATGCCCCCCTCTTTGATCTTCAAATGAACCTGCATCATGATAGAGCACTCTGGGAAACATCTGCACCATTACACAATTAATCACATCTGTTGACCATTTCATGAAAACATAAACAGTGTTTAAGTATATAGAATTATACTGTTGTAGGGACTGACAAGGCAAGGCACCTAAGATAGCTCCAAAGACAGGAAAACAGTCTTTTTTGGTTGCAACCAGATTCAGGGGGCATTGCTTCTGTTGTAATCAATTAATCCCCTGAAACCCAAGTTTAGGTAGTTTCAGAATTTTGTACACAACACGTAGGGAAAGGGGCTCAGAAGTTCACAGTCTGCAGAAGTTCACAAAAAGCAGTTTTCGTTTCTGTTTTTTCCTCAGTTTGGGGCAAGTTAACTTTTCAAGGACACCTATGTGGGGGAGAGCTTTTTCTTCCCTTTCTTTTTTTTCAACCTGCCAGCTGTTTCCATGCAGCCCAGTTTGTAACTTCTTTATCTTAGAAATGTAGCCATCTCTGTGAAGCCCCAGCTCAAGGCCAGAGGCCTTTTTTTCACATATTTTGTGAAAAACTATTAAGGGTGTGTCTAGATTAGGAGTGCTGGTTTTTTTAGCCAGTTTCCAAGGAGACCAGGGCAACACGAAAATAGGAAGTTTATCTACAGTGATCTCTTTTATAGGGACTCTTTTGCTGAAAGTCATAAATCAGCCATGGTGAAGACTTCTGGAGAAGGTTAATTAAGACTTTTCTGTGGACCTGGTACAGAGGGGGACGACTTGGAAGGCAGGGATGAGAGCAACTTCCGTGGATCTGAGAATAAGAAAGGAGAGATGTAAAAGAATATTGGGAGAGGGCTTTGGGATCTTAATAGCAAGAAAAATTTGAGCAGTAGAACAGATAGAACAGAGGGGGAAACGGGAGTGAGTATCCCAAAAAGCCTGTGAGGGACTTTAAATTTTTAGTAACCTGTTTTCAGTGATGACAAAGCAACATTAAAGGCCATTTTCATTACATTTTGGATAAGGGTCTGAGGGTTCTCCTCAGTGGGTTTGAGCTTTGCATTAGCTGGTAAGAGGACCTGGAGGGACCCAGTGCGGGCACTGACAGGAGAAGAGAGTAGTGAGTGAGTGGAGTGGTACCTCAGTACCTGCTACCTCAGCAAGGGGGCAATGGTCTGAGAACTGGCGGAGATTTGGGTTTTTGATCTAGATATTGGAGGGCAGAAATCAAGTTGCTGAGGTGGGAGTGACAGCAGAGAGTCTGGAGCAGAAGGCTGAGGGTAAGCATCTATTGGAGAACCATAGTTCAGGATGTGAGCAAAGGAGGGAGAAGGCCTCCACATAGGGGAATCTCCTTTTGCCCTTTTGAGCACTTTCAGAAGTTTAAAAGGTCACGCAGAATTTGAGGATATAGAGACCCCTCTTGGGGCCATCGGTTTTGGTTATCTAATTGGTAATATGGCCAATGCTGTTTACAGAATTTGATGAGGAGTTTGGGTTCCATCTGGCAGTCCCTGTATGCTCACAGCCCCATGACTTACAGAAGAAGTCTGCTCTCCCCCCCGCACAGCCGTGACTGTTTGTGGCTTTGATACTCCGCCGGGCAAACATAGTAATCTAGGCTAGCCAACCTGCATCTGGCTCACGTGTCCCTACATCCATAATGTTTGTTTCCATTTTCTATGGTACCGAAGGGATTTAATGGAATTTTAGTGGGATCCTCTTCATCAGGGATATCTCAATAGGAAAGACCTATAGCCAGCTGACAAATGTCTGGGTGGAGAGATGGCCACCAGGTCCATAAGGGGGCTGTATGTGAGATAGACCATACTTCTTTTCCAGTAGGATTTGTGATCAGCCATCGCTGCTTAAGGGGCTGATGAGGGTTAAGACTACTGGTCGTCAAGGGGAGAATAAATGTCTTCCAGGATCTTCTTGACAACCATTTGCTCTGTTTCTTTTTTTTTCTTTTTTCTTTCTTTTTTTTTGTGGGGAAGGCTTCAATCCGTCCTGAAAATGTATCTTCAAAGACTAGAAGATATTTAAGTCCATACCTTGCTGGCTTAATTTCAGTAAAATCCACTTCCCAGAATTTTCCTGGTATGGTTCCTCGTAGGTGCTTTCCTGCAGGAAGCTTGGAAGGGTAAGTATTAACCAATTGATGGACCTGACAGGCTTTTGTTACCCATTCAGTTATTTTCTTTCACTGTGAGTCGGTTAGTGGAAAACTCTGTTCTTGATCTTTCAGGAATGAATGTAGTTTCTTTGAACAAAGATGAGTGAGTTGATGAACATTTGCTACTGACATAGTTACAGCCATGATTATAGGAGTATTTACTGAAGGATTTAGAAATTCCACTTGGGGGCCTTCAGGGTTAAAAGCTATTTTGGCCCAGAGCTTGGTGAGCAGATCTCTGCCCATCAATGGGGCCGGGCATTCTGGGATTACTAGGAAGGAGTGATGGATTTATCCTTTCCCCTGGTCCATGGTCCCCTTAGTTGTCAAAGTCTGATATTTACTGCATTTAGACCCTGGAATTAGAGACCTTTTATTTGATAGAGGGCCCAATGGGGCCTTAAGGGCTGAGAATATTGCCCCTGTATCTACTTCAAAGTTTACTGGGGTCCCCTCCATTTCAAAAGTTACCCTGAGGTCGGGGAGAGGATCTGAGCCCCGACTTTCTTAGTCATCCTCCAGAGTCAGAATGTCTGGCTGGCGTGGCTGTCTCTTTCTAGGGCACTGTTTGGCCCAGTGTCCTTTTTCTTTAGAGTAGGCACATTGATCTGAGGCCAGGGGTGGCCTCTAGTGTGGGCCCAGGTATCCCTTTCTGTCTCTCTGTTTCTTAATTTCTGGCCTGTTTGTTGTTGTGACCAGGACCTTAGTCAATGCCTTAGTCTGTCTTTTGCTTCTCTCATCCCCCCTTTGCTCCCTTCTCTTCCTCAGTTTCACTCTTATAGTACACCTTGTTGGCTTCTCTAACTAAATCTCTCAAAATCATATCTTGTAATCCATCTAAGCATTGTAACTTTCTTTTAATATCTAGGGCAGCTTGCCCAATAAAGGCCATTGTGACAGATGCCTTTTGATCCTCCGCCTGAGGATCGAAAGTAGTATATCTCCTTTATGCCTCCATAGTTCTCTCTAGGATCATAGAGGTAGATTCACCAGGCCCTTGAATAATCTCTCTTACCTTGGCCAAATTAGTTGGTCGCCTAGCGGCCACTAAGATACCCACTATTAGAGCCCGGTGATAAGTGGACAGATGCTCCCTACCTTCAAATGTGTAGGGGTCCCACTTGGGTCGTTTCAAGAGAAAGCCGGCTTTGATTATGTTGGGAAGTTGTGTTGGTCACCCATCTAGTCTGAGGATATTGTTTTCTAGCATCCAGGAGGATTCTCTTTTGTTCCTCTGTCATGAAGAGAGTCCCTATGAGTTGTTGGCAGTCATCCCAAGTAGGCTGGTGTGAAAACATCAATGACTCAACCAGACCTGAGAGCCAGGTTGGGTCCTCGGTAAAAGGAGGATTGTTATTTTTCCATTTATATAGGTCTGAAGAGGAGAAGGCCAATACTGGTAGGCTTGCATTTTTCCTCCATGGCCGTTCTCAATCATTGGCCCATAGGAATGGAGGGGGAGCAACACGGGAGTTTCAGGGTTTTAAATCATTTGACGCTGTCGAGTTCCTTTAGCCAGGCCAGCTTCCTCCAGGGTAGGAAGGGCTGTGTGTGCTGCAGGGGAGTTATCTGGAGTGCGCTGGGCTGGCTTATCTTTCTCCAATGGCGGAGAGGCTGAGTCAGCAGCAGGGGAATCACTTAGAGGGTGTTGGGGGTTGTGGGATGAGGGTAGAAGATAAGGAGGGGGATGAGAGTCCAGTAGAGTCAAATCTTGTGACTCAGGGAGAACAGAGGGTGGAGGAGGAGGATGAGCAGAGGGTTTGAGAGATCGTGGGGAAAAGAGTAGGAGCAGGGACATGGCAAGGAAAGGCTTCACCCATGGAGGAGGAGATTTGCAGAGGTCCTGCCAAGTTAAGATATATGGCTGTTGATCGGGATGGCTATGTGGCCCTGGCTGTAAGACAATATCTCTGACTTATTAAATTAGTGCGAAGTAGAAAGATCCTTCTAGGGGCCATCCGAATGCAAAGGTGGGTCATTATGAGGCACAGAGAGTCTGCCAGGTCCAGCGTTTTACTGAAAAAGAAAGATTCTGAGCCCTTAAGCGGACTTTGGTCCAGTGATCAAGGTCAGAGACAGAGGCATTGAAGTGACCTGTCCCATAATGAAAGATACACAAACAGTAAAAGCAACTCTCACGACACAGACAAGACAAGATAATAAAGACAGGCAATGAACGTCCAACACTGAGACCAAGACTGAGCAGCCGGCAAAACCCGATGGGCTGGCAATACCGAATCTGAAACAAAACATCACTGAGTCGAGGAGACTATTGTTCCTTGATTCCCGAGTCCTCTGTGGCGTCCCCCAGAGCCTGTGGCTCTGTGACACATCTGCCAGCCACCGTCAAAGAGAGCTCATGCAACTTCATCAACAGCCATTTTGCCAAGCCCTAACCTGAAACCTGAAACCAGAAAGAGGCGCCTTACTTTCCCTGAGAGTAGCCCATTGAGGTCTCTCTTCCGCCCCTGCCGGATCTCGAAGGAACCTCCATATATAAAGGTCGGGAGAGGGTTGGGGGAAGACACCACCAAGAGACTCTCTCATGCAAAAGCAAAGGGTTTATTGGGGGTCCAGCATGCTGGGGCTCAGAGCTAATTTGAATAGAGCAGAGCTCATATACTTTCCTTGAAGTGGGCAGGGAGGGAAGGTTATTGATGAGTCTGGGCGAGTGAGCAGTTTGCGTGCAACTGGGTGAGGGAGTACATTCTGCAGTTTGGCAGTTGGGGACAGCACATTCTGGGTAAAAGATTAGAAAACAGTTCTCAAGATTTCAACAGTGTTTTATTAAGCATACAGAAAAACAGGAAGTGACAAGTACCTATTTTATTAACATTTCACAACCAACTATACTTTGCCAGATTTCCTAAAGTCTCTATTGATATCTGCATTCCTACATATTTTCCCCAGTTCTGCATTGTGACTGATTCTTCACATGTTCTGACATTTACATTCACTGTATACCCGAAACCCTATAGCTAAAGAACTTTTGGTCCAAATCCTATACTCACTCTCCTATATAAACCTACCGACTATCTTCCTAATACTACCGATTACTCCTTTTTGACTGGAAGTTCTCTTTTACAATCAATCATCCAAGTTACAAGGTCCTATGCAATTATATATCAATTTATCTGAGACATCTTTGCAGAACATAATTCAAAGCAAAGTATCCCATCTGTGCAGAAAATAAATCAAAGCTTAATACCGAAATCAAGGGCTCAATGCTTTTCTGGACTTCAAATCTTACCTAGATTTCTGTTTTCATACTCATATATTTCACCTATATATTCTTGTAAATATTGCAGGTTTCCAATACCATTATTCATCCAGCAGAATGATTTCTATTCCAAATCGAACCTGTTATTAACCCTAACCATACACTGTTCCCTCAATCTAACATAAGAGAAGAGCAAGGACAGAGTTGGTCTTAAAATACAGGAATGAAGGAAATCTTCCAACTGCTGAGAAACTAAAAGGTCCATGCACAAATGATCTCTAGAGAAGATGTAGGTAGCTATGAAGGAACTGAGAGAGCAAAAGTCATCTTCCTTTGCAAACAACATGGTCAGCATGAAGTGATGTGTCTGAATCAGCCTCTCTCTTCTTTATGTAGAGAAGAAGGACCAAACCAGGCCTGTGTGGAGAGCTGTTCCCAGTTACCAATGGTTGATATACCATCCTAACTTGTGAAAGTGTCACATAAAGTAGGGGAAGCCTCCATTTCATGGGACCTTTGGAAGTAAATGTTAAGACAATGTGGTTGCCAAGGCAGTGACCTCATTCAGTTCCTGAAGGAAGTGACCTCACCTCACATCCTTGGTGATGGAACTCTCTGAACTTGGGATCTAGGAAGCCAGGCACACAAATCTAGTCCCAGTCCCAGTCCCAGTGGTCTCACTTCTTTTGATTTACCAAGGACAGAGTCAGTCTTTCTTGCTACCTACTGATGTGAGGATAGCCAAATGACAGGAAAGATCTTAAGAGTGGCCTTTCCTGAGAAAGCAGTAAGTGGCTCACCGCTGTCTCCTGACAACTTCACAGAGTTGGCCAAGGAAACCAGATCTGAGACAAGACAGGCCATTTGATGGGAACATAGTATGGCCCAGCAGTCAGAGGACACACACGATAGTCAGAGACCTACTTTGAGGAAAGAGGTGCCTTTGTGGGTGTGGGTGTGTGTTTGTGATTTTGTCTAATGTTCTGAGAATAGGTACGAAAGGCAGTTTGTTTGGTTTGGAGTGGACGGTTTCTAATAAGGGTTTTGACAAGGCGAAGGTTTCTATGTCTGTGTATCCCACTGTGTCCATGGTTGTAGACATTAGAAAAAAGAATGCAGCAATTGATGTGTCCAGTCTAGTAGAAAGCTTACCAGCATTCTTCCTGCCCAATTTATGAATGGAATGCGGCTTGCCGTATGGATGGGTAACACCTGCTATCTTCCTAAGTTCCTGATTTCTTCCTGAATTCAGGCCACTCTCCAGAATTGGCTCATGGTTTTGTGTCCAAGATATGTACCACCTCCAAGCTCTGTGACATGGCCATGTACAGGATAGCTGAAGGGAATGGCGAGCATCTCAGAAAACTCAGATATCAGTGTGACCAGGAAAGTCTCAGTGGAGAAACCCTGCTTTTGGCCTATTGCTAACCTATTGTTCTGTTGCCCTGAATGTCAGGAAGGTCTTTGCCTCATGCCACCCCTTTGTGAAGACTGAAGAAAAAGTTTTCAAATGGAAATGAATGGGCATCTCCTGTGGCTCTTTGCTTAATTGCTTTGGAAAGGGATGTGTCTGAATCAGCCTCTTGGCTCTATGTGAGGTTGTGGCTCAGATTATCAGCACCTGATGGATGTAAAGAGAGATCCCATATGTGCATCCAAAACCAAATTGGTCAAAAGAGCAGTCATTGTGGATGAAGTCTCTCGCCTTTATCTTTAAAGTTCTTGAACTCGATCAAGTGAGAATAGGGATCCTTTGGGTCAAATGAGTTCTTCAAAGACCTGCAGAGGTGCTTGTGTTTTCTCATGACGGCAAATCACATAAAACTATATACCTGATACTCAGTTTTCCACAAATTGGAGAAGCATAGAAGTATTAACGTCTAGCATATTTGATCAATCCTGGTTCACATGAAGGGTGTCCAGACCACCCTGATGTTACACCAATGAGGGCAAGGGAGTTATTTTGGCCACTCTCCTGGACTCCGTCACTCATGGAAACCTACAGCCAGAGGTTATGATTAGTGTCTATATGGAAGAAGATGAGGGCCATATGGGAGTGTTTTGGTTTTAATTTTGGTCATTTGTGTCCGGTTGGAAGACATGACTGAGAAAACCTGGGCTTGAACTCTGGTGTGATTCCCCTTATAGACTAAGTTCTGGAACTGACTTCAGAGAAGTATTGCCATGAATTTTGTTGGGATTTTAGGAGGCCACCTATGAGAATCACCCTTGGAAACAGAGATCTAGGCCCAGGGTGGCTTTCCAAAGAGCCCGGGAAATCTCAGCCAGGATATCACATGATTTTATTCTGAAAGACTTGGCATCCATAGTTGAGAGTCACAACACCCATGGACGTCACATTGTAGACCTCAATGGGCCTGGCTTCATGTGGCCTTTTGGCCACTCTTTGGGAAGCCTTGCCTGTGAGAGTTCTCCAGAGCATTCATTGAAATGAGCTTCCTCACCATTTAATGGTTCCTGAATGAATTGAAACCCACAGTGCCTCCAACGTCATCTTTGAAAAATGCCTTGATAAATACCATGAAATTTTTGAAATTTCCATGACCAGGTGGCACTGGAGAACCTTTGGATGTTGCTGATCATGAGTGTACCAGACAGTGCCTTGATTGACTGGGCTTCATGAAAATGGTGTAGAACAGAGATGCCAGTAAGTTGGAACCTGCTGAGTAATGTGCCTAGAGCAGTGGTGGGAAGGTGTGTGATAAAAAATTTGTTTTTGGGCCATGTGGATCTGCCATTGGCTTCCAAATGGCTTGTGACTGACATGGTGCAGCCAGCAGACCCTTACATGAAAAGGCATCTTGTTATATGGAGATGTTTCCGGGCAATGTTCAGAATCAGGTTGCTATGGACATGGGGCCAAGCTATGTGCGTTAGAAGCCTGGTTGGTGCATTCTCCTGCAGACGCTGACTCATCACACATGACAGATTTGCCTCCAGAACTGTGTCCCAGTTGAACTCCTTTAATTTCATGAAGCAATTGCCAAAGTCCCAGTGCAGCAGCAAGAAACACCACGAAAATAGAAGATGACCAAATGGCTTCACAGTCCACATGAAAAGACACTTATCCCCCAATGGTCACCGTTTACTTACAAAGAGAGAATTCAGCACTGCTGCCTCATGTTTCTTTGGAAAATAAGAAACCATTTCCTCCAGGTCACATAGATGCAGACACAGATTTGATGGTCTCACTAGAAAGCAGCTAAAGCTCCTGACAACAACATATATTTCAAGTGCCCAACCTCAGAGGCAGTTTCTCAAGAAGTATTTAGGCCAGCAGAGCTCCATGTTTATGGAGTTTTTACCCTGTCCCATACTTTTGGAAACTCCTCTACCACTGCCAAGGTTGTAAACCCCTGAGCATATTCCATTCCATATATATATTCACAGATTTTCTAACTCTTCTCCTCTAATTGTGTCTTACTTTGGGCGAAGGTAATGTCAAGGAATTGTTCTGAATGAGAGTGGGAAGATTTTGTTTAGCACATATTTGTATACACATTGGATTCCTTTTTCTATTTTACATTTGAAATACTGAATCCCTGACACTAACACATACCCTAATAGATTCTGAGTACTAATCATAATATGATGGAGAAAAATAACTGAAACAGAATAGAAATACAAGCAGTTCAGAGGAGGCATGTTGTATTTTTGGACTTGCGTTTTGCATTATATAGGGTAGGAGTTATAAATCTAGTCCATTTTTAATTGAAATAGTTCTCCATGTTCTTTTAATGTTAACAAATATGTGAATTCCTGTCTCCATTTCTCTGTAGTCTATTCAGCACATGTATTTTTATATGCACATATAGAATCCTACCTGGTATCACACGCAAATTTTCATGAGTTACATGATTTGGCAGATACAAACTGTGAGAAGAGATCACTCCTCCTAAACGATGTAGGAACTGAAAATTCAACCTATGGGGGAGCTTCCTAGTTAAAAAAAGTTATACATAAATCCATATTGACTAAAATGAATATTTTTGGATCTGTGGATGATATATATTTCACTGTGTAATTAGATTGGCATATATATATATATATATATATATATATATATATATATATATATATATATATATACTCTCCAGATATTTCATAATATTTAACATATGTGTCTTATTATACACTCCCTAAATTTATTCTTGTTCATATATGTGGATTTATAATCAAATTTTCACAAGATTATTCTCAGAAATATTCATTCACCTGAAATACATATTTGTTTCCTAGTATTGAAAACTAACTTCAGTGAATAGTGCATATAAATCCTAATATTTCTACAGTAACTAACCCAGTTTAATATCAATGCAAGTAGATTCCTATGGGACATGACATTTATTTTGAAGTTCATTTTTATTCAACACTGGTACATTTCTATTTCTTGAGTTTATGCACATTATAGCATATATATTTCATCCACACGTTCACAAATTTATAGGCATTTATTTCACTTTCAATCACTTTCTGCTTCAGAAACATGTATTCCTCCATGTGTCTGACTGGTCTTTTCATGAGACTTCTTTCCAAACACATTATTTTCGATTTCCATAATCACTTTTGAAGCAAAACTCACACACTCTTCATGATAAACTATAACACTAAGATTACAATTAGACGTATAACTAGTTGTTATGAATGATTCTATATCAATATATGATTTCTTATATATTTTCAGATATCAATTCAATCCATTATTTAAAGTGGAACCAGTTATATTATTTATTAACTGTATGATCTATTCATGCATTATCTCTATATTTATAGACACAGGGTACACCTCGTTGTACCCCCAATACTAATTTATACATATTTTAAATATTGCTGCCAGAAATGGTCGAAGAAATACTCATGTCATCTGATCTACATATACATTTTATCACAGTAATATTCTGGACCAAAAAAGCAAAGGTCACTCTTAAGATTGTACCGAAGCCTAAATGAAAAGTGAGCATGGATTACTAAAACCTTCCATGTCCAGGTTTCCTAATGCTCTGAAATGTCAATCATATTGGTGACTACATATTTGTTTCTTCCTAAGATTATATATTCAACCTCAAGCCTGTTGAGAATGTCTAATCCTATCACTCACTTTATACTTTGCCTGATTTAGTAATGTCTCTATTTATGTCTGTATTCCTACATATTTTCCCCTGTTCATCATTGTGACTGACTCTTCACATATGATGACTTTTACATTCACTGTCTACCCGAAACCCTATTGCTTAAGATCTTTTGCTCTAAATCCTATACTCACTCTTCTTTATAAACCTACCGACTATCTTCCTAATCCTACCGACTATCTCTTTTTGAGTAGATGTTCTCTTCGACATTCAATCATCCAAGGTACAAGCTCCTATGCCATTGTATATAGATTTATCTGAGACATTTTTGCAGAACATCATTCAAAGCTATGTGTACCAATTAAGGGCCCAATGCCCTTCTGGGCTACATATCTTCCCTAGATTTCTATTTTTATACTTATATTTCACCTATATATTCTTGTAAATATCATAGTTTCCCAATACCATTATTTGTCATGCAGAAATATTCCTAACCCAAATTGAACATGTTATTAACCCAAACCATACACTGTTCTCTCAATCAAACTTTACATAAGAGCTGGGACAGGGTTAGTTTTACAATACAGGAATGTAGGGCATCTTCCACCTGTTGAGAACATCAAAAGTCCATGCAGAAATGATCTTTTGAGAAGATGTAGGCAGCTATGAAAGACTGAGAGAGAAAAGTCATCTTCTATGGCAAACAACCTCGTCAGCATGAAGGGATGTGTATGAATCAGCCTCTCTCTTCTTAATGTAGAGAAGATGGACCAAACCAGTCCTAGGTGGAGAGCGGTTCCCGAGTGCCCATGGTTTATATACCATTCTAACTTATGAAAATGTCACAGGAAGTAGGGGCAGCCTCCATCTCATGGGACCCTTGAAAGCAACTGTTCGTACAAAGTGGTTGTCAAGGCAGTGACCTCATTCAGTTCCTGAAGAAGTGATCTACCTCACTTTCTTGGTGATGGAACTCTCTGAACTTCGGATCCAGGAAGCCAGGCACCTGGAGCCAGTCCAGTCCAATACCCATTGGCTCATTTTTTTGGATTTACCAAGGAGAGTGTCAGTCTTTCTTGGTACCTACAGATGTGAGGATGGCCAAATACCAGGAGAGGTCTGAATAGGGTCCTTTCCTGAGAAAGCAGGTGGTGGTTCACTGCTGGCTCCTGACAACTTCACAGAGTTGGCCAAGGAGACCAGATCTGAGATAGGACAGGCCATTTGGGGGGAACATAGTTTGGCCCACCACTCAAAGGACACTCCGGATAGTCACAGAGTTACATGGGAGAAGGATGTGCCTTTGTGGGTGTGATTCAGGTTTTGTCTCATGATCTGAGAATAGGTAGGAAAGGAGGTTTGTTTGATTTGGAGTGGACTTCTTCTAGTAAGTAGTTTGACAAGGCGAGTGTTTCTATGTCTGTGTATCCACTGTGTCCGTGGTTGTAGATATTAGAAAAGAGAATGCAACAATTGATGTGTCCTGTATAGTAGAAAGATTCCCAGCATTCATCTTGCCCAACTTATGAATGAACTGAGGCTTGCCTTATCCATGGGTAACACCTGCTATCTTCCTAAGTTTCTGTTTCCTTCCGGAATTCTAGCCACTCTCCAGAATAGGCTCATGGTTTTGTGTCCAAGATATGTACCACCTCCAAGATCTGTGACATGGCCATGTACTGGATAGCTGAAGTGAATGGCGAGCATCTCAGAAAACTCAGATATCAGTGTGACCAAGAAAGTCTCAGTGGAGAAACCCTGCTTTGGGCCTTTTGCTTATCAATTGTTCTGTTGCCCTGAATGTCAGGAAGGTCTTTGCCTAAGGCCACCCCATTGTGAAGCCTGAAGAAAACAGTTTTCAAATGCAAATGAATGGGCATCACCTGTTGCTCTTTGCTTAATTGCTTTGGAAAGGAATGTGTCTGAATAAACCTCGTGGCCCTGTGTGAGGTTGTGGCTTAGATTCTCAGCACCTGATTTATGTAAAGAGATATGCCATGATTGCACCCAAAACCACAATGGCCAAAAGAGCAGTTGTTGTGAATGAAGTTTCTCACATTCATTTGTAAGTTTCCTGACCCCCATCAAGTGTTAATAGGGATCCTTTGGGTCAAATTATTTATTCAAAGCCCTGCAGAGGCTAACCCATAGGTTTTTGGGTTTTCTCATGACTCCAAATCATATAAAGAATCTATACCTGACAGTCAGTAGGCCTCAAATTGGAGATGCAGAGCAGTATTAACACCTGGCCTATTTGATAACTCCTGGTTCAAAGGATGGGTGTCCAGGCCACCGTGAATTTAGGCAAATGAAGGGCAAGAGAGCTTATTTTTGAGACTGTCTTGGGCTGCACCCCTCATGGAAAACTCCAGCCAGAGTTTATGATTAGTGTCTATATGGAAGAAGATGATGGCCATGTGGGAGTGTTTTGGTTTTAATTGTGGTCATTTGTGTAGCGGTTGAAAGAGATGACTGGATCCACCTGGGCTTGAACTCTGGTGTGATTCCTCTTAGAGACTGAGTTCTGAAACTGACCTCAGAGAAGTATTGCCATTAAATGTGTTGGGATTTTAGGAGGCCACGCATGAGAATCGCCCTTGGAAACTGAGATCGAGGGCCAGGGTGGCTTTCCAGATTGCACTGGGAATCTCAGCCAGGATATCACATGATTTTATTCTGAAAGACTTGGCAGCCATAGTTGAGAGTCTAAACACACATGGAACTCACATTGTAGACCTCAATGATCCTGGCTTCATGTGACCTTTTGGCCACTCTTTGGGAAGGCTTGCCTGTGAGTGTTCTCCAGAGATTTCATTGAAATGAGCTTCCTTACCATATAATGGTTTCTGCATGAATTGAAACCCACAGTGCCTCCAACATCATCCTTCAAAAATGGCTAAATAAATACCAACAAATTTCTGAAATTTCCATGACCAGGTGGCACTGGAGAACCTTTGGATGTCATGTTGCTGATCATGAGTGAAATAATTCCCCACGCAAAGACACTTCAAAGGGAGAATTCAAATTTTATTGCAAAAAAGCTGTGTGATTATATAGAACTAAGGGGGAGATGGTAGGGCTTAGATAAATGACAGCAACCCGTTTATTGAAAGCAAGTTCTTTCAGATATCATCTCCAGAACCCAGGAATTAGTTCTCATTGGGGCTAAGGTTCTCCACCAGTGAGATTTGAAATTGGCGCTGGCGGGAGAGTTCACAAGTGCGGGAACTTTTCGCACCACTGCAGAAATGAAGAAGGTAGGAAGAAGAAGTCCTTAGGCACCATGTTGGGGTTTTTCTCTGGGGTATGGCTGCCATTTATACTTTTCCCAACATTCCTCCCTTTTTGTTTTCTTAGGAAGTGGGGCGTCGTTTTTAGATCTGGCTGCTTCCTGCTGTATGGGGGTGCTGTGAGGCCTAGAAAGGGAAGGGGAGGAATGCTCGGGGGGCAGGTCTGGGAATATCATGGCAGCAAGAAATAAAACCCAGTGGCTATAGACAGCTACTTCCGTAGGGGTGAAGTCAATGAAAGTTCCCTGAAGCCACAAGTTGTCGATGGCATGGAACCAGTCCTGGATGGAGGAGATTGTTGGTATCAGCCACTGGTCCTGTAACAGAGACTCTAGAAAATACTGGAAGCGTTGCCTGGACAAGGTGCCACAGGACCTGAAGAAGATCAGAGTGAATAAAAACAGAATGAAGATAAAAATTAAAGCAAAGGTCAATTTTTGGCAGAAGTTCCATGTTGGGGGAATGACATAGAAGAGGCCAAGGGCCATGAGGAAGCTTAGAAGGTCATAAAGATTCAAGAATCCAGGATGGCAGATTAAGAGGTTTTCCGAGCTTGTTGTCTCCCACTGTCTGATGTCCATTGCATTCCATCGTGCCTGGTAGTGAGCTTCATCACGGAGTGAACTGTTCTCTTGGAGATGTTGGAGGTTCGTCGGTCATCAGAGGCTGGTAGTGCCTAAGCAAAAGCTAGTTGAAAGTTTGATTATGAATTTTTTGCAGTTGGGTTTGAAGGAACTTCATTATGCAGGGCAAGAGAGCACAAAAAAGGAGCATCCCAATAAGGGGCCCAGAGAGAGGTAGTAAGTACATGGCAAGATAGGATTGGAAGAACCTCGTTATGGGATTGGAGGAGGTAGGTTTGAGCAATTGGGTCGATAATTCCTGCAATTTAACAACTTTTTTTTAATTAGCCCAGATTCATTAACATAATAGCAACATTCTCTCTGAGGAATAGGCATGTACCCCCTTTTTCTGCAGTGAGAAGATCAATTGCCCTTCGGTTCTGTAAAGCCACTTGTGCCAATGAAGTAACCTGCCACTGCAAGGAGCCAAGAGACTCAGCAGTGGTATCGAGTGCTTCCTGCAGTTTTTGTTGCACGTCATTGGATGCCCATAGAGCATGACTTATAGCTCCACCAGAGAGACCGAGACTCGCCACTGAGGTTGTTTAAGTGAGGCCTACCAGAACCGGCAGAAAGACTACCCTACGGGTGCGGGAAGGTAGGGCCAACTGTCGGAATTCAGTGGGAGTATACAAAGAAAGCAGAGGAACTACAGTAACCAAGATACAGGTGCCAGAGACATTGATCGTTGAGGTACTTAAAGACCAATTACACCAGATAAAATGTCCAGGTTGCATAACGCAGGGCTCTATGGGGTGCTATAGCTCAAGGAACAAATGGGTAAAGGATTCATTATTGGCAGGTGGATACAGATGAAAGGAAATAAAGTATTGTTGGAATAACTTTCCCACAGTGGGATATGTGTCACATGTAGGGGTTGTCCTTACTTAGAGAAATTGTAGGTTTTTGCTGAAATATTTCCTGCCGCTAATGGGACCGCTGCAAGAAGTGGACGACTAAGTGAAGCACAGAGAAAGCACTGAGAAGTAGGCACCAAAAGAATGGAGGAGTTTAATAATCGAAGAGTTTGGTGTAGCAAATTGAGCCATGTGGAAGGGGGACCTTAGGGGGTTGAAGGCTCTGAATCCTCTTTGGATGAGCTATGGATAAGATCTCGAAGTTTTGATTCTGACTCCTTAATGTGTTCGACTACCTGGATGGTTGCCTTAGGTGGCGTAATCAGGGTGCGGCCAACAGTCATCCACCCTGTGGGTCTGGCTGAGGTTGTCCGAGCATAGACAGCAAACTCAACATAGCCCCAACATTTGGCCTTGGGGTCAGGTGTATCTGAAGTATATGATCCATTGTTATCGGATGAAGAGCCTTTATGCCACTTTAGGTAACTAGAAGTCCACCCTTCAGGGTAGCCAAGTGAGTGGTAAGAACAGCTACCACGTTCATCATGGAACCTGCATGACCAATAGGGACACCCATTATATATCTCAGGCCACCAATGACAATAGTCTTTGGTTTGATTAAAAAGGAAGCAAATGAAAGGCCAGTTCCAGCTACCAGGGACGAAGGTCCTTGAAGGTGACAATTTTAGGGGAATAGAGGTGCAGTTGTGGATGAAGCAAGTAGTTGCATCCACTGCGCGGACCTTCTGCATGCCATGTTCTGAGTATCGTTCCCGAAGAGTGAATAAATACATGGTAGGTTAGGAGGGTAAAGAAAAGTCCCAACAGAGCACAGAAAAGAAGCAGAGCACAAAAAAACAAGCAGTTAGAGAAGACTAGGGTGTTGGGAGAGCTCATTGTGCCTTCTTTAAGAGGAATTGGGCTGCAGGGAACACCGTGTGAGCCGCAACTTAAATGGGTGAGATGGGTGTGGAAAGCAGGAGTAAAGGGGAGGTTCAGGAGGTGATTCTTGGAGTTCCTCTGGGGTGGTCCTGTCATCAGCAGGTGGGGCCTCCTGGTGATATGGCTTCAACCTAGAAATGGGAATCCAGGGAGTGAGATGGTTGTCTGATAAGGAGAGTTTGGCGGCAGTGGGGTTACAGAGAATGACAGGATAGGGGCCTTCCCATTTTGGTGCAAGAGTCCCTTTCTCCTCTTTGGTATTATAATAGACTAGACTCCCAGGTGTTAAGGGAGGAGTGTTTGGAGAGGAGACTGGGTCTGGAAGAAGCCAGTTCTTATATTTCCAGTGTTCCGAGCGGAGATGAAACAAGAGAGGCAAAGACAAATCTCGGGTGAGAGGTCCTTGTGAAATGACCAACCCAGGGGGTATAAGAGGTCTTCCATACATTATCTCAAAGGGAGACAGTAAAGATGGTTTCTTAGGGAGAGCTCTGATTCGAAGCAAAGCCAAAGGAAGGATTTTGACCCAGTCTAAGTTTAATTCCATTGTCAATTTGGTAAGGTCTTCCTTCAGAGTACGATTTACCCTTTCCACTTTCCCTGAAGCCTGGGGGTAATATGGACAGTGGAAATGCCACTTGAAAGAGAGGGCTTGAGAGACCTTTTTTGTGATCCTAGAAATAATCTCAGGGCCATTGTCATATTGTAGGGAAGTCGGCATACAAAACCTGGGGATGATGTCTGTAAGTTAGATTGAAGCTACAGTGGAAGCCTTTTTATTGGAAGTGGGAAATGCCTCAACCCAAACAGAGAAAGTGTCCACAAAGACAAGGAGGTATTTAGTGTGCCATACTGTGGGCATGTTGGTGAAGTCTACTTGCCAGTCAGCAGCGGGAATGTGTCTCCGGGCTTGGTGGAAAGGGAAAGGTTTGGGCCTTAAAGGAGTATGAGGGTTGGTCCGCTGACAGATCTGACAATTAGAGGCTATATTCTCTAGCATGGCTATGTCAGAAGGGTTGAGGGAGAAGAAGCTCTGTAAAAAAAGGGTCAAAGACTGAGAATTGGAATGGTGTAGAGTATGAAGGAACTTGAAAAGATTTTTGTTTTTACTGGAAGAAGTAGGGGCTTCAGATGAGCTGTCTAAAGTGGCCATAATATGTCCCCCATGGGGGCCATAATTGGAAGTGGTAGCAGCCATTCGTGCCGCCTGGTCAGCTTTGGCATTGCCCTCAGTGATAAGAGAGCCATCCTTCTGATGTGACCTACAATGGACAACTCCCAACTGGGTGGGTAAGTGGGAGGCCTCTATCAGATTGGTTAAAAGAGCCGAATTAGTGATCGCATTACCTTTGGTGTTAAGTAGGCCTCGCTCCTTTCATATTGAAGCATGGGATAATAAGATCTGGAAGACATATTTTGAATCAGTATAGAGGGTGAGGGATTTGCCTTGTGCTAGTAGGCAGGCACGAGTGGCTGCTATAAGTTCAATCTGCTGGTTGGTAGTTCCTGAAGGCATAGCTTTGGCCTCTATAATCTCAGTGGCTGAAACTACAGCGTATCCAGAGTAATGAGTGCCGTTCTGCCTAAAGGAACTGCTGTCAGTAAACCAGATAAGGTCAGGCTTGGTGAGTGGTTCCTCAGAAATGGAACAATGACAGCGGAGGAAATCATCTAAGGTTTCCAAGCAATTATGAGTTGGTGTGTTAGACGTGGGAGTCATTGGGAGCAGTGAGGCAGGGTTCAGTGCAGAGCATGGGAGGAAAGTAATATTAGGGTTTTCCTGAAAGAAAGTGAGGAGCGACAGAACTCTGGATGGAGGAAGGGTTTGAAGGCCCTTATAAGCTGAAAGATCTTTCAAGTGATGTGGGGAGTGGATAGTTCAAGGTGCCCCAAAAGTCAGCTTAGAGGCTTCTTTGTGTAAAATTTGTCCAGCAACCAGAGCTCTTAAGCAAGGGGCCCACCTACGAATGGTAGAGTCTAGTTTCTTGGAAAATATGCCACAGGTGCAAATGTAGGCCCATAGTTTTGACCTAAGACCCTAAGTGCTTGCCCCCCTTTTTCATGGACATATAGATGAAATGGTCTTGAAAGATCAGGAAGGTGAAGGGCAGGTGCCTTTAAGAGGAGTTGCTGAAGCCTGCGGAAGTGGTAGATGGGGGAGAAGACAAGAGATTCACTAGGGGGTCCATTTGCTAGGTCATACAGGGGTTTGGATAGAAGAGAATAATTTGGGATCCAGGCCCTAAAATAACCTGCTACTTCTAGGAATGATAGTATTTTGGCTTTCATATGGGGCACTGGAAGATCAGAGAGGAGTTGCCTCCTATCCAGTGTTATTTCCTTTTTCCTGGGTGTAAGGCAAAAACCAAGAGAGGTGACAGAAGACTGGGAAACCTGTGCCTTGTGGGGAGACTCCCTATATCCCTTGTCTGCTAGGAAATTAAGAAGCTGAGCGGTGTGGGATTGAGAGTGTTCCCAGAGGGACTACATAGAAGAAGGTCATTGACATATTGAAGGAGAATAGAGTCAGGACAGGTCGGGTGAAAGAATGTGAGGTCCTGGGCAAGAACTTGGCAAAAGAGATGGGGGCTGAATCCCCGTGGGAGGACAGTCCAGGAAAGCTGATGAGAATGGTGGATGTGAGAGTCAGTCCATGTAAAAGCAAAGATATTTTGAGATTCTGAGAACAAGGGAATAGAAAAGAATGCATCTTTTAAATCTAGGACCGAGAAGTGGGTAGTAGTGGCAGGAATCTGAGAGAGGAGGGTGTAAGGGTTGGGCACTAGCGGGTGGATGGGGACCACAGAGGAGTTGACAAGGAGAAGGTCTTGAACCAGCCTGTAGGACACGTTAGGTTTCTTAAGTGCCAGAATGGGGGTGTTGAAAGGAGAGTGTGTAGGCCTAAGATACCCCTTTCGTAATAAATCCTGGATGATGGGTTCTAATTCGAGGAGGGCTGTGGTTGTGAGTGGATATTGTGGTTGACTAATATATCTTGAAGGGTCCCGTAAGACAGTATGAATAGGACTGCATTTAGCCATAAAGGGTGTAGTTGTGTCCCAAACCTCAGGCTTAACTAGTTTAGAGAGTCATGGAGGAGTGCTTGAAGGAGGTGTATCTGCCCCTAGGAACATCATGAGGAAATGAGAGGTAGGAGAGGTGTGGGGTGATATGTGAATGGTGACTTTTAATAGTGAGAGTATGTCCCTTCCCAGAAGGGGAATGGGGCAATGGCTCATAACGAAAAAGAAGTGAGTGAAGGACAAAAGGGATCCCTGCATATAACATGATGGGGGGGTTTGAGGGAAAATCTGTTTAACTCCTACCCTGACAATAGGAGTTTTTGAGGGTGTGGTAGAACCCCAATATTCCCTTAAGACTGATAAAGTGGCACCAGTATCCAAGAGGAAGGTAATGAAGCATCCATCCACCAGGAAGGTAACCCTAGGCTCTTGATTCTTGATGGTAATAGTCTGGAGGGAAAGCCCAGGACTCCTTCAATCCTCCTCTGCCAAGCCCAAGAGAGGCTGTGGTTGCCGGGCGGCTGACCAATCTCCCTTTTGGGTTGTTGGGCAGTCTGCCCCCCAGTGTCCCCTTTGATGGCATTTTGGGCAGGGGTTGTACGGTGTCCTCAGTGAAGGACAATCCCTGGCCCAATGTCTCTCCTTACCACATTTGAAGCAAGCTCCCGGGGGTGTCATATTGGGATGGCGTGGTGATGGCCTTCTCTGAATGACCTGGGCCAACATTTGGAATTTGGCATTTTCAGCCCTCTGCCTACGGCATTCACTTTCATCCTCTCTATCATAAAAAACCTTGAAAATGAAGATTTTGGTCTAAGGAGTAGCAGGGCCCTTTTCAAGCTTTTTAAGCTTGGCTTTAATGTCAGGGTAGCTTTGGGCCAGAACATATGTCATTAAGACATGACGGCCATCAGGGGTTTCTGGGTTGAGGTTTGTGTACTGTTGAAGGGCCTTGGTTAGTCTATCCAGGAATTCTGAAGGTGTTTCCTCCTTCCTTTGAATGACCTCCTGCACCTTTTTAAAGTTAACAGCCTTACGGATGGCCTTTTTCAGGCCCGCCAAGGGGCAGGATGTAAAAAGGTCACGAGACTGTAAGCCTTCAGGGGTGTTGTAATCCCATAGAGAATCCTGCTCTGGGACAGCATGAGGGCCTGTGGGGTGGTTAGGATTGGTCCTATGATTTTCATCAGCATGGGCTTGGGCTAGCTCCCAGACCCATTGCCTTTCCTCAGGGAGAAGTGTATTGGCCAAGAGCATGTAGATGTCATGCTGAGTGAGGCTATATGCTTGCAGGACCCATTGAAACTCGTGAATGTAAGTGGTGGGGTCAGTGGTGAATGAGCCTAACTTCCTCTCTAGCTGAGTAATGTCCGACATGGAGAAGGGCACGTGGACTCTGATGACACCCTCGGGACCAGCTACCTCATGAAGGGGTGCGATGGTCTTGGGGGTGGGAAGGAGTCCCTTAGACCTGGTAACAGGAGGACTGAAAGAGGCAGGAGGCGGACAGGAAGGAGAGGGAGGGGAAGGGAGTGTCTCTTTGGAAGAGGAGGAGGTGGAGCAGGCAGAAGAGGGCGGAGGGGAGGAGGATGAAATGGAAGGCTGAGGATACTTGGAATCAGGCAGAGGAAGAGGAGGGTATAGCGGGAGAGAAGGGGCAGATAGGACTGGGGGATAAGGTGGGGGTTAATCTGCTGGGCTGAATGAGGAAGAATCTGTGAAGTCAGGAGTAGAAGTAGGGGAAGAGAAGGGTTTGCAAACAAGGAGGACCTGAGAGGGAGGGCAGGAGGAGCAGCGACAGGGTGCTGTGTGAGAAGGCTAAAACCTTAAATGCAGGGAATCTCACTCCACTTTTTCAGATGCTGGCAGTAGTTAAAAAGATCCCAGAGAAGGTTTGGATGTAAGGAGCCTTCTGGAGGCCAATGATTTCCATTATCCAGTGGATATGTAGGCCAATCTTGGGTACAGAATTTGATTAGAAGTTTGGGCTTGATGTCTGGTGTGAGGGAGAGTGTGGCCAGATTTTTTATTAAACATTTGAGAGGTGAGGCTTCAGGTACAGATGAAGAGGTGCCCATTGTCACAGGGAGAGAAGGAAGAGAGAGAGAGAGAGAGAGAGAGAGAGAGAGAGAGAGAGAGAGAGAGAGAGAGAATAAGAGTAAGCGAGAGAGACAAAGAGAAAACCCGGGCTGGAACGGCTTCCAGGAAGCTCAGGGCGAACGGTGGTCAGGTGGGCGTCCCCAAAATGACCAGCCGTCATGAGGAAATACAGAGGGCACTACCTGGTCGTCACCAGTGAAGTGCGATCTGTGAGACCCAATGGGTTCGGAGCCACGGGCAACCTGACGTCAGGAAAGTTTTCGAATGCAGCAGAAAAAGTCAGTAATGAAAACAGAACTCTGGTTCCGGCAGAATGCAGTTCCAGGACGGGAGTTCAGTTTTCCCCGAGCAGAGAGGCAGCTTCAGCCAGACACAGCAGCCCTGCAGCAAACAGCAACTCTAGCCAGCAGCGGCAGCGGCAGCAGAGGAGAAAAACCAAAGAGCCTCTCATGTAAACTCAGAAGCCTCATGCCCCAAAGGAAAACGGATCACCAGAGGGTCCACTGCGACCAGTAAAGGTCTTAGTGGCAGGAATTTCCTGCCCCCTACAGGGCGTCTAGAGTGTGTCAGATGATCACGGTCACAAAACCAGCGGTAGCCTGAAGGGAGTTGGAGAGCCAGGGTCAGGGGAGGCTTACATATATCAGATCTGTTGTGAGTGCAGGAAGCCGGCATCTGAAAAGAGTGGACCTGGGCGGAGTGTCTTGGCGGGGCAGGGAACGGGGCTCTTGTTAGAAACAGCTCACCCATATTCTCACACGGGGCAACAGAATGAAAGAACTTCCCACGCAAAGGCACTTTGCTGGGAGAATTCCAATTTTATTGCAAAAAGCTGTGTGCTTATATAGAACTAAGGGGAAGATGGAAGGGCTTAGATAAATGGCAGGCAAAACGTTTATTGGTAAGTTCTTTCAGATATCAGCTCTGGAGCCCAGGAATTAGTTCTTATTGGGGCTAAGGTTTCCCACCTGCGAGATTTCAAATTGGCGCCAGCAAGAGAGTTCACACGGGTGGAAACATTTTGCACCACTGCAGAAAAAAGAAGGTAGGAAGAAGAAGTCCTTAGGCACCATGTTGGGGTTTTTTTCTGGGGTATGGCTGCCGTTTATACTTTTCCCAACAATGAGTATACCAGACAGTGCCTTGATTGACTGGTTTTCATGAAAATGGTGTTTAACAGAGATGCCAGAAAGTTGGGTCCTGCTGAGTAGTGGGCCTAGAGCAATGGTGGGCAGGTGTGTGATAAAACATCTGTGGTGGGGCCATGTAGATCTGTCATTGGATTCCAAATGGCTTGTGACTGACATGGTGAAGCTAGCAGACCCTTATATGTAAAGGCACCTTGTTACATAGAAAGGTTTCAGGACATTGTTCAGAATCAGGTTGCTATGGTCAAGGGGGCAAGCTATGTGGGATAGAAGCCTGGTTCTTGTATTCTTCTGCAGACCCTGACCCACCACACGTGACAGAAATCCCTCCCGCACTGTGTCCCCGTTGAACTCCTTGTATTTCGTGAAGCAAATACCCAACTCCCAGTACAGCAGCAAGAAACACCATGAAAATAGAGGATGACCATATGGATTCAATGTCCACACAGGGAGACATTTAGCCCCCAGGGGCCACAGTTTACCTACAATGGAAAATTCAGCACTGCTGTCTCATGTTCATTGGAAAATAAGAAACCATGTCCTCCAGGTCACATTGATGCAGACCCAGCTTTTATGGTCTCACTATAAAGGAAGCTAAAGCTCCTGACAACAACATATATTTCAAGTGCCCAACCTCACAGGCAGTTTCTCAAGAAGTCTCTAGGCCAGCAGACCTTCATGTTTGTGGAGGGTTTACCCTGTCCCTTACTTTTGGAAACTCCTCTACCACTTCCAAGGTTGTGAACTCCTGATCATATTCCATTCTATATATGTATTCACGGATTTTCTAACTCTTCTCCTCTGATTGTGTCATACTTGGGCCGTAGGTGTTGTCAAGGCATTGTTCTGAATGCGAGTGGGAAGATTTTTGTGTAGCACATATTTACATACACATTGGATTCCTTTTTCAATTTTCCATTCAAAATACTGAATCCCTGACACTAACACATACCCTACTAGACTCTGACTACTAATCCTAATATGATGGAGAAATATAACCCAAACAGAATAGAAATACAAGCAGTTGAGAGGAGGCATGGCGTATAGTTTGTCTTGCCTTTTGCATGATATAGGGTAGGAGTTATAAATCTTGTTAATTTTTTGTTGAAATAGTCCTCCATGTGTTTTTAAAGTTAACACATATGTGAATTTCTGTCTCCCTTTTTCTGTAGCCAATTTAGCACATGTATTTTTATATGCACATATAAAATCCTACCTGGTATCACACGTACATTTTTGTGAGGTGGCTAACTTGGGAGATACAAAGTATGAGAAGAGATCACTCCTCCTAAATATTTTTGGAACTGAAAATTCAAACTATGAGTGAGCTTCTTAGTTGAAAAACATTATACATAAATCCATGTTTAGTAAAATTAATATTTTTGGATCTGTGAATGATATATATTTCATGATAAATTTTGATTGGCATATATATTGCTAATTTCTAATGTATCTGTGATATATATATATATATATATATATATATATATATATATAATTTTCAAAATATGAAATATATGTGTCTTATTATACACTCCCTAAATAATTCACTCATGTTCATGTATGTGGTTTTATAATCAACTTTTCATAAGATTGTTTTTAGAAATATTCATCCACCTGAAATACATATTTGTTTCCTAGAACTGAAAACTCACTTCAGTGAATGGTGCAAACAAAGCCTTATATTTCTACAGTAACTGACCCAATTTAACATCAATGAAAGTAGATTTCTATGGGACATGATGTGTATTTTGATGTTCATTTTAATTCAACAATGGTACATTACTATTTCTTCAGTTTTTATACATCGTAGAATATACATTTCATCCACAAGTTCACAAATTTAAAGACATTTGTAACACATTCAATCACTTCCTGCTTCAGAACACATGTATTCCTCCTTGTTTTTGACTGGTTATTTCATGAGACTTCTTTCCAAACACATTATTTTCGATTTCCATAATCAATTTGGAAGCAAAACTCACACACATTTTATGATAAACTACAACCCTAATATTACCATTAGATGTATAACTGGTTGGAATGAATGTATGTATATCAATGTAAGATTTCCTGTGTATTTTGGGATATCAATTTATTCCAATTTCTAAATTTGGAACCAATTATATTATTTATTCACAGTATGGTCTATTCATGCATTCTCTCTATATTCATACACACATGGTACACCTATTTGTGCCCCCAATACTAATTTATATCTTTTCAAAATATTGCTCTCAGAAATGGTGCAACAAATACTCATGTCACCTGATCTACATATACATTTTATCACAGTAATATTCTGGCCACAAAATGCAAAGTCACACTTACGACTGTACCAAAGCCTAAATGGAATGTGAGTATTGATTATGAACATCACCCATGTCCAGGTTGCCTAATGCTCTCAAATGTCAATCCTATTGGTGACTACATATTTGGTTCTTCCTAATATTATTTATTCAAACTCAAGCCTGTTGAAAATGTCTAATCCTATCGATCACTTTATCATTTGCCTGATTTTCTAATGTCTCTATTGATATCTGCTTTCCTACATATTTTCCCCAGTTCATCATTGTGACTGAGTCTTCACATCTGCTGACATTTACATTTTCTCTCTACCCGAAACCCTATTGCTAAAGAACTTTTTGTCCAAATCCTATACTCACTCTTTTTCCTAATCCTACCAACTATATTGCTAATCCTACCAACTATCCTTTTTTGACTGGATGTTTTCTTTGACATTCAATCATCCAAGGTACAAGGTCCTATGCCATTGTGTATAGATTTATCTGAGACACATGTGCAGAACATAATTCAAACCTAAGTATCCCAATCAAGGATCCAATTCCCTTCTGGGCTTCAAATCTTACCTAGATTTCTGTTTTCATACATATATTTCCCCTCTATATATTCTTATAAATATCGCAGGTTCCCAATAACATTATTCATCCAGCAGAATGATTCCTAAGCCAAATCAAACATGTTATTAACCCTAACCATACTCTGTTCCCTCAATCTAACTTTACAGAAAAGCAGGGACAGAGTTGGTCTTACAATACAGGAATGTAAGAAATCTTCCACCTGCTGAGAAACAAAAAGGTCCATGGAGAAATGAACCCTGGGGAAGATATAGGAAGCTATGATGGACCTGAGAGAGCAAAAGTCATCTTCCACGACAAACAACCTGGTCAGGATGAAGGGGTGTGTCTGAAGCAGTCTCTCTTTTCTTAATGTAGAGAAGATGGACAATACCAGGCCTGTGTGGAGAGCTGTTCCCGGGTGCCTATGTTTGATATACCATTCAAACTTGTGAAAGTGTCACAGGAAGTAGGGGCAGACTCCATCAATTGGGACACTTGGAAGCAACTGTTAGGACAAAGTGGTTGCCAAGGCAGTGACCTCATTCAGTTCCTGAAGGAAGTGACCTACATCACTTTCTTGGTGATGGAACTCTCTGAACTAGGGATCCAGGAAGCCAGGCACCCAGAGGCAGTCCCAGTCCCAGTCCCAGTGGCCTCACATGTTTGGATTTACCAAGGACAGCATCAGTCTTTCTTGGTAACTACTGATGTGAGGATGGCCAAATGCCAGGAAGGTCTGAAGAGGGGCCTTTCCTGAGTAAGCAGGTAGTGTCTCACCACTGGCACCTGACAACATCACAGTGTTGGCCAAGGAGTCCAGATCTGACATAGGACAGTCCATTTTGGAGTAACATACTATGGCCCATCAGTTAGAGGACACTCCGGATAGTCATAGACCTACTTGCGGGAAGGAGGTGACTTTGTGGGTGTGTGTGTTAGTTTGTGGTTTTGTCTAATGATCTGAGAATAGGTAGGAAAGTCGGTTTGTTAGGATTGGAGTGGACTGTTTCTAGTAAGTCTTTTGACAATGTGAGTGTTTCTATGTCTGTTTATCCCACTGTGTCCGTGGTTGTAGACATTAGAAAAGAGAATGCATCAATGGATGTGTCCTGAATAGTAGAAAGCTTCACAACATTCATCCTGCCCAATTTATGAATGGATTTTGGCTTGCCTAATGGATGGGCAAAAACCACTGTCTTCCTAAATTCCTGTTTTCTTCTTGAATTCTGGCCACTCTCCAGAATAGGCTCATGGTTTTGTTTCCAAGACATGTACCACCTCCAAGCTCTGTGACATGGCTATGTACTGGATAGCTGAAGGGAATGGGATCATCTCGGGAAACTCAGATATCATTCCAGAAACCCTGCCTTGGGCCATTTGCTTACCTATTGTTCTGTTGCCCTGAATGTCAGAAAGGTCTTTGCCTCAGGCCACCCCTTTGTGAAGCCTGAAGAAAACGGTTTTCAATGGAAATTAATGGGCATCAGCTGTAGATCTTTGCTTAATTGCTTTGGAAAGGGATGTGTCTGCATCAGACTCTTGGCCATGTGTGAGGTTGTTGAATAGATTCTCAGCACCTGATGGATCTAACGAACAATTACATGTGTGCTTCCAAAACCAAAATGGCCAAAAAAGCAGTCATTGTGGATGAAGTCTCTCGCTTTCCTCTGTAAGATTCCTGATCTCCATCAAGTGAAAATAGGGATCCTTTTTGTCAAATGAGTTCTTCAATCCCTGCAGAGGATAGCCCATAGGTGCTTGGGTTTTCTCATGATTCCAATTCACATAAAGAATCTATACCCGAGAGTCAGGAGGCCTCCAATTGGAGAATCAGAGCAGTATTCACGGCAGGCTTATTTGATCACTCCTGGTTCTCAGGAAGGGTGTCCAGGCAACCCTGACTTTAGGCAAATGACGGGCAAGGGAGGTTATTTTGTACACTGTCTTGGGCTGAGTCCCTCATGGAAACCTCCAGCCACAGGTTATGATGAGTGTCTATATGGAAGAAGATGAGGGCCTTGTGGGTGTGTTTTGGTTTTAATTGTGGTCATTTGTTTGGCGGTTGGAAGTGATGACTGGGTCTATCTGGGCTTTAACTCTGGTGTGATTCCCCTTAGAGTCTGAGTTCTGGAACTGATCTCAGAGAAATATTGCCATAAACTGCATTCAGATTTTAGGAGGCCACGCATGGGATTCGCCCTTGGAAACTGAGATCAAATACCAGGGTGGCTTTCCACAGAGCCTTGGAATATCAGCTAGGATATCACATGATTTTATTCTGAAAGATTTGGCAGCCATAGTTGACAGTCAGAACACCCATGGACGTCACATTAAAGACCTCAATGGGCCTGGCTTCATGTGACCTTTTGACCACTCTATGGGAAGACTTGCCTGTG
Source organism: Callospermophilus lateralis (assembly GCF_048772815.1). Lineage (NCBI taxonomy): Eukaryota > Metazoa > Chordata > Mammalia > Rodentia > Sciuridae > Callospermophilus > Callospermophilus lateralis. The sequence goes on along the minus strand of NW_027514651.1, from coordinate 394,811 downwards.
AGATTTCTCCAGAGAATTTAATGAAAATAGCTTCCTCACATTTAATAGTTCCTGAATAAACTGAAACCCACAGTGCCTCCAACTTCATCCAAGAAAAATGGCTAGATAAATACAATGAAATCTTTGAAATTCCCTTAACCAGGTGGCACTGGAGAACCTTTAGATGTCTTGTTGCTGATCATGAGTGTACCAGAGAATGCCATGATTGACCGGGTTTCATGAAAATGGTGTAGAACAAAGATGCCAGTAAGTTGGAGCCTGCTGAGTAGTGGGCCTATTGCAGTGGTGGGTAGGTGTGTGATAATACATATGTGGTGTGGCCATGAGGATTTGCCATTGCTTTCCAAATGGTTTGTGACTGACATGGTGCAGCCAGCAGACCCTTCTATGTAAAGGCATCATGTTATATGGAGAGGTTTCTGGGCTAAGTTCAGAGTCAGATTTCTAAGGACAAGGGGGCAAGCTCTGTGAGATAAAAGCCTGGTTGGTGCATTCTCCTTCAGACCCTGACCCACCACAAGTGACAGAACTCCCTCCAACACTGGGTTCCAGTTGAACTCGTTGTATTTCATAAAGCATATACCAAACTCCCAGTACAGCAGCAAGAAACACCACAAAAAGTGGAGGATGACCAAATGGCTTCACAGTCCACACGGGGAGACACTTAGCATCCAGTGGCCACAGTTTATCTACAAACAGAAAATTCATCACTGCTGCCTCATGTTCATTAGAATACAAGAAACCATGTCCTCCAGGTCACATAGATGCAGACTCAGCTTTGATGGTATCACTAGAAAGGAAGCTAAAGCTCCTTACAACAACATATATTTCAAGTGCCCAAACTCAGAGGAAGTTTCTCAAGAAGTGTTTAGGCCAGCAGAGCTCCATGTTTTTGGAGTGATTACCTGTTAGACCAGGACACAAGAAAAGACCACTGACTCTAATTAAAATCAAATTAAATTAAGCTTATTATTTCCACCGGCTGTGCTGCCTCTCCCTCACAAAATGGCGGGAATAAGACAGCAACCCCAGCTTTCCTACAGGCAGCTTAATAGCCCAGAAAATTACACAAAAGGGGGTTTACAGATAACAGAACTCTGACAAACATCACACTAATGGCAGTCTACATTTTTTTTGCTGTCACTACATCAGAGTTCATGAAGACCATTAGAGCCTCAGAGAGGGTTGTTGTCTTGCCAGAGAAGGCAAATATTTATGATGTGTCACTAAAGTTTCAGAGAGGGCTGCTATCTGGTCAGAGAGCCGGGCATGGGTGAGTTCCAGGCGTGGGCAGGCATTCCAAGCAGGTTTAGAATTTGAAGTGATTTATGCTAAAGCCAAAATTATCTTTTCATGGCTTTTTGGCAAGATGGCTCCCAATTTTAATTAAAGATCAGGTTGGGTCTATCATTCCCGCCTTTTCTTTGTGTCCCTTTCAAATCTTTGATAGATTACGGGAAGAGCACTGAGGAAATTTTAATCCCTCAGGTAAGAGTCTCCAAATTTTTAGAACTCACCCAAAACCGATCTCCCTGATTTTACCTGACTTAATTAATTACTTATATTGATAGTCTATTTATCTTTCTCTCCATTGTTTTAAGAAGAGTGGTGTCACTCATTTTTTCTTCTTCTGACCTGAGACAGGGTGACATGAGTGGGCATGGCATGAGGGACATGAGTTGCCTTTTAGAAGTCAGTTGAGGGACATGAGTTGCCTTTTAGAAGTCAGTTCGGTTTGAAGTCTGATTGGGGAAGAACAGGTTGTAAAGTCATCTGGGGATGGGTTCTTCTATGAGAGAAACAAAAACCATGAGTACTGAAAAAATGTTGCAGCAGCTGGAACATGTCACTGTATAGAAGTTCCATCACCAGTCTTTAATATCCCCAGTTATCCGGACTGTCAACTTAACTTGTACTGTTACACTTGTCCCTCCCCATAAGATACAGTTTAATAATTTAATGTCATCTGATCTTGTAAAATCTTTTTACTAGTATGACCTCTGTGTCTCTTAGAGAAACCTTTAATTCTGTTACTCAGGGATGGATAATTGTACTAGCAAACACCAAGCCTACCTGTGTAGGTTAGGAATATCTGTAGGCCTTAAACTGAAAACTTATCCCTGTGGCAGGTCTTCTTGATAGTCTCTTTTTATAAGTATCAGGCATTCCTTTCTGAGAATTCTTCTTTGTAGCCACCAGTCTTACTTATCTTGGGAGGCAAACATAAAGTGCATACCTTAAAATTATATTATTATTATTATTATTATTTAAAATGCCCAGGAATGGATGTATTTTGTTCTTAACTGTCTTTGCTAAGTGTTTAAGATGAAGCAGTCAAACTGACTTTTGTTTCCATCTATTGTTAACAGTCAGCTGAGCTTTTATGGGAGTCAATTCTGGGGAAAATTGAGAGCAGATTCTCAGTTCTGCTAGTGCCATTTGCGCTAGGTGGGTCCAGATCTTGCTTGACCATTTGGCTTCCCTCGGAAGCATCAGGGATGTCTCCTTTCTTTGATGACTCTCCTCTTCGTAACAAATACCCTGATTGGCTTTCTGTTCTCCAGTGGTCTCATTAATCTCCCTGATCAGGAGGAGGTTATGTGGCTCAGAGTTTCAAAGCTCTTTAGAGAAGTTCCCTGTTCCCTGGATTCAGACTGACTCAGAGGGCAAAAGCCAAATATTGGTTTTCTTGGCGCTTTTCATTTAATTTTAATTTTAAATCCTAATCTTAAACATCCAGCAAATAAATTTTAACAGCCTTATATTAAGAGTACTGGGCTTTAATGTCTATAACTATATCATTATCTTTTTATTAATTGGGATCTGTATTTTTCTGTCTGTATTGTAAGTAATGACTTATTATCTTGAATAAACCCATGTTGTGTTCTTAAAGCAACACGTTTGTAAAACGGTAACAGAGAATCTTTAGTTCACTTATAAAATAATTTCAAAATAAAATTAACAAAAGTAAAAATACTTAGCTTGTGTAATAGCTACCCTGAATTTTTTGGCTGAGTTATACATTATATCCCCTGTTTGATATCCTAGGAATATTGACCTTAAAAAAACCAACTTTTTAACATAACTTTAAAGAAATATTATCTGACCTACTGGTTTTGTAGTCATTCTCACATGTAGTAAGATGGGACATAGAGCCTTATCTCAGGTAAGGCAGGGCTCTTTATAAATCTTAAGTATTTTAGTTCTAAAGATAATCTTTATTTATAAATATCATTTGACAAAGTTTACAGAAATTGTTTGAGGTCACATGAACATTAGCTAACACCATATGATATCACATTTAAAACATGAATTAAAGAAAGGCTGAAAGTTTTTAACCTTTACATCGATTAGGCTCTCATTAACTAAAAAATACATTTAAATTTTTCCCCAATGTAAAAAGTAACATAAAAGTTTACATATCTTATTGATAACAGGTAAATAAATCCCCAATATATTTTTTTACCATAAAACTTCAGAGCACCAGCTTGATATAATGCTCTTTTAAAGTTTCTACCTTACAGACTTGAATACATATAAGATATGAAAACATTGATAGCATCACAATTACATTGATGTTTCTACATTAACCAAGTTTAGCTTTTAAAGCAATGGCAGTACAGTGCTCTAAAATAACAGTTCTTATTTAATCAGTTGTTTAATTTTTATGGTTGCTTGCTCTAGAGAAAATAAAACTTAATAAACACAACGCTATGGGTAAACTTATGTTTTAAGAAATTTCTGTCTCATTAACACATGACTGATTTTTATATTCTTATACAGACTTTAATAAAAACTTATTCAGACCTTAGTAAATCAATCAGATATCTAACAAAAGTACTCATGAATGAGTAATCCCAATCAAATTTACTTTATTTATTTATCAAAATATTAGAGAAATGTATTGACAGTGTAAACCATTTTTATGTTGAAGGAAAGGTCCTAGTACCAAGGCATATTAGACATTTTGTAGATATTAATATTTTATTAGATTTTTGAACACCTAGAAAAATTTGTAAGCTTAAATTTAAAGACATTGATTTTTATCTGTTTATCCAATTTAAATTGAAACATTTAAATCACGTGAATTAAAGATCTTTGGATCTCCTATTTAAATTTGTTTTAATGAGCGCTTTTTTATGAGCGCTCCTTGTATATGTTAGTTTGTGTATCATATATATGATATACGGACATATGTATATATAGACATACAACACATAACAAAAGTGTGCACACATAATAATAGTAAAGGCCTTGTAGCTTTTCTCAGGTGAAATCTCCATTGCAATGTTTCAAAATGTCTACAGTTGGTCAAAGATAGAACTGATCTGAAAAACATTAACCTAGGTCTGTATGCTCAAAATCATGAGCTCAAAAAAAAAGTATCTAAGGAAAAAAAAAGAGTCCTAGAAAAAGTGACTGGCTAGTAATTAGTAAATACCATACAATTTACCTTTTTTTCCCCCCTTAGGCCTCAAATCAGTCTCCTACTAAGATTGCAGGCTTCTTTCATTTACATTTCAACATAAGTAATGGCTGAGGTCTGGAAGGAGCAGGAAAAACTGCTATTCTGAGCAGACACCTCAGGCCTAAGGCATTTTAACCATAATTTTGAGGTTCGGATGTTGAAAATTATGATATAAATTTAAGATACAATTCACAAAATTTTATATCTTTACATCTTGTTTTGTCAACAGATACCATTCTATGATTTACTATCCTTGTCCAAATTAATGCACTGGTACACACAGTGATATTTTCCCAGGCTATCCAATTCAAAATTGGTGAAAAAAAGACTGTATGATTGGGAAGTTACTTGCCAACTTGGAAGTAGAGTTCTTCAGTTTTCCATCCTAAGTATTTAAGTTCTCTGGCATGAATTATCTGAAATCATAAACTAAACAATTACCTAAACCCGACTTTTAACTGCAAGATTGTGCAATGCTTCAAAAACCCATTCAGATACCAGATTGTTAAAATAAAACATCATCATTTAGACACACATTCAGCTAAGATCATTCCCAAGCAACAATTTATAATATCAACACATTATTGCACATGTCTTAAAGGGCCAGATACAAAGACACAAGACAGACAGAAAGGAGGTCCAGACTATGGCTGTCAGAGAGAACCCATTAAACCAGAGCAGATAAGAGAAAAATCTCCTACACCAGTGTGCACCATAGATATCCACAGGGGGGGGACCACATGTTTTAACAGAGGGGCAACCTGAAATGTAAAATAAAGTGTCTCCATGGTGACTTCACTGCATTTAGTGTCCCCTTTTTCTTTTTCTCTTTTTTAACAAGACAGAGGTGGCATAATTCTTACAGTGCGGAAAGGAAGGAGGTAATTCCCTGAATCAACAGGGCTTTGGCAGCTGCTGGGAGTCCCTCAGTCCTTCCTTTTACTTACAGGATTAGCTCCTCTTGTTCAGTTCCACACCAAGCATGCTTCATCTCCTAATATTCCAGTAGACAGCTCTCACAAAGTTCCGGGGAGGAGGGGGGTTACCAAATTTGTAAATTAAAGTTCGATTCCTGAACTTGAAGCCAATTAATACCAATTTAATAATGAGGACTGAGTTTTGAGAAAAAGAAAAAGGGAGATTTATTGCTTTGCGAACAAAGGTGAAACACAGGGGACTCTGCCAAATGTTGTGACTCTCTTGATCTGGAGCGACAAGGGGTTTTAAAGGAGTTTCACTTGTTAACCTGGGAGATGCTCAGTTCTTAGGTCCCCAGCAAGCATTGCCCTCTGCAATGGGTGTGCTCCAGGCAGCCAGCTTTTAGCTTCTGTCATCCTGCTTAACAAAGGGGGGTAAAGTTCATCGCAGTTCCCTAAAACACAGTCCAAAGGGGTGTCAGGCTTACTCTCTTTATTACCCATTTTTACGTCCAAAATACTTAAGTTTTTACCACTGAAATCACACAACAAAACAAACAAAAACAAACAAACAATCAAAAAAATAGAAGACAAAACAAAACACAAAAAACAGAAAACCAGCGCCTAAACAGAAAAACAGTGGAACAGTGCAACATCTTGCTATAGCTCCAGGGTAGGAGCGCGTGCGTGCCTGTCGGCCCCTCTCTACAGTTCCAGAGGAATTCCCTACAGAACAGAACAGAGGACAGAAAGATTCTCGTTACTCTCCTGGAAAGGAGTATATGTGAGCCTCCCCAGGCCACATCTCTGTCATCAGAAAAGATCTCCCTTAACCGGATATCAGATGTTATAAAGGTGCCACTTACCTATGGAGGACTCCTCGACCAGGTGCTTGCTAATAGTTTTAGTGCAGAGGTTCACTGCAGTGCTCCCCGGACTAAAGGCTCTCTTCCTAATATAGAGAAGATGGACCAAATCAGGCCTGTGTGGAGAGCTGTTTCTTGGTGCCTATGGTTGATATACCATTCTAATTTGTGAAAGTGCCACAGAAAGTAGGGTAAGCCTCCTTCTCATGGTACGCTTGAAAGCAACTGTTTGGACAAAGTGGTTGCCAAGGCAGTGACCTCATTCAGTTCCTGAAGGATGCAACCTCACCTCACTTCCTTGGTAATGGAACTCTCTGAACTTGGGATGCAGGAAGCCAGGCACACAGAGTCAGTTCCAGTCCCAGTCCTAGTGGTCTCACTTGATTCAATTTAGCAAGGACAGAGTCAGTCTTTCTTGTTACCTACTGATGTGAGGATGGCCAAATGCCAGGAGTACTCTGAAGAGGGGCCTTTCCTAAAAAAGCAGGTAGTGGCTCACAGCTGGCTCCTGACCACTTCACAGAGTTGGAAATGGAATCCAGATCTGAGACAGGATAGGCCATATCGGGGGAACATAGTATGGCCCAACAGTCAGAGGACACTCCGGATAGTGAGAGACCTATTTGGGGGAAGGAGGTGCCTTTGTGGGTGTGGATGTGTGTTTGTGGTTTTGTCCCATGTTCTGAGAATAGGTAGGAAAGTCGGTTTGTTTGGTTTGGAGTGAACTGTTTCTAGTAAGTTGTTTAACAAGGCGAGTGTTTCTATGTCTGTGTATCTCACTGTGTCCATGGTTGTAGACATTAGAAAAAGAGAATGGATCAATGGATGTTTCCTGTCTAGTAGAAAGTTTCCCAGCATTCATCCTGCCCAATTTATGAATGCACTAGGGCTTGCCATATCGATGGGCAACACCTGCTATCTTCCTAAGTTCCTGTTTTCTTCCTGAAATCTAGCCACTCTCCAAAATAGGCTCATGCTTTTGAGTTCACGATATGTACCACCTCCAAGCACTGTGACATGGACATGTACTGGATAGCTGAAGGGAATGACAAGCATCTCAGAAAACTCAGATATCAATGTGACCAGGAAAGTCTCAGTGGAGAAACCCTGCAATGGGCCTTTTGATTGCCAATTTTTCTGTTGCCCTGAATGTCAGTAAGTTCTTTGCCTGAGGCCACGCCTTTGTGAATCCTGAAGAAAACAGTTTTCAAACGGAAATGATTGGGCATCACCTGTGGCTCTTTGCTTAATTGCTTTGTAAAGGGATGTGTCTGAATCAGCCTCTTGGTCCTGTGTGAGCCTGTGGCTTAGATTCTCAGCACCTGATGGATCTAAAGAACGATCCCATGTGTGGATCCAAAATCAAAATGGCCAAAAATCAGTCACTGTGGATGAAGTCCCTCACATTCCTCTGTAAGGTTCCTTACCTACATCAAGTGAGAATAGGGATCCTTTGGGTCAAATGAGTTCTTCAAAGCCCTGCAGATGCTAGCCCATAGGTTCTTGGGTTTTCTTATGAATCCAATTCAAATAAAGAATCTAAACCCCACAGTCAGTAGGCCTCAAATTGGAGAACAGAGCTGTATTAATGGCAGACCTGTTTGATAACTCCTTGTTCACAGGGAGGGTGTCCAGGCCACCCTGACTATTGGCAAATGAGGGGAAAGGGAGCTTATTTGGAACACTGTCTTGTGCTGCGCCTCTCATGGAATCCTCTTGTCAGAAGTTATGGTGAGTGTCTATATGGAAGAAGATGAGTGGCATGTGGGAGTGTCTTGGTTTTAATTGTGGTCATTTGTGTGGCGGTTGGAAGAGATAATTGGGTCCACCTTGGCTTGAACTTTGGTGTGATTCCCCTTAGAGTCTGTGTTTTGGAATTGACCTCCGAGAATGTATAAGGTCCTATGCCATTGTATATCCATATTTCTGGGACATCACTACAGAATGTAATTCTACGCTAAGTATACCAATCAAGAGCCCAATGAACTTCTGGGCTTCAAATCTTACCTATATTTCTGTTTTCATACTTATATTGAAAGATTAATAAAATAGGTACTTGTCACTTCTTGATTTTCTGTATGCTTAACAAAACACTGTTGAAATCTTGAGAACTGTTTGCTATTCTTGTTCCCAGAATGTGCTGTCCCCAACTGCCAAACTGCAGAATGTACTCGGTCAACCAGTTGCACGCAAACTGCCCACTCGCCCTTACCCATCAATAAACTTCCCTCCCTGCCCTCTCCAAGGAAAATATATAAGCACTTCTTAAGCTGTTCTCAGGGCTCTCTGCTCTATTCAAGAGAGCTCTGAGCCCTTGCATGCCGGACTCCCAATAAAGCCTTTGCTGTTGCATGAGACAGTCTCTTGGTGGTCTCTTCAACCGACCCTCGCCCGATCTTTACATCTCGTGGCCCCAGTGAGATCCGGCAGCCGCAGATGAAAGACCCCCAACGGGCTCCTCTGGGGGTAAATAAGGCCCCTCTTTCTGGTTTCAGGATTCAGGTTAGGGTTTCACAAAATGGCTATTGGTAAAGAGCGTGAGCTCTCTCCCACGGTGACTGACACACATGTCACAGAGCCACAGGCCATGTCCCTGGGGGATGAACTCATGAAATCGAGGAACAATAGTCTCCTTGATTCAGTGATATTTTGTTTCGGATTCGTTATTGCCAGCCCATCATGTTTTGCCGGCTACTCAGTCCTGGTCTCAGTATTGGACGTCCATTGCCTGTCTTTATTGTCTTGTCTTGTCTGTGTCATGTGTCATTGCTTTTATTGTCTGTGTATATTTCATTATGGGACAGAGCACTTCAATGCCTCTGTTCCTGACCCTTGATCACTAGACCAAAGTCTGCTTAAGGGCTCAGAATCTTTCTTTTTCAGTAAAATGCCGGATCTGGCAGATTCTGTGTCTCAGAATGACCCACCTTTGTAGTCGGATGGCCCCTAGAAGGATCTTTCTACTTCGCACTAATTTGAAAAGTTCGAGATATTGTCTTTTAGCAGGGGCCACGTAGACATCCAGATCAACAGCCATATATCTTAACTTGTCAGGACCTCTACAAATCTCCTCCTCCAAGGATGAAGCCTTTCCTTGTCCCTGCACCCGCTCCTACTCCTTCCCCCACGATTCTATCTCTTTAACTCTCTGCTCCTCCTCTTGCACCCTCTGTTCTCCATGAGTCTCAAGACTCTACTGGACTCTCCTCCCCCTCCTTATCCTCTGCCTTCATCCCCCAACTCCCAACACCCTCTAAGTGATTCCCCTGCTGCTGACTCAGCCTCTCCACCATTCAAAGAAGCTAGGATGGCCCAGCACCATCCAGATGACTGTCCCGTGGCACACAGAGCCCCTCCTTCCCTGGAGGAAGCTGGCCCGGCTAAAAGAACTCAGAGAACTCGCCAACGTTTTTACACCTGCCTACTTGGGATAACTGCCAACAACTCCTAGGGACTTTCTTTATGACAGAGGAATAAGAGAAAAACCTCCAAGAAACTAAAAAAAAAATCCTCGGACCTGATTGGCGACCAACACAACTTCCCAACATAATCAAAGCCAGCTTACCCTTAAACCAAACCAACTGGCACCCCAACACCTTTGAAGATAAAGAGCATCTGTCCAATTATTGCCTGGCTGTAATAGCGGGTCTCCAAGGGGCTACTAGGTGACCAACTAATTTGGCCATGGTAAGAGAAATTATTCAAAGGCCTGATGAATCTCCCTCTTTGTTTCTAGAAAGAATTATGGAGGCATATAAGAGATATACTCCTTTCGATCCTCAGGCAGCGGATCAAAATTCATCTGTAACGATGGCCTTAATTGGGCAAGCTGCCATGGATATTAAAAAAATTTAAAAGAGAGATTTAGTCAGAGAAGCCGAGAAAATATACTATAAGAGAGAAACAGGGAGAAAGAAAGGGAGCAAAGGAAGGATGAGAGAAGCAAAAGACAGACTAAGGGATTGACCAAGATCCTGGTCACAACAAGAAAGAGGCCAGAAATTAAGACGTAAGGTGACAGGAAGGGATACCTGGGGCCATGCCAGAGGCCACCCTGGCCTCAGATCAATGTTCCTACTGTAAAAAAAAGGATACTGGGCCAAAGAGTGCCCTATAAAGAGACAGCCACGCCAGCCAGCCATTCTGACTCTGGAGCATGACTAAAAAAGTTGGGGATCAGATCACTTCCCCTAGCTCAGGGTAACTTTTGAAGTGTAGCGGACCCCAGTAAACTTTGAAATGAAAACAGGAGCAGTATACTCAGCCCTTAAGGCCCCATTGGGCCCTCTATCAAATAAAAGGTCTGTAGTTCAAAGAACTAATGGCAGTAAATATCGGGCTTAGACTACTAAGAGGACCATGGACCTTGGGAAAGGAAAAATCTATCACTCTTTCCTAGTAATCCAGGAATGCCTGGACCCATTGATGGGCAGAGATCTGCTCACCAAGCTCTTGGCCTAAATAACTTTTAACCCTGAAGGCCCCCAAATGAAATTTCTAAATTCTTCAGTAAAAACTCCTATAGTCACGGCTTTAACTATATTAGTAGAAGATGAACATCCACTCTTCACACCCCCCAAGACTGATCAAACAGGCAAGCTACACCAGAAATGGATAACCGATTACGCAGATGCCTGGGCAAAAACTGCTGGGTTAGGCCTGGCCGTGAAACAATCTCCAATAACAGTGGAGTTAAAAACCTCAGCCTCCCCAATCAATGTCAAATAATATCCTCTAAGCAAAAAAAGCTAAAGATGAGATAAGGCCCCATATTCAGAAATATCTGGACTTAGGGCTCCTAAGGCCCTGTCAATTGGCCTGGAACACTTCCCTGCTACTAGAAAAAAAAAAGCCAGGAACCAGGGACTATTGTCCTGTTAAAGACCTAAGAAAGATCAACAACAGAGTGCAGGACATTCACCACACGGTACCTAATCCGTACAATCTGCTTAGCACTCTGAACCCTGAGCGGAAATGGTATACTGTTCTGGACTTAAAAGATGCTTTCTTTTGCTTGCCTCTGCATAAAGATAGCCAGTTGCTGTTTGCTTTTGGGTGGGTAGACCCAGAAACCTGAACGTCTGGTCAACTAACTTTGACTAGACTCCCACTGGGGTTCAAAAACTCCCCCACTCTCTTTGATGAAGTCCTCCACAGAGATCTCAGCAATTTCAGAACTATGCACCCCAAATCACCCAGCTTCAATACGTGAATGACCTGCTACTGGCAGCCAACACCAAGGAAAACTGTGAGTCTGGGACCCAAGCACTATTATATGAGCTTGCTCAACTTGGGTATAGAGTTTCGGCCAAAAAAGCCCAAATTTGCTAGCATGAAGTAATCTTCCTGGGCTGTTACCTTAGGGGCAGTAAACGATGGCTCACTGAGCCCAGAAAACAAACCATTGTGTAGATACCACCCCCATCTAACAGGAGACAACTCAGAGAGTTTCTTGGGACTGCTGGCTTTTGCAGGTTATGGATACCTGGGTTTGCGTCTTTAGCTGCTCCTTTATACCCGGTGTTAATGGGAGATGCCCAATTCCAATGGACCCCTGATCACCAGGAAGTTTTTGATAACATCTATGGACACTGACACTGAACGCCTCAACTTCACTGAGCTCAGGCTGCAATTACAGAAAGCCCTACACTACGTTAAAAATGTACACCAACTCACTCACCTTGGTTCAATGAAACTGCTTGCATTCCTGTAGGATTAAGAACAGAGTTTTCCACTAACCGACTCACAGCGAAAGGAAATAACTGAACGGGTAACAAAAGCCTGTCGAGTCCGTCAATTGGTTAATGCTTACCCTTCCAGTTTCCTAGAGGAAAGCACCTACGAGGAACCAGAAAACGACAATTTTGGGAAGTGGACAATAGTGAAATTAAGCCAGCAACGTATGGACTTAAATATCTCCTAGTCTTTGTAGATACATTTTCAGGATGGACTGAACCCTTACACACAAACACACACACACACACACACACACACAAAAACAACCAAACTGCACAAATGGTTTTCAAGAAGATCCTGAAAGATATTTCTCCAAGATACGGTCTGCCTAAGGCAATAGAGTCTGATAATGGACTGGTGTTCATGGCTCAGGTAAGTCAGGTGTTCACTGGGACCCTGTGGATTAATTTGAAGTTACATTATGCTTATATACCCCAGAGCTCAGGACAGGTAAAAAAAATAAATAGAACCATTAAAGAGACCTTAACGAAATTAAGCTTAGAGCCCGGCATAAAAGATTGGATTATGCTCCTGCCTTATGCACTGTTTCATGCGAGAAATACTCCCTCTCTTTCTTTGTGTAACCTCACCCCCTATAAAATTCTCTATGATGCCCATCATCCAGTAAGGAACCTAACCCCAACTCTAAGGCCTAACGATCACTTCCACACCCCCTTGCTTGACAGACTTAAAGTCATTGAAAGAACTCAGCGATACCTGTGGAAACAGCTGGCCACTGCTTACCAACCTTGGGAGGAGGGGACTCTAAGTCAATATCAAGTAAGAGACTTCGTCTACATAAGACAACATCAGGTGTCATCCCTGGAACCCCACTGGAAAGGAACATACCAGGTGCTACTTATAAAACCTAAAGCGGTAAAAGTAGACGGAATCACTTTTTGGATCCATGCCTCTCATCTCAAGCCTTCGCTGTGTCCAGACTCTTGTTGGAAACTGGAAAAGCCTACTAACCATTTCAAATTGCGTATTCGCTATGTGGATAAGACTATAGACTCTCCCCTTGGCCACCAGTAGTTCTAACCCTCATCATTCCGTTCAGCAGCAATGGCTGATCACAAATCCTACTAGACAAGAAGTATGGTCTATCTCGCATACAGCCCCCTTAGAGACCTGGTGGCCATCTATCCACCCAGACATTTGTCAGCTCGGTATAGGTCTTTCCTATTGAGATATCCCTGATGAAGAGGATCCCACTAAAATTCCATTAAATCTCTTCTGTACCATAGATAATGGAAACAAACATTATGGATGCAGGGACACGCGAGACAGATTCAGGTTGGCTAGCCTAGATTACTATGTTTGCCTAGCGGACTATCAAAGGCACAAACAGCCACGGCTGTGTCGGGGAGAAGCCGACTTCTTGTGTAAGTCAAGTGAATGTGAGCATACAGGGGCTGCCTGGTGGAACCCAAACTCCTCATCAAATTCAGTACACAGCATTGGCCATATTACCAATTAGACAACCAAATACTATGGCCCCCAGAGGGTTCTCTAGATCCTCAAATTCTGCGTGACATTTTTAACTTTGGCAAGTTTTCAAAAGGGGGAAATTTCCCTATGTGGAATCCTTTTCCCTCCTTTGCTCACATCCTGTACTATGCTTCTCCAATAGTTCCTCACCCTCAGCCTTCTGCTCTAGACTCTCTGCTATCACTCCCATCTTAGCAACCTGATTTCTCCTCTCCAATTACTAAATCAAAAACCCAAACCTCCGCTGGTTCTCAGAACATTGCCCCCTTGCTGAGGTAGCAGGTACCAAGGTACCCCTTCACCCACTCACTCCTCTCTTTTCCTGTCAGTGCCTGCACTAGGTCCCAGCAAGTCCTCCAGCAAGCTAACCCAAAGCTCAAACCAGCTGATAAGAGGCCTCAGACCCCTATACAAGATGTACTGAAAATGGCCTTTAAAGTTGCTTTGTCATCACTGAAAACAGGTTTCTAAGAATTTAAAGTCCCTCAAAGGCTTTTTGGAATATTTGCTCCCATCTTCCCCTCAGCTCTACCTGTTCTACTGCTCAAGTTTTGTTTTAGGAAAATCCCAAACCCCTTTCCCATTTTTCTTTTACATCTCTCTTTCCTCATTCTTAGATCCACGGAGCTGCTCTCAGCCTCGACTACCCCGTCTTCCCCCTCTGTACTAGGTCCATAGAAATGTCTTAAATGACCTTCTCCAGAAGTCTTCACCAAGGCTTACTTTAGGTCTTTCAGCAAAAGAGTCCCTCTGAAAGAGTTCAATGTACATAAAATTGCACTTTTCGTGTTGCCCTGTTCTACTTGACCACTGGCTGGAAAAATCACCACCCCTAAGCTAGACACCTCCTTACCAGTTTTTCACAAAATATGTGAACAAGGCCTCTGGCCTTGAGCTGGGGCTTCACCGAGATGGCTACATTTCTAAGATAAAAATGTTAGCAACTGGGCTCCATGGTGACAGCTGACAGGGAGAAAAAAAAGAGACAAAAAAGCTCTCCCCTTCCAAGGTGTCCTTGAAAAGTTAACTTGCCCAGAACAGAGGAAAAAAAACAGAAACAAAAACTAATTTTTGTGAATTTCTGCAGACTGTGAACTTCTGAGCCCCTTCCCTTACATGTTGGGTACAAACTCTAAAACTACCAAAACTTGGGTTTAAGGGGATTAATTGATTACAAAAGAAGCAATGCCCTCTAAATCCGGATGCAACCAAATAAGAATGTTTTCCTCACTTTGGTGCTATCTTAGGTGCATTTTCTTGTCCATCCATAAAACAGTATAATTCTATACACTTTAACATTATTTATGTTTTCATAAAATGGTCAATAGATGTGATTAATTATGTAATGATGTAGATGTTTTTCAGAGTGCTCTATCATGACGCAGGTTCATTTAAAGTTCAAATAGGGGGGCATACAACCCGGTTCCACCGGGAACCTGTATCCCTCACTTTAGCCATCCTATTAGGAATAATAATTGCTGAAGGCGTGGGCACAGGAAGAACTGCCCTAGTCCATGAGACACAACAAAGACAAAATTAGAAGCAGAAATAGACCAAAGCTTAAAGACATTAAAAACCGACATCACAGCTTTACAGGAATTTTAACCTCTCTCTCTCTGAAGTTGTTTTATAGAGCAGGCGAGTGTTGGACCTCCTCTTCATGAGAGAAAGGTGCCTTTTTGCTTGCATTGAGGGAAGAATGTTGTTTTTATGCCGACAATACTGGAGTTGTAAAAGAATCAATGAGTAAATTAAGAAAACGACTTGAAGAGCGTCAAAGAGAGACAGAGGCCCCAGAAGGAAGGTTTGGGTCTTTGTTCACATAGTCAACCTGGTTAACTACGCTTTTATCTGCCAGGGCCGTTCCATTAATAATCCTCATATTATTGCTAACGGTAGGACCCTGTTTGCTCAACCGTGTAGTTTTCTTTCTAAACCAAATCGAACATGTTATTAAACCTAACCATACACTGTTCTCTCAATCTAATTTTACAGAAAAGTGGGGACAGAGTTGGTCTTAAAATACAGGAATATAGAGGATCTTCCACCTGCTGAGAAACTCAAGGGTCCATGCAGAAATGATCCCTGGAGAAGATGTAGGCAACTATGAAGGACCTGAGAGAGCAGAAGTCTTCCATGGCAAACAACCTGCTCAGGATGAAGGGATGTGTCTGAATCAGCCACTCTCTTCTTAATGTATAGAAGATGGACCAAAGCAGGCATGTGTTGAGCTGCTCCTGCATGCCTATGGTTGACATACCACTCTAACTGGTGAAAGTGTCACAGGAAGTAGGGGCAGCCTCCTTCTCATGGGAACCTTGGAAGCAACTGTTAGGACAAAGTTGTTGCCAAGGCAGTGACCTCATTCAGTTGCTAAAGGAAGTGACCTCACCTAACTTCCTTGGTGATGGAACTCTCTGAACTTGGAATCCAGGAATCCAGGCACCAAGAGCCAGTCCCAGTCCCAGTCCCAGTGGTCAAACTTATTTTGATTTACCAAGGACAGACTCAGTCTTTCTTGGAACCTACTGATGTGAGGATGGCCAAATGCAAGTAAAGCTATGAATAGGGGCCTTTCCTGAGAAAGCAGGCAGTGGCTCACCGCTGGCTCCTGACAACTTCACAGAGTTGGCCAAGGAGACCAGATTTGAGACAGAACAGGCCATTTCCAGAGAACATAGTATGGCCCACCAGTCAGAGGACACTCCGGATAGTCACAGACCTACATGGGGGAAGGAGGTGCCTTTGTGGTGTGGGTGTGGGTTTGTGGTTTTGTCTCATGTTCTGAGAATAGGTATGAAAGGTGGTTTGTTTTGTTTGGAGTGAACTGTTTCTAGTAAGTCGTTTGACAAGGTGAGTGTTTCTATGTCTATGTATCCCACTATGTCCGTGGTTGTAGACATTAGAAAAGAGAATGCATCAATGAATATGTCCTATCTAGTAGAAAGCTTCCCAGCATTCATCCTGCCCTATTTATGAATGGACTGAAGCTTGCCTTATTGATGTGAAACACCTGCTATCTACCTAAGTTCCTGTTTTCTTCCTGAATTCTCGCCACTCTCCAGAATAGGCTCATGGTTTTGTGTTTAAGATATGTACAACCTTGAAGCTCTGTGACATGACCATGTGCTGAATAGCTGAAGGGAATGGCGAGCATCTAAGAAAACTCAGATATCAGTTTGACCAAGAAAGTCTCAGTGAAGAAACCCTGCTTGGGGCCTTTTGTTTACCAATTCTTCTGTTGCCCTGAATGTCAGGAAGGTCTTTTCCTCAGTCCACCACTTTGTGAAGCCTGAAGAAAGCAGTTTTCAAATGGAAATGAATGGGCATTACCTGTGGCTCTCTGCTTAATTGCTTTGGAAAGGATGTGTCTGAATCAGCCTATTTGCCTTGTGTGAGGGTGTGGCTTAGATTCTCAGCTCCTGATGGATCTAAAGAAAGATCCCATGTGTACATCCAAAACCAAAATGGCCAAAAGAGCAGTCCTTGTGGATGAAGTCTCTCGCCTCTTCTGTAACTTTCCTGACCTCCATCAAGCCAGAATAGGGATCCTTTGGGTCAAATGAGTTCTTCAAAGCCCTGCAGAGGCTAGCCCACAGTTTCTTGGGTTTTCTCAAGACTCCAATTCACATAAGGAATCCAAACTCCACAGTCAGTTGGCCTCAAATTGAAAAAGCAAAGCAGTATTAATGGGAGGCCTATTTGTTCTCTCCTGGTTCACAAGAAGGGTGTCCAGGCCACCCTGACTTTACGCAAATTAGGTGCAAGAGAGCTTATTTTGGACACGGTCTTGGGCTGTGCCCCTCATGAAAAACTTTTGCCAGAGGTCATTATGAGTGTCTATATGGAAAAAGATGAGCGCCACATTGGAGTGTTTTGTTTTAAATTGTGGTCATTTGGGTGGCGGTTGGAAGAGATGACTTGGTCCACATGTTCTTGAACTCTGGTGTGATTCCCTTAGAAACTGAGTTCTCAAACTGACCTCAGAGAAGTATTGCCATGAATAGTGATGAGATTTTATGAAGCCAGGCATGAGTGTCGCCCTTGGAAACTAAGTTCTAGGCCCAGGATGGCTTTCCACAGAGCACTAGGCCTCTCAGCCAGGATACCACATGATTTTATTCTGAAAGATTTGGCACTCATAGTTGAGAGTCAAAACTTATATGGACCTCACATTGTAGACGTCAATGGGCATAATATCATGTGATCTTTTGGCCACTCTTTGGGAAGCCTTACCTGTGAGTGTTCTCCAGAACTTTCATTGAAATGAGCTTCCTAACCATTTAATGGTTCCTGAAAGAATTGAAACTCACAGTGCCTCCAACTTCATCCTTGAAAAATGGCTAGAAAAGTACCATAAAATTTTTGAAATTCCCATCACCAGGTGGCACTGGAGAACCTTTGGATGTCCTGTTACTGATCATGAATATACCAGACAGTGCCTTGATTGACTGGGTTTCATGTAAATGGTGTAGAACAGAGATGTCAGTAAGTTGGACTCTGTTGAGTAGTTGTACTAGAGCAGTGGTGGGCAGGTATGTGATAAAACATCTGTGGTGGGGCCATGTGGATCTTCCATTGGCTTCAAAATGGCTTGTGACTGACATGGTGCAGCCAACAGAACCTTCCATGTAAAGGCAACTTGTTATATGGAGAGTTTTCAGGACATTGTTCAGAATCAGGTTGCTATGGTCAAAGGGGCAAGCTATGTGGGATAGAATCCTGGTTCTTGTATCCTCCTGCAGAACCTGACCCACCACACATGACAGAACTCCCTCTTGCACTGAGACCCAATTGAACTCCTTGTATTTTGTGAAGCAAATACCAAACTCCCAGTGCAGCAAGAAGAAACAAAACGAAAATGGAGGATGACCATATGGCTTCAAAGTGCACATGGAAAGACATTTAGCCCCCAGTGGCCACAGTTTACCTAAAAAGAGAATTTAGCACTGCTGCCTCATGTTCATTGGGAAATAAGAAAGCATGTCCTCCAGGTCTCATAGATGCAGACCAAGCTTTTATGGTCTCACTAGAAAGGAAGCTAAAGCTCCTGACAACAACATATCTTTCAAGTGCCCAACCCCACAGGCAGTTTCTCAAGAAGTGTCTATGCCAGCAGACCTCCATGTTTGTGGAGGATTTACCCTGTCCCTTACCTTTGGAAACTCCTCTGCCACTTCCAAGGTGTGGGCTCCTGAGCATATTCCATTCCAGATATTTGTTCACAGATTTTCTAAATCTTCTCCTCTAATTGTGTCTTACTTGGGGCGAAGGTATTGTCAAGGCATTGTTCTGGATGAGAGTGGGAAGATTTTTGTGTAGCACATATTTACATACACATTGGATTCATTTTTCAATTTTCCATTTGAAATACTGAATCCTTGACACTAACCTATACCCTACTAGATTCTGACAACTAATTCTAATATAATGGAGAAAAATAACCCAAACAGAATAGAAATACTAGCACTTCAGAGGAGCCATGGTGTATAGTTGGTCTTCCCTTTTGCATGATATAGGGTAGGAGTTATAAATCTTGTCAATTTTTTGTTGAAAGAGTTCTGCATGTGTTTTTAAAGTTAACACATATGTGAATTCCTGTCTCCCTTTTTCTGTAGCCAATTCAGCACATGTATTTTTATATGAACATATAGAATCCTACCTGGTATCACACCTATATTCTTGAGAGGTGGCTAACTTGGCAGAGACAAAGTGTGAGAAGAAATCACTCCTCCTAAATGCTTTTGGAACTGATAATTCAAATTATGAGTGAGCTTCTTAGTTGAAAAACATTATACATAAATCCATGTTCAGTAAAATTAATATTTTTGGATCTGTGGATGATATATATTTCACGATGAATTTTAATTGGCATATATATTGCTACTTTTTAATGTCTCTGTGTGTGTTTTGTGTATATATATATATATATATATATATATATATATATATATATATACTCTCTAGATTTTGCAAAATATGAAATATATGTGTCTTATTATACACTCCCTAAATTCATTCTTGTTCATGTATGTGGTTTTATATTCAAATTTTCATAAGATTATTTTCAGAAATATTCATGCACCTGAAATACATATTTGTTTTATAGTATTGAAAACTCACTTCAGTAAATGGTGCAAACAAATCCTTATATTTTTACAGTAACTGACCCAATTTAACATCAATGCAAGTAGATTCCTATGGGACATGATGTGTATTTTGACGTTCATTTTTATACAACACTGGTACATTACTATTTCTTCAGTTTTTGTACATCATAGAATATACATTTCATCCACAACTTCATAAATTTAAAGAAATTTGTAACACATTCTATCACTTCCTGCTTCAGAACATATGTATTCCTCTTTGTTTTTGACTGGTCATTTCATGAGACTTCTTTCCAAACACATTATTTTCGATTTCCATAATCAATTTTGAAGCAAAATTCACACACTCTTTATGATGAACCACACCCGTAATATTTCCATTGGATGTATAAATGGTTGGAATGAATGTATGTATATCAACATATGATTCCCTGTGTATATTCAGATATCAATTTATTCCAATTTCTAAAGTTCGAACCAGTTATATTATTTATTCGCACTATGGTCTATTCATGCATTATCTCTATATTCATACACACATGGTACACCTATATGTACCCCCAATACTAATTTATACCTCTTCAAAATATTGCTCCAAGAAATGGTGGTAGAAATACTCATGTCACCTGATCTACATATACATTTTATCACAGTAATATTCTGGCCACAAAATGCAAAGTCACACTTACGATTGTACAAAAGCCTAAATGGAATGTGAGTATGGATTATGAAAATCACCCATGTCCAGGTTGCCTAATGCTCTCAAATGTCAATCCTATTGGTGACTACATATTTGTTTCTTCCTAAGATTATATATTCAATCTCAAGCCTGTTGAAAATATCTATTGCTATCACTCATTTTATACTTTGCCTGATTTCCTTATGTCTCTATTGATATCTGCTTTCCTACATATTTTCCCCAGTTCATCATTGTGACTGACTCTTCACATGTGCTGACATGTGCATTTTTTTGTGTACCTGAAACCCTATTGCTAAAGAACTTTTTGTCCAAATCATATACTCACACGTTTTTCTAATCTTACCAACTATCTTCGTAATCTTACCAACTCTCCCTTTTTGAATGGATGTTCTCCTCAACATTCAATCATCTAAGGTACAAGATCCTATGCCATTGTGTATAGATTTATCTGAGACATCTGGGCAGAACATAATTCAAAGCTAACTATTCCAATCAAGGACCCAATGACCTTCTGGGCTTTAAATCTTACTGAGATTTCTGTTTTCATACATATATTTCACCTCTATAATCTTATAAATATCGCAGGTTCCCAATACCATTATTCATCCAGCAGAATGATCCTAACCCAAATCAAAAATGTTATTAACCCTAACCATACACGATTCCCTCAATCTACCTTTATAGAAGAGCAGGGACAGAGTTGGTCTTACAATACAGGAATGTAGGAGATCTTCAACCTGCAGAGAACCTCAAAGGTCCATGCAGAAATGATCCCTGGAGAAGATATAGGCAGCTATGAAGGACCTGAGAGAGCAAAAGTCATCTTCCATGACAAACAACCAGGTAAGGATGAAGGGATGTGTCTGAAGCAGTCTCTCTCTTCTTAATCTAGAGAAGATGGACCAAGCCAGTCCTGTGTGGAGAGCTGTTCCCGGGTGCCTATGGTTGATATTTCA
Source organism: Callospermophilus lateralis (assembly GCF_048772815.1). Lineage (NCBI taxonomy): Eukaryota > Metazoa > Chordata > Mammalia > Rodentia > Sciuridae > Callospermophilus > Callospermophilus lateralis. The sequence continues at coordinate 373,567 of NW_027514651.1, read as the reverse complement.
TTTTAACTTGTAAAAGTGTCATAGGAAGTAGGGGCACGCTCTATTTCATGGACCCTTGGATGCAACTGTTAGGACAAAGTTGTTGCCAAGGCAGTGACCTCATTCAGTTCTAGAGGAAGTGACCTACGTCACTTTCTTGTTGACGTACCACTCCGAACTTTGGATCCAGGGAGACAGGCACCCTGAGGCAGGCCCCTTCCCAGTCCCAGTGGTCTCACATGTTTGGATTAACCAAGGACAGAGTCAGTCTTTCTTGGCAAATACTGAATTGAAGATGGACAAATGCCAGGAAAGCTCTGAAGAGGGGCTTTTTTTTTTTTGATAAAGCAGGCAGTGGCTCACCGCTGGCTCCTGACAACATCACAGTGTTGGCCAAGGAGACCAGATCTGACATACAACAGCCCATTTCAGGGGAACATAGTATGGCCCACCAGTCAGAGGATGCTCTGGATAGTCACAGACCTACTTGGGGAAAGAAGGTGCCTTTATGGGTGTGTTTGTGTGTTAGTGATTTTGTCTCATGTTTTAAGAATATGTAGGAAAGTCGGTTTGTTTAATTTGGAGTGGCCTGTTTCTAGTAAGTCCTTTGAGAAGGTGAGTGTTTCTGTGTATCCCACTGTGTCCGTGGTTGTAGACAATAGAAAAGAGAATGCATCAAAGGATGTGTCCTGTCTAGTAGAAATCTTTGCAGCATTCATCTTGTCCAATTTATGAATGGACTGCAGCTTACCTTATAGATGGGCAACACCTACTACCTTTCTACATTCCTGATTTCTTCCGGAATTCTGGCCACTCTCCCATAGGCTCATGGTTTTGTGTTCAAGATATGTATCTCCTCCACAATCTGGGACATGGCCATGTCCTGGATAGCTGAAGGGAATGGTGAGTATCTCAGAAAACTCAGATATCAGTGTGACCAGGAAAGTCTCAGTGGAGAAACTCTGCTTTGGGAATTTGCTTTCCTATTGTTCTGTTGCCCTGAATGTAAGGAAGGTCTTTGCCTAAGGCCACACCTTTCAAAAGCCTGAAAAAATCAGTTTTCAAATGGAAATAAGTGGGCATCACCTGAGGATCTTTGCTTAATTGCTTTGCAAAGGGATATGTCTGAATCCGCCTCTTAGTGCAGTGTGAGTCCATGGCTCAGATTCTCAGCACCTGATGGATCTAAAGAAAGATCCCATGTGTGCATCCAATTCCAAAATGGCCAAAAGAGCAATCATTGTTGATGAAGTCTCTTGCTTTCCTCTGTAAGGTTCCTGATCTCCATCAAGTCAGAAGAGGGATCCTTTGGGTCAACTGAGTTCTTCAAGCCCTGCAGAGGCTAGCCCATAGGTGCTTGGGTTTTCTCATGACTCCAAATCACATAAAGAAACTATACCTGACAGTCAGTATGCCTCAAATTAGAGAAGCGGAACAGTATTAATGGCAGGCATCTTTGATCAGCCCTGGTTCACAGGAACGGTGTCCAGAAACACTGACTTTAGACAAATGAAGGGCAAGGGAGCTTATTTTGACATTGTCTTGTGCTGTGTGCCTCATGGAAACTTCCAGCCAAGGTTATGATTAGTGTCTATATGAAAGAAGATGAGGGGCATGTGTGAGTGTTTTGGTTTTAATTCTGGTCATTTGTGTGGCGGTTGGAAGAGATGACTGGGTCACCAGGGATTGAACTCTGGTGTGTTTCCCCTTAGAGACTGAGTTCTGAAACTGACCTCAGAGAAGTATTGCCATGAATTGTGTTGGGATTTTAGGAGGCCACGCATGAGAGTCGCCCTTGGAACCTGAGATCTAGGACCAGGGTGGCTTTCCACAAAGAACTGGGAATCTCAGCCTGGATATCACATGATTTTATTCTGAAAGACTTTGCAGCCATAGTAGAGAGTCAAAACACATAGGACCTCACATTGTAGACCTCAATGGTCCTGGCTTCAAGTGACCTTTTGTCCACTTTTTGGAAAGCCTTGCCTGTGAGAGTTCTCCAGAATTTTCTTTGAATCGAGCTTTCTCAACATTTAATGGTTTCTGAATAACTGAAATTCACAGTGCATCCAATGTCATCCTTGAAAAATGGCTAGATAAATATCATGAAATTTTTGAAATTCCCATGATCTGGTGGCACTCAAGAAACATTGGATCTCCTATTGCTTATCATGAGTGTACCAGAGAGTGCCTTGATTGACAGGGATTTCTGAAAATTGTTTAGAACAGACATGCCAGTAATTTGTAGCCTGCTGAGTAGTGGGCGTAGAGCAGTGGTGGGCAGGTGTGTGATAAAGTATCATGGTGGGTCCATGTGGATCTGCCATTTACTTCCAAATGGCTTGTGACTGACATAGTGCAGACTTCAGACCCTTATATGTAATGGCATCTTGTTATATGGCGAGGTTTCAGGGCAATGTTCAGAATCAGGTTGCTATGAACAAGGGGGCAATCTTTGAGAGATAGAAACCTGGTTTGTGCATTTTCTTGCAGACCATAACCCACCACACGTGACAGAACTCTCTCCAGCACTGTTTGCCTGTTGAACTCCTTGTATTTCGTGAAGCATGTACCAAACTCCAAGTGCAGCAGCAAGAAACACCACGAAAATTGGAGGATGACCAAATGGTTTCACAGTCCACACGGGGAGAAAATAAACCCCCAGGGGCCACAGTTTATCTACAAAGAGAGAATTCAGCACTGCTGCCTCGTGTTCATTGGAAAATAAGAAACTTTGTCCTCCAGGTCACATAGATGCAGACCCAGCTTTGAGGGTATCACTACAAAGGAAGCTTAACTCCTGACAAAAACCTATATATCAGTGCCCAACCTCTGTGGCAGTTTCTCAAAAAGATTTAGGCATGCAGAGCTCCATGCTTGTGGAGTGTGTACCCTGTCCTTACTTTTGAAAACTCCTATACCACCTCCAAGTTTGTGCACTCCTGAGCATTTTCCATTACAGAAATGTAATCACAGATTTTGCAACTTTTCTTCTCCAATTGTGTCTTACTTGGGGCGAAGATAATTTCAAGGCATTGTTCTGGATGAGAGTCGGAAGATTTGTTTTAGCACATATTTGCATACACATTGGATTAATTTTCCTATTTTTCCATTCACAATTCTGAATCCCTGACACTATCCCATATTCTAATAGACTCCGACTACTAATCCTAATATGATGGAGAAAAATAACCCAAACAGTACGTAAATACATGCAGTTCAGGGTTGGACTTGCCTTTTGCATGATAAAGGGTAGGTATTATGAATCTAGTCAATTTTTAATTGAAATAGTTCTCCGTGTGTTTTTAAAGTTAACAAATATGTGAATTACTGTCTCTCATTTTCTGGAGCCTATTCAGCACATGTATTTTTATATGCACAAATAGAATCCTACATGGTATCAAACGTACATTCTTTTGAGTTACATGACTTGGCAGATACAAATTGTGAGAAGTGATCACTCGTCCTAAACGCTGTTAGAACTGAAAATTCAACCTATGGGTGAGCTTCCCAGTGGAACAACATTATACATAAACCCATGTTCAGTAAAATGAATGTTTTTGCATCTTTATGATATATATTTCATGATGAATTTTGATTGGCATATATATTGCTACTTTTTAATTTCTGTGTTTGTGTGTGTGTGTGTGTGTCCATATATGTGCATATATATATATATATATATATATACTGTCCAGATTTTTAAAAATATGAAAAATATGTGTCTTATATACACTCCCTAAATTCATTCATGTTCATGGATGTGGATTAATAATCAACTTTTCACAAGATTATTCTTAGAAATACTCATACACATGAAATACATAGTTGTTTCCTAGTACTGAGAACTAACTTCAGTGAAAGGTGCATACAAATTCTAATATGTCTGCATTAACTGACCCAGTTTAACATCAATGCATGTTGGTTCCTATGGGACATGATGTGTATTTTGACGTTAATTTTTATTCCACACTGGTACATTACTATTTCTTCAGTTTATGCACATCATAGGATATATATTTCATTCACTAGTTAGCAAATTTATAGGCATTTGTTTCACTTTTAGTCACTTCCTGCTCCAGAACACATGTATTTCTCTATGTTTCTTGACTGGTCTATTCATGAGACTTTTTTTTTCCAAATATATTGTTTTCGATTTCCATAATCAATTTGAAGAAAAACTCACACACCCTTCATGATTAACCATAACCATAAGATAATCATTAGATATATAACTGGTTGGAATTAATGATTGTATATCAATATAACATTTCTTATATATTTTCAGATATCCATTCAATCCATTATTTAAAGTGGATCCAGTTATATTATTTATTCACAGTATGGTCTATTCATGCATTATGTCTATATTAATAGAAGCAGGGTACACCTATTTCTACCCCCATACTAATTTATAAATCTTCAAAATATTGCTCTCAGAAATGGTGGAAGAAATACTCATGTCACCTGATCTACATACACATTTTATCACAGAAATATTCCGGACACAAAAAGCAAAGATCACACTTACAATTGTACCAAAGCCTAAATGGAAAGATAGCATGCATTACTAAAAACATCCATGTGCAGGTTGCCTAATGCTCTCAAATATCAATCCTATTGGTGACTACATATTTGTTTCTTCCTAAGATTATATATTCAACTTCAAACCTGTTGAAAATGTCTAACCCTATCACACACTTTATACTTTGCTTGATTTCCTAATATCTCTATTGATATCTGCTTTCCTACATGTTTTCCCCAGTTCATCATTGTGACTGACTCTTCACATGTGCTGACATTTACATACACTCTCTACCCGAAACCCTATTGCTGAAGAACTTTTGGTCCAAATCCTATACTCACTCTTCTTTCTAAACCTACCAACTTCCTTCCTAATCCTACCGAATATCGGTTTTTGACTGGATGTTCTCTTCAGCATTCAATCATCCAAGGTACAAGGTCCGATGTATATTGATTTATCTGAGACATCTGTGCAGCACATTACTCAAAGTTAGGTATCACACTCAAGTCCCCAATGCCCTTCTGGGCTTCAAATCTTACCTAGATTTCTGCTTTCATACTTATATTTCACATGTATACTCTTGTAAATATCACAGGTTGCCAATACCATTATTCATCCTGCAGAATGATTCGTAACCCAAATCGAACATGTTATTAACCCTAACCATACACTGTTCCCTCAATATAACTAACTTAAGAGCAGCGACAGAGTGGGTCTTACAATATAGGAATGTAGAAGATCTTCCACCTGCTGAGAACCTCAAAGATCCATGAAGAAATCATCCTTGGAGAATATGTAGGCAGCTATGTAGGACCTGAGAGAGCAATAGTCATCTTCCATGGCAAACAACCTGGTCAGGATGAATTGATGTGTCTGAGTCAGCCTCTCTCTTCTTAATGTAGAGAAGATGGACCAAACCAGGCCTCTGTGGAGAGCTGTTCCAGGGTGCCTATGGTTGATATATCATTCTAACTTCTGAATGTGTCAAAGGATGTTGGGGCAGCCTCTATCTCATGGGAACCTTGGAAGCAACTGTTAGGACAAAGTGGTTACCAAGGCAGTGACCATATTCAGTTCCTGAAAGAAGTGACCTCACTTCACTTCCTTGGTGATGGAATTCTCTGAACTTGGGATCCAGGAAGCCAGGCACCAAAAGCCAGTCCCACTCCAGACCCAGTGGGCTAACTTGTTTGCTTTTCCCAAAGACATAGTCAGTCTTTCTTGGTACCTGCTGATATGAGGATGGCCAAATGCCAGCAGAGCTCTGAAGAGGGGCCTTTCCTGAGAAAGCAGGTAGTGGCTCACCGCTGGCTCCTTACAACTTCACAGAGTTGGACAAGGAGACCAGATGTGAAACAGGACAGGCCATTTTGGGGGAACATAATATGGCCCACCAGTCAGAACACACTTCGGATAGTCACAGACCTATTTAGGGGAAGAAAGTGCCTTTGCCGTTGTAGGTGTGAGTTTGTGGTTTTTTCTCATGTTCTGAGAATAGGTAGGAAAGGTGGTTTGTTTGGTTTGGAGTGGACTGTTTCTAGAAAGTCGTTTGACATTGTGAGTGTTTCTATGTCTGTGTATCCCACTGTATCCATGGTTGTAGACATTAGAAAACAGAATGCATCAATGGATGTGTTGTCTCTAGTTGAAAGCTTCCGCGATTCATACTGCGCAATTGATGAATGGACTGCAGCTTGCCTTATGGATGGGCAACATCTATTATCTTCTAAAGTTCCACTTTTCTTCGTGAATTCTGGCCACTCTCCAGAATAGACTCATGGTTTTGTTTCCCAGATATGTAACACCACAAGGCTCTGTGACATGGCCATGTTCTGGATAGCTGAAGGGAATGAGAGCATCTCAGAAAACTCAGATATCAGTGTGACCAGTAAAGTCTCAGTGGAGAAACCCTTCTTTGGGCCATTTGCTTAATTCTATTTCTATTACCCTGAATGTCAGAAAGGTCTTTGCCTCAGGCCACCCCTTTGTGTAGCCTGAAGAACACTGTTTTCATATGGAAATGAATGGACACCACCTGTGGCTCTTTGCTTAATTGCTTTGGAATGGGATGTGTCTGAATCAGCCTCTTGTCCTTGTATGAGGTTGTGGCTTAGATTCTCAGCACCTGATGGATTTAAAGAAAGATCCCATGTGCTTTCAAAACTAAAATGTCCAAAAGAGCAGTCATTGTGGATGAATATTTTTGCCTTCTTGTTTTAGGTTCCTGAACTCCATCAAGTGAGAATAGGGATCATTTGGGTCAAATGAGTTCTTGAAATCCGTGCAGAGGCTACCCCATATGTGCTTGGGTTTTCTCATGACTCCAAATCACATAAAGAATTATACCCTACAGCCAGTAGGCTGAAATTGGAGAAGTGGAACACTTTAACAGCAGGAATATTTGATCACTCCTGGTTCACAGGAAGAGTGTCCAGGCCACCATGATTTTAGGCAAATAAGGGGCAAGTGAGCTTATTTTGGACACTACCTTGGGCTCATAGAAACCTCCAGCTAGAGGTTATGAGGAGTGTCTACATGGAAGAAGATGATGGGCCTGTGGGAGTGTTTTGATTTTAATTGTGGTAATTTTTGTGGCGGTTGGAAGGGATGACTGGATCCACCTGGGCTTGAACTCTGGTGTGATTCCCCTTAGAGACTGCATTCTGGAATTGACCTCAGAGAAGTATTGCCATGAATTGTGTTGGGATTTTAGGAGGACACACATAAGACTCACTCTTGGAAACTGAGATCTATGCCCAGGGTGGCTTTCCACAGAGGCCTGGGAATCTCAGCCAGGATATCACATGATTTTATTATGAAAGACATGGCAGCCATAGATGAGAGTCAAAACACACATGGACCTTACATTGTAGACGTCAATTGGCCTGGCTTTATGTGACCATTTGGTAATTCTTTGAGAAGCCTTGACTGTGAGAGTTCTCTAGAGCTTTCATTGAAATGAACTTTCTCAACACTTAATGGTTCCTGAATGAATTGAGACGCACAGTGCCTCTAACTTCATTTTTGAAAAATTGCTAAATAAATACCATGAAATTTTTGAAATTCCCATGACCAGGTGGAATTGCAGAAAATTTGATGTCCTGTTGCTTATCATGTGTATACCAGACAGTGCCTTGTTTGACTGGGTTTCATGAAAATGATGTAGAACACGAGATGCCAGTAATTTGGAGCCTTCTGAGTAGTGCGCCTAGAACAGTGGTGGGAAGGAGTGTGATAAAACATCATGGAGGGGCTATGTGGATCTGCCATTGGCTTCCAAATGGCTTGTGACTGATATAGTGCAGACATGAGACCCTTATATGTAAAGGCATCCTGTTATATCGAGAGTTTTAAGGGCAATGTTCAGAATAAGGTTGCTATTGTTATTGGGGCAAGCTCTGTGCGATAGAAGCCTGGTTGGTGCATTCTCCTGCAGACCCTGACCCACCACAAGTGACAGAACTCCCTTCAGCACTGTATCCCAGATGAACTTCTTATATTTTGTGAAGCAAATACCAAATTCCCAGTGCCCCAGCAAAAAACACCATGAAAAGTGGAGGATGACCAAATGTCTTCACAGTCCCCACTGGGAGACACTTAGCCTCCAGTGGCCACAGTTTACCTACAAAGAGAGAATTGAGCACTGCTGCCTCATGTTCATTGGAATATAAGAAACCATCTCTTCCCGGTAACATAGATGCAGACCCAGCTTTGATTGTCTCACTACAAAGGAAGCTAAAGCTCATGACAGCAACATATATTTCAGGATCCCAACCTCAGAGGCCATTTCCCAAGAATTCTTAGGCCAGCAGAGCTCCTTGTTTGTGGAGTGTTTACCCTTTCCTTTACTTTTGGAAACTCCTCTACCACCTCCAAGGTTGTGAACTCCCGAGCATATTCCATTCCATATAAGTATTCCTAGATTTTTACACTTTTCTACTCTAATTGTGCCTTACTTGGGGCAAAGGTATTGTCAAGGCATTTCTCTGGATGTGAGTGGGAAGATTTTTGTGTAGCACATATTTACATACACATTGGATTCATTTTCCAATTTTCCATTTGAAATACTTAACCCCTGACACTAACCCGTACTCTACTAGTCTCTGACTAATAATCCTAAAATGATGGTGAAAAATAACCCAAAAAGAATAGAAATACAAGCAGTTCAGAGGAGGCATGGTGTATAGTTGGAATTTCCTTTTGCATTATATAATGTAGGAGTTTTAAATCTAGTCAATTTTTTTGTTGAAATAGTTCTACATGTGTTTTTAAAATTAACAAATATGTGAATCCCTGTCTTCCTTTCTCTGTAGCCTATTCAGCGCATGTATTTTTATATGCACATATAGAATCCTACCTGATATCACTTGTACACACATGTGAGGTGGCTGAATTGGCAGATGCAAATTGTGAGAAGAGATCACTCCTCCTAAACGCTGTTGGAACTGAAAATTCAACCTACGGGTGAGCTTCCTAGTTGAATAACATTATACATAAATCCATGTTCAGTAAAATGAATATTTTTCGATCTTTGGATTATATATATTTCATGATGAATTTCGATTGGCATATATATTGCTACTTTTTTTTTCTTTTATTGGTTGCTCAAAACATTACAAAGCTCTTGACATATCATATTTCATACATTAAATTCAAGTGGGTTTTGAACTCCAATTTTTACTCCAAATACAGAATGCAGAATCACATCAGTTACACATTCATATTTTTACATAATGTCTTATTAGTTACTGTTGTATTCTGCTACCTTTCCTATGCTCTACTATCCCCCCTCCCCTCTCTTCCCATCTTCTCTCTCTACCCTACCTACTGTCATTCATTTCTCTTATTGTTTATTTTCCCATTACACTCACAACCTCTTATATGTAATTTTTTTGTAACAATAAGGGTCTCCCTCCATTACCATGCAATTTCTCTTTTCTCTCCCTTTCCCTGCCACCTCATGTCTCTGCTTAATGTTAATCTTTTCTTCATGCTCTTCCTCTCTGCTCTGTTCTTAGTTGCTCTCATTATATCAAATAAGTCATTTGGTATTTGTTTTTTTGGGATTGGCTAGCTTCACTAAGCATTATCTGCTCTAGTGCCATGCATTTCCCTGCAAATTCCATGATTTTGTCATTTTTTAGTGCTGCGTAATCCTCCATAGTATATAAAAAAAAAACATTTTTTTTTATCCATTCATCTATTGAAGGGAATCTGGGTTGGTTCCACAGTGTAGCAATTGTGAATTGTGCTGCTATGAACATCGATGTGGCAGTATCCCTGTAGTACGCTCTTTTAAGGTCTTCAGGGAATAGTTCGAGAAGGGCAATAGCTGGTTCAAATGGTGCTTCCATTCCCGGCTTTCCCAGGAATCTCCATACTGCTTTCCAAATTGGCTGCACCAGTTTCAGTCCCATCAGCAATGTACAAGAGTACCCTTTTCCCCACATCGTCGCCAGCACTTGTTGTTGTTTGACTTCATAATGGCTACCAATCTCACTGGATTGAGATGGTATTTTAGGGTGGTTTTGATTTGCATTTCTCTGACTGCAAGAAATGGAGAGCATTTTTTCATGTACTTATTGATTGATTCTATGTCCTCCTCTGAGAAGTGTCTGTTCAGGTCCTTGGCCCATTGGGTTATTTGTTATCTTATTGTCTAATTATTTGAGTTCTTTGTATACTTTGTATACTCTGGATATTAGGGCTCCATCTGAAGGGTGAGGAGTAAAAATTTGTTCCCATGATCTAGGCTCCATATTTACCTCTCTTATTCTTTCTCTTTTTTTAAAAAAAAAAAATTTCAGTTTAAGTAATTCCCATTTGTTGATTCTTGTTATTAACTCTTGTGCTATGAGTGTCCTATTAAGGAATTTGGAGCCTGACCATACAATATGTAGATCGGAACCAACTTTTTCTTCTATCAAATGCAGAGTCTCTGATTTGAATCTAGCTCCTTGATCCACTTTGAGTTAACTTTTGTGCATGGCGAGAGAAAGGGATTCAGTTTCATTTTGTTGCATGTGGATTTCCAGTTTTCCCAACACGATTGGTTGAAGATGGTATCCTTCCTCAATTGCATGCTTATAGCTCCTTTATCAAATATAAGATAGTTGTAGCTTTTTGGATTAGTCTCTGTGTCCTCCATTCTGTACCATTGGTCCACCCACCTGTTTTGGTACCAGTACCATGCTGTTTTTGTTATTATTGCTCTGTAATATAGTTTGAAATCTGGTATCGCTATACCGCCTGATTCACACTTCCTGGTTAGAATTGCTTTTGCTATTCTGGGTCGTTTATTTTTCCATATGAATTTCATGATTGGTTTATTTATTTCTACAAAAAATTCCTTTGGGATTTAGATTGGCATTTCATTAAACCTATGGAGAACTTTTTAGTAATATCGCCATTTTGATGATGTTCATTCTGCCTATCCATGAACAGGGTATATTTTTCCATCTTCTAAGATCTTATTCTACTTCTCTTTTTAGGGTTCTGTAGTTTGCATTGTATAAATCTTTCACCTCTTTTGTTAGGTTGATTCCCAAGTATTTAATTTTTTATGAGGATATTGTGAATGCAATGTTTTTCCTCATTTTCTTTTCAGAAGTTTTGTCGCTGATATACAGAAATTCCTTTGATTTATGCATGTTGATTTCATTTCCTGCCACATTGCTGAATTCATTTATTAGTTCTAGTAGTTTTTTCTGTAGACCCTTTTGGGTCTTCTATGTATAGAATCATGTCATCTTCAAATAGTGATAATTTAAGTTCTTTTTTTCCTATTTTTATGCCTTTAATGTCTTTCATCTGTCTAATTGCTCTGGCCAGTTTTTCGAGAAATATATTGAATAGAAGTGGTGATAGAGGACATTCCTGTCTTGTTCCAGATTTTAGAGGGAATGCCTTCATTTTTTCTCCATTCAGAATGATGCTAGCCTGAGGCTTAACATAGATAGCTTTTACAATGTCGAGGTATGTTCCTGTTATCCCTAGTTTTTCTAATGTTTTGAACATAAAGGAATGCTCTACTTTGTCTAATGGTTTTTCTACATCTATCAAGATGATCTTATGGTTCTTATTTTTAAGTCTAGTGATGTTGTGAATAACATTTATTGATTTCCATATATTGAACCCTCCTTGCATCCCAGGGATGAATCCTAGTTGATCATGGTGCACAATTTTTTTGATGTGCCTTTGTATCCAAACCACCAGAATTTTAATGAAAATTTTTGCATCTAGGTTCATCAGAGATATTGGTCTGTAGTTTTCTTTCATTGAGGTGTCTTTGTCTGGTTTCAGAATCAGGGTGATGTTGGCCTCATAGAATGAACTTGGCAGAGCTCCCTGTTTTTCTATTTCCTGAATAACTTGAAAAGTATTGGTATTAAATCTTCTTTAAAGGTTTTGTAAAACTCCGCTGTATACCCATCCGGTCCTGGGCTTTTCTTGGTTGGTAGTCGTTTGATTGCTTCTTCTATTTCATCGATTGATATTGGTCTGTTTAAATTGTGTGTATCCTCCTGACTCCGTCTAGGCAAATCATATGACTTAACAAATGTATCGATGTCTTCACTATTTTCTATTTTATTGGAATATAGGTTTTCAAAATAATTTCTAATTGTCTTTCGTATTTATGTAGCTTCTGTTGTGATATTGCCTTTTTCATCCCGTATGTTAGTAATTTGAGTTCTCTCTCTTCTTCTCCTCGTTAGCATGGCTAAGGGTCTGTCCATCTTATTTATTTTTTCGAAGAACCAACTTTTAGTTTTGTTAATTTTTTAATAGTTTCTTTTGTTTCAATTTCGTGATTTACGCTCTGATTTTAATTATTTCTTGCCTTCTGCTACATTTGCTGTTGTTTTGCTCTTCCTTTTCTAGGGCTTTGAGATGAAGTGAGAGCTCATTTATTTGTTGTTTTTGTTTTATTTTCTTTTTTTGAGGAATGACCTCCAGGCGATGAATTTGCCTCTTGAATCTTGTTTCATTGTGTCCCATTGAATCTGATATGTTTTGTCTGTATTTTCATTTATCTCTAAGAATTTTTTGATTTCCTCTTTTATGTCTTCTGTAACCCATTGATCATTCAGTAATATATTGTTCATTTTCCATGTGATGTAGGATTTTTCCTTCCTTCTTTTACCATTGGTTTCCAGTTTCATTCCATTGTGATCAGAAAAAAATTCATGGTATTATCTCCACCCCTTTATATTTACTGAGTGTTGCCCTACGGCATAATATATGGTCTATTTTTGAGAAGGATCCATGTGCTGGTGAGAAAAAAGTATATCCACTTGATGATGGTTGATATATTCTATATATGTCAGTTAAGTCTAGGGTATTGATTGTGATATTGAATTCTATATTTTTTTTATTCAACTTTTGTTTGGAGGATCTGTCCAATGGTGAGAGAGGTGAGTTGAAGTCTCCCATAATTATTGTGTTGTGGTCTATTTGATTCTTGAAATTGAGGAGAATTTGTTTTATAAATGTCGCAGCACCATTATTTTCTGCATAAATATTGATAATTGTTATGTCTTGTTGGTGAATGGTTTCTTTTAACAGTATATAATGTCCTTCCTTATCCCTTTTGATTAAATTAGTCTTGAAGTCGATTTTATTCCGTATGAGGATGGCCACCCCTGCTTGCTTACAAGGACCGTGTGCATGGTATAAATTTTCCCAACCTTTCACCTTCAGCCTGTGTATGTCTTTTCCATTCAGATGTGTCTCCTGGAAGCAACATATTGTTGGATTTGTTTTTTTTAATCCACGTTACAAGCCTATGTCACTTTATTGGAGAGTTTAAGCCATTAACGATTAGAGTTACTATTGATATATGGTTTGTATTGCCACCCGTCTTTGATTATTTATCTTTTTTTTAAAATTTAGTTTGTTTATCCATGATTAGCTTTTCCCCCTCCCTCTGTCATTACTGAGGCAATTCCCACTGATGGTTTTCGTTGTTGATATTCATTTTTTCCTCGTGTAGTGTTTTCCTTAAGATGCTTTGCACTGCTGGTTTTCTGGCTGCAAATACTTTTAGCTTTTGTTTATCACAAAATATTTTTATTTAGTTGTCTTACCTGAAACTTAATTTTTCTGAATACAGATTTCTTGGTTGTCATCCATTGTTTTTAAGTGTTTGAAATACGTTGTTAGAGGATCTTCTCACTTTCAGCGTCTGTGATGAAAAATCTGTTGTTAACATTTTTGGTTTACCCCTGATTGTAATCTGCCTCCTTTCTCTTGTAGCTTTTAATATTTTCTCTTTGTTTTGTACATTGGTTATCTTCATAACAATGTTTCTTGGCATTGGTCTACTGTGATTTTTTTGTGCTCGGTGTCTTGTAAGCATCTACAATTTTTTTTATTTGTTTCCATTTTTATTTCTGGAAAGTTTTCTGTAATTATTTCATTCAGCAGGTTACTCATTCCCTTGGTTTGAATCTCTGTACCTTACTCTATCCAGATGACTCGTAAGTTTTTTTTTTTTATGATATCCCATATCTCTTGGATGTTTTTCTCATGACTTTTTACCAGCATTTCTTTGTTGGCTAGACTTTTTTCAAGATGATATATTTTGTCTTCATTATCTGACATTCTGTCTTCTACTCGCTCCACTCTGTTAGTGATACTCTCAATTGAGTTTTTAATTTGGTTTATCATTTCCTTCATTTCTAGAATTATTGTTTGATTTTTTTATAATCTCTATCTCCTAATAAAGATGCTTAATTTCTTTTTATATCTGTTTATGTAATTCATTTTCAATGTGTTCTTTCACTGTTTGGTTTTGATGTCTCGTATCCTCTTTAAGGTTCCATTCCATCTGTCTAAGGTATTCCTTGAGTTCTTTATATGACCATTTTTCTGATGATTCCTTCTGAATATTTAGGCTGTCCATTGTTGTTTGTACTCCTTTTCTTCCTTGTTTTTTTATGCTGCTCATGTTACTTCTTGTTTTGTTTGACTGCTGAGTTACTGCTTACTCTTATAAATTTATTTGATACTTCGGAGGAAAGATATTAGAAGGGAAGGGAAGAAGTCACTAAAGAGAATGAGAGTAGGCAGGTAGAATTCAAGGAAGGGGGAATAAGAAAATTGAAAAGAAATGAAAAGACAAAAGAAAAATAGAAAATAAATAAAGAAAAAAATTTAAATAATAATTATAATTAAAAGATGAAAATTAAAATTTAAAATAATATTAATAATAATAATGATAAAATAAAAAAAATAAAAACATTAAAAAAAGTTAAAGAACAACAACAACAAAAATGAAAATGAAAGAAATAGAAAAAATATAAATTAAAAAAATAATAATAATAAATGCAGTCATAGAGTTCAATTAACTTCTCTTTCAGTAGGTGGAGCTGTGTGCACTGGGCCAAGCTTCTCCTCTGAATAAGTGGGAACCAATCACTGTGCAGCAGCTCTTCCTCCCAGACTTGGCAGATCTCCAATCCTGAGTGCCTAGGGCCTTCTCTTGTGCTTCCTCAAGCCATGCCTTGCTCACCTGTGACGCTCACCACAATATTGGTTACAAGCCAGAACTCTACTCCTGGCAGCACTGTTTTTATGAATGCCTGGGCACACTCTCCCTGTTTGCCTCCCTCAGACCCTAGTTTTGTAGAGCTTGGGGCTGAGGACCCACAGCGAATTTTCTTGCCCTCCGGGAGCCATGCCCCCGGTACGTGGTGTAAGAGACCTCAATTGTCAGCACTTGTGGGATCAGGAGCCGGGAATTCCACGCGCTAGTCCTGAGCCAATCCTGATTCCCTAGGTCTGGCTATCGTGCTCACGGGAGAGCTGGGAGAGGCCCTTAAGGCTGAGCTGGGAGGGGCCCTTAAGGTTTCCCCGCTGTGTTGAGAGAGATGGCTAGGGGATTACACACCTGTCACGCTGGTTTTAATGAAGTTATCTCCTCTGCCCGTGACGTCATTTCTATGCTATGGTGGTATCCCATGCAAATGGTGACCGTTTGTTCCCTTTGCAAGGTAACCAACGCAACGGGTGGGTCCTGACTGTCTCTCCCAAGTGCCGTTTTAATCCTGTGGCCACTGCTTTTGAAGGCTTGGTTGGCTTTTACCTCTGAAAGTTCAGAAGGGCCGAACAGTTATTTCAGTGGGATCTTAGTGCTGAGTCATGAGAACCAGGCAAACCGGAGGTTGAATGCAGCCCATCCAGGCTCGGTGTGTGTTCTGAGGGGCCCAGAATGTTCGCCCCAGATCCACATCAGGTCAACATTGCCTACTGATTCTGAGCAAACAGCATTTAGACAGTTTACGACTCCCTATGCCCGCTCAGCTGAAGAGGTCAGAGACTTGATTTTTCCATGCCTGCCTTCATGATGGATCTCCTGTATTGCTAATTTTTATATCTGCATGTGAGTGTGTATGTATGAGAGTATATATATATATATATATAGACTCTCCAGATTTTTTAAAATATGAAATATATGTGTCTTATTATACACTCCCTAAATTCATTCATATTCATATATGTGTATTTATAACCAACTTTCCACAAGATTATTCTCAGAAATAATCATCCACCTGAAATACATATTTGTTTTCTAGTACTGAAAACTAAATTCAGTGAAAGGTGCAAACAAAACCTAATATTTCTACAGTTACTGAGCTAGTTTAACATCAATGCAAGTATATTCTTAGGGGACATGATGTGTATTTTGACTTTCATTTTTATTCAACACTGGTACATTACTACTCCTTCAGTTAATGCACATCATAGGATATATATTTCGTTCACAAGTTAGAAAATTTATAGGCATTTGTTTCACGATCAATCACTTCCTGATTCAGAACACATGATTCTTCTATGTTTCTTGACTGGTCTTTTCATAAGACTTCTTTCCAAACACATTATTTTCGTTTAACATCATCACTTATAAAGCAAAACTCAAACACCCTTCATGATAAACCATAATCCTAATATTACCATTAGATATATAACTGGTTGGAATGAATGATTATATATCAATATAAGATTTCTTATATATTTTCAGATTTCAATTCAATCCATTATTTAAAGTGGAACCAGTTACATTATTTATTCATATTATCGTCTATTCATGCATTATCTCTATATTCATAGACACAGGGTACACCTCTTTGTACCCCTAATACTAATGTATATGTCTTCAAAATATTGCTCCCAGACATAGTGAAAGAAATACTCATGTTACCTGATCTACATATACATTTTACCACAGTAATATTCTGAACAAAAAAAATGTAAAGGTCACACTTATTATTGTACCAAAGCCTAAAAGGAAAGTGAACATGGATAACTAATAACATCCGTGTCCAGGTTGCCTAATGCTCTCAAATGTAAATTCCATTGGTGACAACATATTTGCTTTTACCTATGATTATATATTCAAACTCAACCCTGTTGAAAATGTCTAATCCTATCACTCATTTATACTTTGCCTGATTTCGTTATGTCGCTATTGATACTTGCTTTTCTACATAATTTCCCCAGTTCATTATTGTGAATGACTCTTCACATGTACTGACATTTACATTCACTCTCTAAACGAAACCCTATTGCTAAATAAGCTTTTCATTCCAAATCATATTCTCACTCTTCTTCCTAAACCTACCGACTATCTTTCTAATCCTACCGACTATCACTTTTTGACTGGATGTTCTCTTCTACATTCAATCATCCAAGGTACACGGTCCTATGCCATTGTATATTGATTTAACTGAGACAATTGTACAGAACGTAATTCAACACTATGTATCCCAATCAAGGGCCCAATGCCCTTCTGGGCTTCAAATCTTTCTTAGATTTCCGTTTTCATACATATATTTCACTTATATATTCTTATAAATATCGCAGGTACCCAATCCCTTTATTCATCCTGCAGAATGATTCCTAACCCAAATCGAACATATAATTAACCCTAACCATACACTAACTTTACCGAAGAGCAGGGACAGAGTTGGTATTAAAATACAGGAATGTAGGGTATCTTCACCTGCTTAGAACCTCAAATGTTCATTTAGAAATGATCCCTGGTGAAGATGAAGGCAGCTATGAAAGACCTCAGAAAGCAAAAGTCATCTTCCATGGCAATCATCCTGGTCGGGTTGAAGGGTTGTGTCTGAATCATTCTCTCTCTTCTTAATGTATACAAGATGGACCAAACCAGTTCTGTGTGGAGAGCTGTTCCGGGGTGCTTATGATTGATATGACATTCTAACTTGTGAAAGTGTTACAGGAAAACTGGGGCAGCCTCCACCTCATGGGACTTTTGGAAGCAACTGTTAGGGCAAAGTGGTTGTCAAGGCAGTGACATAATTCAGATCCTGAAGAAAGTGACCTCACCTCACTTCCTTGGTGATAAAACTCTCTGAACTTGGGATCCAGGAAGCCAGGCACTCAGAGACAGTCCCTGTCCCAGTCCCAGTGGTCTACATGTTTGGATTTACCAAGGACAGAGTCAGTCTTTCTTGAAACCTACAGATGTGAGGATGACGAAATGCCAGGAAACCTTTGAAGAGGGGCTTTTCCTGAGAAAGAAGGTAGTGTCTCACCACTGGCTCTTGACAACTTCACAGAGTTGGCCATGCAGACCAGAACTGAGACAGGAGAGGTCATTTTGGGGAAACATAGTATGGCCCACCAGTCAGAGGACACTCCGGAGAGTCACAGACCTACTTGGGGGAAGGAGGTGCCTTTTTGGGTGTGGGTGTGATTTTGTGGTTTTGGCTCATGTTCTCAGAATAGGTAGGAAAGGCGGTTTGTTTGGTTTAGAGTGGACTATTTTTAGTAAGTCCTTTGACAATGCGAGTGTCTGTGTATCCCACTGTGTTCATGATTGTAGACATTAGAAGAGAGAATGGATCAATGGATGTTTCTTGTCTACTAGAAAGCTTGCCAGCATTCATTGTGCCCAATATATGAGTGGACTCAGGCTTGCCTTATAGATGGGCAACACCTACTAGCTTCATAATTTCCTGTTTTCTCCTTCAATTCTGGCAACACTCCAGAATAGTATCATGGTTTTGTGTCCAAGATATGTACCACCTCCAATATCTGTGACATGGCCATGTACTAGATAGTTGAAGGGAATGGCTAGCATCTCAGAAATCTCAGATATCAGTTGACCAGGAAAGTCTCAGTGGAGAAACCCTGCTTTGGTCCTTTTGCTTACCTATTGTTCTGTTGCCCTGAATGTCAGGAAGATCTTTGCCTCAAGCCACCACTTTGTGAAGCCTGAAGAAAACAGTTTTCAAATGCAAATAAATGGGCATCACCTGTGGATCCATGCTTAATTGCTTTGAAAAGGGATATGTCTGAATCAGTCTCTTGGCCCTGTGTGAGGCTGTGGCTTAGATTCTCAGCACCTGATGGATCTAAAGATAGATCCCATGCATGCATCCAAAACCAAAATGGCAAAAAGATCAGATATTGTTGATTAACTCTCTTGCCTTCCTCTGGTAGGTTCCTGAAATCCATCAAGTGAGAACAGGGATCCTTTGGGTCAAATAAGTTCTTCAAAACCCAGCAGAGGCTAGCCCATAGATGCTTGTTTTTTCTCATGACTCCAATTCACTTAAAGAATCTAAACCTCAAAGTCAGTAGTCCTCAAGTTGGAGAAGCCAAAAAGTATTAAAGGAAGGCCTATTTGATCACTCCTGGTTTACAGGAAGGGTGTCCACGCCACCCTGACTTTAGGCAAATGAGGGGCAGGAAGCTTATTTTGGACACTG
This sequence comes from Callospermophilus lateralis, assembly GCF_048772815.1. NCBI lineage: Eukaryota > Metazoa > Chordata > Mammalia > Rodentia > Sciuridae > Callospermophilus > Callospermophilus lateralis. Next base: position 354,322 of record NW_027514651.1, on the reverse strand, counting down.
ACGTGGGCTGCTCCCCTCATGGAAACCTCCAGCCACAGGTTATGATGAGTGTCTATATGGAAGAAGATTTGGGCCATGTGGGAGTGTTTTGGTTTTAATTGTGGACATTTGAATGGTGGTTGGAAGAGATGACTGGGTCCACCTGGGCTTGCACTCTGGTGTGATTCCTCTTAGAGACTGAGTTCTGGTACTGATCTCAGAGAAGTATTGCCATGAATTGTGTTTGGATTTTAGATGGCCATCCATGAGAGTTGCCCTTGGAAAGTGACATCTAGGCCCAAGTTAACTTTCCAAAGATCACAGGAAATCTCATCCAGGATATCACATGATTTTATTCTTAAAGACTTGGCAGTCATTTTTGAGAGTCAAAACACACATGGACCTCACATTGTAGACCTAAATGGGCCTGGCTTAATCTGACATTTTGGCCACTCTTTGGGAAGCCTTGCCTGTGAGAATTCTCAAGAGTTTTCATTGAAATGAGCTTAGTCACCATTTAATGGTTCCTGTATAAATTGAAACCCACAGTGCCTCCAACTTCTTTCTTGAAAATTGGCTAGATAAATACCATAAAAATTTTTGAAATTCCCATGACCGGGTGGCAGGAGAACATTTGGATGTCCTGTTGCTGATCATGAGTATGTAAGACAGTGCCCTGATTGACTTGGTTTTATGAAAATGGTGTAGAACAGAGATGCCAGTAAGTTGGATCCTGCTGAGTAGTTGTCCTAGAGCAGTGGTTGGCAGGTGGGTGATAAAACATCTGTGGTGGGCTATGTGGATCTGCCATTGGCTTGCAAATTGATTGTGACTGACATTTTGCAGCCAGGAGACTCTTATATGTAAAAGCATATTGTTATATGGAGAGGTTTCAGGGCAATGTTCAAAATCAGGTTGCTATGGTCAATGGGGCAAGCAATGTGGGATAGAAGCCTGATTGGTGCATTCTCCTGTAGAACCCGACCCACCACAATTGACAGAACTCACTTCAGCACTGTGTCCTTGTTGAACTCTTTGTAACTCATGAAGCAAATTCCAAACTCCCAGTGCAGCAGCAAGAAACACCATGAATAGTGGAGGATGACCAAATGGATTTACAGTGCACACGGGGAGACACTTAGACCCCAGTTGCCACAAGTTACATACAAATAGAAAATTCAGCACTGCTGCCTCATGTTCATTGGAAAATAAGAAACAATGTCATCCATGTCACATAGATGAAGACCCAGCTTTGATGGTGTCACTCCAAATGAAGCTAATGCTCCTGACAACAGCATATATTTCATTGCCAAACCTTAGAGGCAGTTTCTCCAGATGTCAGGCTGGCAGAACTTCATGTTTGTGGAGTGTTTACCCTGTCCCTTACTTTTGGAACCTCTTCTACCACCTCCAAATTTGTGAACTCCTGAGCATTTTTCATTCCACATATGTATTCACAGATTTTCTAACTCCTCTCCTCTAATTGTGTCTTATGTGGGGCGAAGGTAATGTCAAGGCATTGTTCTGAATGAGAGTGGGAAGTTTTTTGTGTAGCACATATTTGCATACACATTGGATACATTTTCAAATTTTCCATTCGAAATACTGAATCCCTGACACTAACACATACCCTAATAGACTTTGACTTTTAATGCTAATATTATGGAGAAAAATAACCCAAACAGAATAGAAATACAAGAGGTTCACAGGAGGCATGGTGTATAGTTGGACTTGCCTTTCGTATGATAAATGGTAGGTGTTATAAATCTAGCAAATTTTAATTGAAATAGTTCTCCATGTGTTTTAAAAGTTAACAAATATGTGAATAACTGTCTCCCTTTCTCTGTAGCCTATTCATCACATGTATTTTTATATGCACATATCGAATTCTACCTGGTATCACTCGTACATTTTGTGAGGTGGCTGGCTTGGCAGATACGAATTGTGAGAAGAGATCACTCCTACTTAATGCTGTTGGAACTGAAAATTCAACATACGGGTGAGCTTCTTAGTTGAACGACATAAATCCATGTTCATTAAAATGAATATTTTTGGATCTGTGGATGATATATATTTCATGGTGAATTTCGATTGGCATACATAATGCTACTTTTTAATGTCTCTGTGTGTATGTATATATATATATATATATATATATATATATATATATATATATATATACATATACATATATATATATTTTTTTCACTCTGCAGATTTTTCAAAATATGAAGTATATTTTTCTTATTATACACTCCCTAAATTCATTCATATTCATGTATGTGGATTTATAATCAACTTTTCAAAAGATTATTCTCAGAAATATTCATCCACTTGAAATACTTATTTGTTTCCTAGTACTGAAAACTAACTTCAGGGGATCATATGATGGCTGCGAAGGGAGTGCATCACCCCCATGTACTGCGTCACTGTGAGGGAGAATGACGAGTTAGAATGGCTAAAACCTATCTTGTTAGGAATTTCCAGCAAAATTGTGGTTCTCCAAAACCAAGTGTACATATTTCCATCTCAGGAGGATCAGGTACGGGGGCTCAAACGCAAGTGATTTGTCCTCACAGAAGGTCATGCGACTTATTCAGGAAATCGCTCCGTGGCTAGAGTCTGTGGCGCGTGCTGGGAAACGACGAGATAGCAAGGCAAATATACAGCGGTGCAGGTACTGTGGGCTCCTGCCAGGTATGCAATCACTGTGCTCAGTGCTGAATTCTGGGTTTGAGACGGGAAAGCATGCAGTCCAACTCGTTTCTCCACACCCGTCAGACCACAGAGGAACCCAGCGGCCACCATCATGGAGAGGTGACTTCATCATCCCTGTTTTCGACTGATCACAGCTTATTCAGCTATAGAACAGGTAATTTCAGGATGCCATTCACCTTTGTGTTGAAGACAAATTACTCAGGCTCAGTGCTAAAGAACCCACAGAAACTGCGTCTTGGAGCCTGCTTCTATTAGAACAAACAGCGAGCCCAGAGCGGCCGAATTCCGCCTCCAGGAACTGATCGGGCCCAGGGCTAAAGAACCGGCGGAAACTGCTTCTCGGTCCGGGTCTTGCTGAATATCAGTAAATATCAACCGAGCCTTCATAGGCAGTGGCAACAGGATTGAGACGGGGCTTGTGAATGCCGGTCAGGACTCACCGATTGCTTTAGTCACCCAGCAAAGGGGACGAAATGCTGCCTTTTGCATGGGATACCAACATGGCAGAGATCTGATGTCATCAGAAAGCAGCAGAGGAGATAACCTCATTGATACCAGCGGTGACAGAAACAGTTGGTCTCCTGGTAAAGAAAGTGAGTCACAAACACCCGGGTCTCTCTCACTTTGTCATCAAGCCAGAGGGGCAGAGCAGAGCCGCCGCCCACACCCGGAACAGGCCCAGCGACACACATGCATGGTAGTCACGTCACCCCAATTGGAATAGAGGCAGAGCAGAGCCGCGGCCCTTGCCCAGAACAGGCCCAGCGACCCGCAGGCGTGGTAGTCACATCAACCGAATTGGAGTAGTTGCAGAGCAGAGCCTTCTCCCGCACCTAGTACAATCCCAGTGGCCCACCGGCATGGTAGTCAGGTCACCCCAATATTAGTAGGGGAAGAGCAGAGCCTTCGCCCGCACCCAGAACAGGCCCAGCAACCTGCCGGCATGGTAGTCACGACCCCCCAATTGGAGTAGGGGCAGAGCAGAGCCATCACCCGCGCCCGCAAGGTAGGCACACCTGCACCTGACTGGCAGAAGAGGCCCATCGCTCTGCCGGCACGGCAGACACTTCACCCCATTTGGAATAGGAGCAGAGCAGATCCATTGCCCGTGCCCGCAAGGCAGGCAGACCTGCGACAAACTGGCGGAACAGGCCCAGCAACACACCTGCATGGTAGTCACGTCACCCCAATTGGAATAGGGGCAGAGCAGAGCCGCCGCCAGCACCTACAAGGTAGGCAGACCTGCGACCGATCGGCAGAACACCCCAGGGGTCCACGGGTAATAGCTGCAGCAGATGGAATGTCAGATAAAGAACTCAGGATATACATGCTTCAGATGATCTGGAGTCTCAAGGAAGACATTAGACAGCAAAATCAGACAATGAAAGATCACTTCGACAATGAATTACATAAACAAATCCAAGAAGCAAAAGATCAGCTATACAGAGAGATAGAGGTTGTAAAAAATAACAAACAGAAATCCTAGAAATGCAGAAAGCAATAAACCAACTAAAAAACTCAATTGAGAAGACTACCAGCAGAGTAGAACACTTAGAAGATAGAACATCAGACAATGAAGACAAAGTATTCCAACTTGAAAAGAACATAGACAGCTCAGCAAGACTGTTAAGAAACCATGAACAGAATATCCAAGAAATACGGGATAACATAAAGAGACCAAACATAAGAGTCATTGGAAAACAGGAAGGTATAGAGGTTAAAACCAAAGCAATGAGGAATGTATTCAATGAAATAATACGAGAAAACTTCCCAGACTTGAAGAATCAGACTGACTCCCAAGTCCTAGAAGCCTACAGGACGCCAAATGTGCAAAATCATAAGAGATCCACACCTAGACACATTATAATGAAGATGCCCAACGTACACAATAAGGAGAGAATTTTAAATGCTACAAGAGAAAAAAAGCAGATTACATTTAGGGGTAAAACAATCAGGATAACAGCTGATCTTTCAACACAGACTCTGAAAGCTAGAAAATCCTTGAATAACATTTTTCAAACACTGAAAGAAAATGGATTCCAACCAAGAATTGTGTATCCAGTGAAATTAAGCTTCAGGATGGAAGATAAAATTATAACCTTCCATGATAAAAAAAAGTTAAAATAATTTGTAGCTAGAAAACCATCTCTTCAAAACATCCTCGGAAAATATTACAGGAAGAAGAAAGGGAAATAACAATAAAAACCAACAGTGGGATGTAGTACAGTAAAAGTGGGAAATAATCAAAGAAGAAAACAATCCATGTTTAATAACATAAATAAACAAATAGGGCTAGAAGAACAACCATTATCTCAATAATAACTGTAAATGTTAATGCCTTAAACTCACCAATTAAGAGACAGAGGCTAGTAGAATGGATCACAAAACAAGACCCAATAATATGCTGCCTACAGGAGACGCATTTGATAGGAAAAGACATACATAGACTGAAGGGGAAAGGTTGGGAAAAATCATATCACTTATATGGATTTCGGAAACAAGTAGGAGTGTCCATACTCATATCAAATAAAATAGATTTCAAGCCAAAGTTAATCAAAAGGGATAAAGAGGGACACTATATACTGCTCAAGGGAACCATACAGCAACAAGACATAACCATTATAAATATATATATGCCCCAAAACAATGGTGCAGCTATGTCCATCAAACAAACTTTTCTCAAGATCAAGAGTCTAATAGACCACCATACAATAATCATGGGAGACTTCAACACACCTCTCTCACCACTGGACAGGTCTTCCAAACAAACGTTGAAATAGAAAACTATAGAACTCAATAACACAATTAATAACCTAGACTTAATTGACATATATAGAATATACTCCACCACATCAAGCAGTTACATTTTTCCTCAGCAGCACATGGATCCTTCTCAAAAATAGATCATATATTATGTCACAGGGCAATTCTTAGACAATATAAAGCAGTAGAGATAATACCATGCATCTTATCTGATCATAATGGAATATAAACTAAAAATCAATGATAAAAGAAGGAAGGAAAAATCATGCATCACTTGGAGAATGAACAACAGGTTACTGAATGAACAATGGGTTATAGAAGACATAAAGGAGGAAATTAAAAAATTCTTAGAGATAAATGAAAACACAGGTACAACATATCAGAATCTATGGGACACATTGAAATCCGTTCTAAGAGGAAAATTCATTGCTTGGATTTCATTCCTTAAATAGAAAAAAACAACAGCAAATAAATGATCTCATACTTCATCTCAGAATCCTAGAAAGAGAAGAGGAAAACAACAGCAAAATAAGTAGAAGGTAAGATTTAATTAAAATCAAAGCTGAAATTAATGAAATCGAAACAAAAGAAACAATTGAAAAAATTGAGGAAACTAAAAGTTGGTTCTTTGAAAAAATAAATAAAATCGACAGACCCTTAGCCATGCTAATGAAAGAAGAAGAGAGAAAACTCAAATTACTAGCATACGGGATGAAAAAGTCAATATCACATGTTAAGGTCTATAAACAAGTCAGCATGGCACCTGGTATTTTGCCAGAGAAATGTTAGGGTCTGTAAACAAGTCTGGATGGCGCCTGGCCAAATGCCATAGGGAGTGGTTTTTGAAGTAACAAAAGCAAGCCATTAAGTGTGGAGATTCCTTATTGGTTGACTGCTGTATCTATTTTATGCTAATTAGATAAGCTTTATAAAATGTATAAATATCGCTCGGATTCTACAATAAACGGCTTCCACTCCTGCTGTATCAATCTACACAAGTTATTTGTCACCCCCTGGCAATCACAGCAGATATTTCTGAAATACAGAAGATAATAAGAAATTAATTTGATTCGTTATACTCCAATATAATAGAAGATAGTGAAGGCATCGAAAAATTTCTTAAGTCATATGATCTGTCCAGATTGAGTCAGGAGGATATAGACAACCTAAACAGACCAATATCAATTGAGGAAATAGAAGAAACCATCCAAAGATTACCAAGTAAGAAAAGACCAGGACAGTATGGGTATACAGCAGAGTTTTACAAACCCTTTAAATATGAACTAATACCAATACTTATCAAGCTATTTCAGGAAATTGAAAAAGAGGGAGATCTTCCAAATTCATTCTACCAGGCCAATATCACCCTAATTTCTACACCAGACATAAACACTTCAAACAAAGAAAACTACAGACCAATATCCCTAAAGAACCTAAATGCAAAAATCCCTAATTAAATTCTGGCGAATCAGATACAAAAACATATTAAAAAAATTGTGCACCATGATCAAGTAGGATTCATCCGTGGAATGCAAGGCTTGTTCAATATATGAAAATCAATAAATGTTATTCACCACATCAATAGACTTAAAAATAAGAACCATATGATCATCTCGATAGATGCACAAAAAGCATTCGACAAAGTACAGCATCCCTTTATCTTCAAAACTCTAGAAAAACTAGGAATAACAGGAACATACCTCAATATTGTAAAAGAAATCTATGCTAAGCCTCAAGCTAGCATCATTCTGAATCTAGAAAAATTGAAGGCATTCCCTCTAAAATCTGGAACAAGAATGGGATGCCCTCTCTCACCACTTCTCTTCAATACAGTTCTCGAAACACTGGCCCGAGCAATTAGACAGACGGAAGAAATTAAAGGCATAAAAATAGGAAAAGAAGAACTTAAATTATTACTATTGCAGAAGACATGATTCTATACCTAGCAGACCCAAAAGGGTGTACAAAGAAACTAATAGAGCTAATAAATAAATTCAGCAAAGTGGCAGGATATAAAATCAACACACATAAATCAAAGGCATTCCTCTATATCAGCGACAAATCCTCTGAAATGGAAATGAGAACAACCACTCCATTCACAATATCCTAAAAAAAAAAAAAAAGATGGGAATCAACCTAACAAAAGAGGTGAAAGTCTTATACAATGAAAACTACAGAACCCTAAAGAGAGAAATATAAGAAAATCTTAGAAGATGTAAAAATATATCCTGTTCATGGATAGGCAGGACTAACATCATCAAAATGGCGATATTACCAAAATTTCTCTATAGGTTTAATGCAATGCCAATCAAAATCCCAAAGACATTTCTTGTAGAAATAAAGAAAGCAATCATGAAATACATATGGAAAAATAAAAGTCCCAGAATAGCAAAAACAATGCTAGGCAGGAAGTGTGAATCAGGCGGTAGAGCGATACCAGACTTCAAACTATACTACAGAGCAATAGTAACAACAATAGCATGGTACTGGTACCAATATAGGCCGGTGGACCAATGGTACAGAATAGAGGACACAGAAACCAATCCACAAAACTACAACTATCTTATATTTGATAAAGGGGCTAAAAGCATGCAATGGAGGAAGGATAGCATCTTCAACAAATGGTGTTTGGAAAACTGGAAATCCATATGTAACAAATTGAAACTGAATCCCTTTCTCTTGCCATGCACAAAAGTTAACTCAAAATGGATCAATGAGCTTGATATCAAATCAGAGACACAGTGTCTGATAGAAGAAAAATTTGCTTACGATGTGCATACTGTGGGGTCGGCCTCCAAATTCCTCAATAGGACACCCATAGCACAAGAGTTAATAACTAGAATCAACAAATGGGACATAAACTAAAAAGTTTTTTCGCAGCAAAAGAAGCAATAAGAGAGGTAAATAGGGAGCCTACATCCTGGGAAGAAATCTTTACTCCTCACACTTCAGATAGAGCCCTAATATCCAGAGTATACAAAAAACTCAAAAAATTAGACAATAAGATAACAAATAACCCAATCAACAAATGGGCTGAGGACCTCAACAGACACTTATCAGATGAGGACTTACAATCAATCAACAAGTACATGAAAAAATGCTCACCATCTCCAGCAGTCAGAGAAATGCAAATCAAAACCACCCTAAGATACCATCTCACTCCAGTAAGATTGGCAGACATTATGAAGTCAAACAACAACAAGTTCTGGCAAGGATGTGGGGAAAGAGGTACACTTGTACATTGCTGGTGGGACTGCAAATTGGTGCAGCCAATTTGGAAAGCAGTATGGAGATTTCTTGGAAAGCTGGGAATGGAACCACCATTTGACCCAGCTATTCCCCTACTCAGTCTATTCACTAAAGACCTAAAAAGAGCATGCTACAGGGACACTGCTACATCGATGTTCATAGCAGAACAATTCACAACAGGAAGACTGTGAAACCAACTTAGATGCCCTTCAATGAAAGAATGGAGAAAATACTGTGGCATTTATACACAATGGAGTGTTACTCTGCATTGAAAAATGAAAAAAATCATAGAATTTGGAGGGAAATGGATGGCATTAGAGCAGATTATGCTAAGTGAAGCTACCCAATCTTTAAAAAACAAATGCCAAATGTCATCTTTGATATACGGAGAGTAACTAAGAACAGAGGAGAGACAAAGAGCATGACAAGATGATTAACATTAAACCGGGATGAGAGGTGGAAAGGAAAGGGAGAGAGAAGGAAAATTGCATGGAATTGGAAGGAGACCCTCAGGGTTATATAAAATTACATACAAGAGAAAGTGAGGGGAAAGGGAAAAATAATACAAGGGGGACAAATTTATTACAGTAGAGGGGGTAGAGAGAGAAGAGGGGAGGGGCAGGGAGGGGAGGGGGGATAGTAGAGGATAGGAAAGGCAGCAGAATTCAATAGACACTAGTATGGCAATATGTGAATCAATAGATGTGTAAATGATGTGATTCTGTAATCTGTACATGGGGTAAAAATGGGAGTTCATAATGCACTTGAATCAAAGTGTGAAATATGATATAACAACAACTATGTAATGTTTTGAACAATTATAAATAAAAATGAAAAAAAATAAAACTAACTACGGTGAATAATGCATGAAATCCCAATATTTCTACAGTAACTGAACCAGTTTAACATCAATGCAAGTAGATTCCTATGGGACATGATGTGTACTTTGACCTTCATTTTTATTCAACACTGCTACATTACTATTTCATCAGTTTATGCACATCACAGGATATATATTTCATCCACAATTTAGCAAAGTTATAGGCATTTGTTTCACTTTCAATCAATTCCTGCTTTGAACACATGGATTCCTCCATATTTCTTGACTGGTCTTTTCATGAGACTTCCTTCCAAACACATTATTTTCGATTTCCATAAACACTTTTGAAACAAAACTCACACACACTTCATCATAAACAATAACCCTAAGATTACCATTATATGTGTAACTGGTTGGAGTGAATGATTGTATGTCAATATATGATTTCCTATATATTTTAAGATATCAATTCAATCCATTATTTAAAGTGAAAAAAGTTATATTATTTATTCACACTAAGGTCTATTCATGCATTATCTCTATATTCGTAGACACAGGGTACACCACTTGGTACCCACAATACTAATTTATGTGTCCTCAAATATTGCTCCCAGAAATGGTGGAAGAAATACACATATCATATGATCTACATATATATTTGATCACAATAATTTTCTGGGCACAAAATGCAAAGGTCACACTTATGATTGTACCAAATCCTAAATGGAAAGTGAACATGGCTTACTAAAAACATCCATATCCAGGTTGCCTAATGCTTTCAAATGTCATTCCTATTGGTGACTACATATTTGTTTCTTCCTAAGATTATGTACTCAATCTCAACCCTGTTGAAAATATCTAATCCTATCACTCACTAAATAATTGCCTCATTTCGTAATGTCTCTATTGATATTTTCCTTCCTACATATTTTCCCCAGTTAATCATTGTGACTGACTCTTCACATGTGCTGACATTTACATTCACTCTATAACCGAAACCCTATTGCTACAGAAAATTTTGTCCAAATTTTATACTCACTCTTTTTTATAAACCTACAGACTATCTTCCTAATCCCACCGACTATCTCAATTTGAGTGGATGTTCTCTTCTAAAATCAAACATCCAAGGTATAAGGTCCTATGCCATTGATTATCAATTTATCTGAGACATCTGTGTAGAACGTAATTAAAAGCTAAGTATCCCAATCAAGGGCCTAATGCCCTTCTGGGCTTCAAATCTTACCAACATTTCTGTTTTCATACTTATATTTCACCTCTATAATCTTATAAATATCGCAGGTTCCCAATACTATTAATCATCCTGCAGGATGATTCGTAATCCAAATCGAACATGTTAATAACCCTAACCATACACTCTTCCCTCAATCTTACTTTACAGAAGAGCAGCGAGAGAGTTCATCTTACAATACAGGAATGTAGGGGATCTGCCTCCTGCTGAGAACCTCAAAGGTCCATGCAGATTTGATCCCTGGAGAAGATTAGGCAGCTATGAAGGACCTGAGAGAGCAGAAGTCATCTTCCATCGCAAACAACCTTTCCAGAATGAAGGGTTTTGTCTGAATAAGCCTCTCTTCTTAATGTAGAGAAGATGGACCATACCAGGCATGTGTGGAGAGCTGTTCCTGGGTGCCTATGGTTGATATACCATTCTAACATATGAAATTGTCACAGGAAGTAAGGGCTGCCTCCATCTCATAGGACTATTGGAAGCTACTGTTAGGACAAAGTGGTTGCCAAGGCAGTGACCTCATTAAATTCCTGAAGGAAGTAATCTCACCTCACTTCCTTGGTGATGAAACTCTCTGAACTTGGGATCCGGGAAGCCAGGCACGCAGAGCCAGTCCCATTCCCAGTCCCAGTGGTCTCACTTGTTTGGATTTAACAAGGACAGAGTCAGTCTTTCTTGGTACCTACTGATGTGAGGATGGACAAATGTCAGGAAAGCTCTGAAGAGAGGCCTTTCCTGAGAAAGCAGGTAGTGGCTCACAGCTGGCTAGTGACAACTTCACAGATTGGGCCAATGAGACCATATCTGACACAGGACAGGCGATTTCATCAGAACATAGTATGGCCCACCTGTCAGAGGACACTCCTGATAGTCACAGACCTACTTGGGGGAAGGAGCTGCCTTTGTGTGTGTGGGTGTGGGTTTGAGGTTTTGTCTCATGTTCTGAGAATAGGTAGGAAAGGCGGTTTGTTTGTTTTGGAGTGAACTGTTTCTGGTAAGTCGTTTGACAAGGCCAGTGTCTCTTTGTCTGTGTATCCCACTGTGTCCGTGGTTTTAGACATTAGAAAAGAGAATGAATCATTGTATGTGTCCTGACTAGTAGAAAGCTTCCCAAGATTCATCTTGCCCAATTTATGAATGGACTGTGGCTTGACTTATGGGTGGGCAACTCCTACAATCTTGCTAAGGTCCTGTTTTCTTCCTGAATTCTGGCCAATTTCCAGAATAGTCTCATTGTTTTGTGTCCAAAATATGTACCACCTCCAAGCTCTGAGACTTGGCCATGTACTGGATTGCTGAAAGGAATGGGAGCATCTAAGAAAACTCAGATATGAGTGTGACCAGAAAATTCTAATGGAGAAACCCTGCTTTGGGCCTTTTGCTTACCAATTGTTCTGTTGCCCTGAATGTCAGAACGTCTTTGCCTCAGGCCACACCTTTGTAGAGTCAAAAGAAATAGTTTTCAAATAGAAATGAATGGGCATCACCTGTGGCTCTTTCCTTAATTGCTTTGGAAAGGGATGTGTCTGAATCAGCTTTTTGGCCCTGTGTGAGGCTGTGGCTTAGATTCTTAGCACCTGATGGATCTAAAGAAAGATCCCATGTGTGCATCCAAAACCAAAATGGACAAAAGAGCATTCATTTTGGATGAAGTCTCTCGCATTCCTCTGTAAGGTTCCTGACCTTCATCAAGTGAGAATAGTGATCATTTGGTTTAAATGTGTTCCTCAAAACCCTGCAGAGGATAGCCCATAAGTGCTTGATTTTTCTCATGACTCCAAATCACATAAAGACTCTAAACCCCACAGTCAGTAGGCCTCAAATTGGAGAAGCAGTGCCATCTTAATGGCCGGCCAATTTGATCACTCCTGGTTCACTGGAAGGATGTCCAGGCCACCCTGATTTTAGGCAAATGAGGGGCAAGGGTGGTTATTTTGGACACTGTCTTGGGCAGCACCCATCATGGAAACCTCCAGCCAGAGGTTATGATGAGTGGGTATATAGAAAAGATGAGTGACATGTGGGAGTGTTTTGGATTTAATTGTGGATATTTGTGTGGCAGTTGGAAGACATAACTGGGTCTACCTGGGCTTGAATTTTGGTGTGATTCCCCTTAGAGACTGAGTTCAGAAACTGACCTCAGAAAAGTATTGCCATGTATTGTGTTGGGATTAAAGAGGCCATGTATGAGAGTCACCCTTGGAAACTGAGATCTAGCCCCAGAGTGGCTTTGCACAGAGCACTGGGAATCTCAGCCAAGGTATCACATGATTTCATTCGAAAGACTTGGCAGCCATATTTGAGAGTCAAAACACACATGGAACTCACATTGTAGACCTCAATGGGCCTGGCTTAATGTGACCTTTTGTCCACTCTTTGAGAAGCCTTGCCTGTGAGGGTTCTTCAGAGCTTTCATTGAAATAATCTTCCTCACCATTTAATGGTTCCTGAAAAAATTGAAACCCACAGTGCTTCCAACTTCATCCTTGTAAAATGTCTAGATAAATACCATGAAATTTTTGAAATTCCCATGACTAGGTTGCACTAGAGAACCTTTGGATGTCCTGCTGCTGATCATGGATGTACCTGACAGTGCCTTGCTTGACTGGGTTTTATGAAAATGGTGTACAACAGAGGTCCCAGTAAGTTTCAGGCTCCTAAGAAGTGGGCCTAGAGTTGTGGTGGGCAGGAGTGTGATAAAACTTCTGTGTTGGAGCAATTTGGATCTTCCATTGGCTTAAAAATGGCTTGTGGCTTACATGGTGCAGCCAGCAGACCCTTATAAGTAAAGGCATCTTGTTATATGGAGAGGATTCAGGGCAATGTTCAGAATCAGGTTGCTATGGACAAGGATGCAATGGGGCAAGCTTTGAGGGATAGAAGATTGGTTGGTGCATTTTCCTGCAGACCCTGACCCACCACACGTGACAGAACTCCCTCCAGCACTGTGTCCCACTTGAACTCCTTCTGTTTTATGAAGCAAATACCAAACTACCAGTGCAGCAGCAAAAACCCCACAGAAAGTGTAGGAGGGCCAAATGGCTTCACAGTTCAACGGGGAGACACTTAGACCCCAGAGGCCACAGTTTACCTAAAAAGAAAAATATCAGCACTGCTGCCTCATGTTCATTGAAACATCAGAAACAATGTCCTCCAGGTCTCATAGATGCAGACCCAGCTTTGATGGTCTAACTACAAAGGAAGCCAAATCTCCTGACAACAACATATATTTAAGTGCCCTATCTCAAGGCAGTTTCTCAAAAAGTTTTTGGGCCAGCAGAGCTCCATGTTTGTGGAGTGTTTACCCTGTCCCTTGCTTTTGGAAACTCCTCTACCACCTCCAAGGTTGTGAACTCCTGAGCATTTTCCATTCCTCTAATTGTGTCTTACTTGGGGTGAAGGTAATGTCAAGGCATTGTTCTGGATGAGAGTGGGAGGATATTTGTGCAGCATATATATGCATACAAATTGGAATCATTTTCCAATTTTCATTTTGAAATATTAAATCCCTGACACAAACCCATACCTACTAGACTCAAACAACTCATCCTAATATGATAGAGAAAAATAACCCAAACCTATAGAAATACAAGCAGTTCATTGGAGGCATGTTGTATAGTTGGACTTGCCTTTTGCATTATATAAGGTAAAAGTTATAAATTTAGTCAATTTTTAATCGAAGAAGTTCTCCATAAGTTTTAAAACTTAAAAAATACGAGAATTCTTGTTTCCCTTTCTCTTTAGCCTATTCACACTTGTATATTTATATGCATATATAGAATCCTACCAGGTATCACACGTACATTTTGAGGTGGCTGACTTGGCATATACAAACTGTGAGAAGAGTTCAAACCTCCTAAACGCTGTTGGAACTGAAAATTCAACCTATAGGGGAGCTTCCTAGTAGAAGAACATCATACATAAATTCATGTTCAGTAAAATAAATATTTTTGCATCTGTGGGTGATATATGTTTACTGATGAATTTCTATTGCCATTTATATTGCTTCTTTTAAATGTCTGTCAGTGTTTTGTGTGTTTGTGTGTGTGTGTGTGTGTGTGTGTGTGTAATATATCTGTACACTCTGCAGATTTTTCAAAATATGAAATATATGTGTCTAATGTAAACTCTCTAAATTCATTCATGTTCATGTATGTGGATTTATAATCAACTTTTCACAAGATTATAATCAGAAATATTCATCCACCTGAAATACATATTTATTTCCTAGTACTGAAAACTAACTTCAGTGAATGGTGCATACAAATCCTAATTATTCCACAGTAACTGACCCAGTCTAACATCAATGCAAGTAGATTCCTATGGGACATGATATGTAATTTGACGTTCATATGTACTCAACACTGGTACATTATTATTTCTTCAGTTTTTGCACATTTTAAGTTATACACTTCATCCACAAGTTCACAAATTTATAGGCATTTGTTTCAACTTTAATCACTTCTTGCTTCAGAACACATGTATTGGCAGGGTTTCTTGACTGGTCTTTTCATGAGACTTCTTTCCAAACACATTATTTTTGATTTCCATAATCACTTTTGAAGCAAAACTCACACACTCTTCATGATAAACCAAACAATAATATTTCCATTAGATATATAACTGGTTGGAATGAATGATTGTATATCAATATACGATTTCCTGTAATTTTTCAGATATCAATTCAATTCATTATATAAAGTTCAAAAAAGTTATATTATTTATTCACAGTATGGTCTATTCATGCTTTATCTCTATATTAATAGACACAAGGTACACCTTTTTGTACCCCCAATTCTAATTTTAAATCTTCAATATATTGCTCCCAGAAATGGTGAAGGAAATACTCATGTCACCTCATTATCACAGTAATATTCTGGACAAAAAATGGAAAGGTCACACTTATGATTGTACCAAAGCCTAAATGGAAAGTGAACATGGATTACTAAAAACATCCATGTCCAGGTTGTCTAATGCTGTCAATTGTCAATCCTATTGGTGACTACATATTTGTTTTTTCCTAATTTATATATTCAAACTCAACCCTGTTAAAAATCTCTAATTCTATCCCTCACTTTATACTTTGCCTGATTTCGTAATGTTTCCATTGATATCTGCTTTTCTACACATTTTCCCCAGTTCATCATAGTGACTGACTCTTCATATGTGATGATATTTACATTCACTCTATAACCGAAAGTCTATTGCTAAAGAACTTTTGGTCCAAATCCTATACTCACTCTTCTTCCTAAACCTACTGACTATCTTCCTAATCCTACTGAATATCCCTTTTTGACTGGATGTTCTCTTCTAAATTCAATCATCCAATGTACAAGGTCCTATGCCATTGTATATCGAATTATCTGAGACATCTTTGCAGAACATAATTCAAAGCTAAGTATCCCAATCAAGGGCAAAACCCTTCTGGGCTTCAAATCATAACTAGGTTTCTCTTTTCATAATTATATTTCACCTCTATATTCTTGTAAATATTGCAGGTTCCCAATCCCATTATTCATCGCGCAGAATCATTCGTCACCAAATCAAACCTGTTTTTAACCCCACGTATACACTGTTCCCTCAATCATTTTACAGAAGAGCAGGGACAGAGGGGTTCTTACAATACAGGAAAGTTGGGGATCTTCCACCAGATGAGAACCTCAAATGTCCATGCACAAATGATACCTGGAGAAGTTGTAGGCAGGTATGAAGCACCTGAGAGAGCAAAAGTCATCTTCCATGGCAAACAACCTGGTCAGGATGAAGGGATGTGTCTGAATCTGCCTCTCTCTTCTTATTGTAGACAAGGTGGAACAATCCAGGCCTGAGTGGAGAGCTGTTCCCGGGTGCCATTGGTTGATATACATTCTACCTTATGAAAGTGTTACAGGAAGTAGGGGAAATCTCCATCTTATGTAACCCTTGGAAGCAACTGTTAGGACAAAGTGGTTGCCAAGGCAGTGACCTCATTCAGTTCCAAAGAATGTGACATACCTCATTTCCTTGGTGATGGAACTCTCTGAACTTGGTATCCAAGAAGCCAGGCACCCAGAGGCAGTCCCAGTCCCAGGCCCAGTGGGCTCACTTGTTTGGATTTACCAAGGACAGAGTCAGTTTTCTTGGTACCTAATGATGTGAGGATGGCCAAATGCCAGGAGAGCTCTGAAGATGGACCTTTCCTGAGAAAACAGGTAGTGGCTAACCACTTTTTCCTGACATCTTCACAGAGTTGGTCAAGGAAACAAGATCTGGGAGAAGACAGGCCATTTCGGGGGAACATAGTATGGCCCACCAGTCAGAGGACACTCCGGATAGTCACAGACCTACTTGGGGGAAGGAGGTGCCTTTGGGGGAGTGGGTGTGGGTTTGTTGTTTTGTCTCATGTTCTGAGAATAGATCGAAAAGGCGGTTTGTTTGGTTTGGAGCAGACAGTTTCTAGTAAGTCATTTGACAAGGCGAGTGTTTCTGTTTATGTGTATCCCACTGTGTCCGTTGATGTAGACATTAGAAAAGAGAATGCATTAATGGATGTGTCCTGTCTAGTATAAATCTTCCCATAATTCATCCTGCCCAACATATGAATGGACTGCAGCTTGTCTTATCGATGTGCAGCACCTGCTATCTTTCTAAGCTGTTGTTTTCTTCCTGAATTCTGGCCACTCTCCAGAATAGGCTCAGGGATTTGTGTCCAAAATATGTACCACCTCCAAGCTCTGTGACATGGCCATGTACTGGATAGCTGAAGAGAATGGCGAGCATCTCAGAAAACTCAGATTTCTGTGTGACCAGGAAAGTCTCAGTGCAGAAACCCTGCTTTGGGCCTTTTGCTTACTTATTGTTGTGTTGCACTGAATGTCAGGAAGGTCTTTGCCTCAGGCCACCCCTTTGTGAAGCTTGAAGAAAACAGTTTTCAAATGGAAATGAATGGGCCTCACCTGTGGCTCTTTGTTTAATTGCTTTGGAAAGGGATGTGTCTTTATCAGCCTCTTGGACCTCTGTGTGGCTGTGACTTAGATTCTCAGCACCTGATGGATCTTAAGAATGATCCCATGTTAGCTTCCAAAACCAAAATGGCAAAAAATATCATTCATTGTGGATGAAGTCTCTTGCCTTCCTCTGTTAGGTTCTTGCACTCCAACAAATGAGAATAGGGATTCTTTGGATCAAATGAGTTCTTAAAGCCCTGCAGAGGTGCTTGTGTTTTCGCCTGACTCTAAATCACCTAAAGAATCCATACCTAAAATCAGTAGGCCTCAAATTGGAGAAACACAGAAGTATTAATGGCAGGCTTATTTGTTCACTCCTGGTTCACAGCAACGGTGTCCAGGCTACCCTGACTTTAGGCAAATGAGGGGCAAACGAGCTGATTTTGGACACTGTCTTGTCCTGCGTCCCTCATGGAAACCTCCAGCCAGAGGTTAAGATGATTGACTATATGGAATAAGGTGAGGGCCATGTGGGAGTGTTTTGGTTTTAATGTTGGTCATTTGTATGGCATTGGAAAAAATGACTGGGTCCACGTGGGCTTGAACTCTGGTGTGATTCCCCTTAGACACTGGGTTTTGGAACTGAACTCAGAGAAGCATTGCCATGAATTTTGTTCGGATTTTAAGAGGCCACGCATGAAAGTCGCTCTTGGAAACTGAGACCTAGGCCCCGGCTAGATTTCCACTGAGGCCTGGAAATCTCAGCAAGGATATCACATGATTTTATTCTTAAAGAAATGGCAGCCATAATTGAGAGTCAAAACACACATGGACCTCACATTGTTGACCTCAATGTGCCTGGCATAATGTGACGTTTTGTCCATTCTTTGGGAAGCCTTGCCTGTGACAGTTCTCCAGAGATTTCATTGAAATGAGCTTCCTCACCATTTAATGTTTGCCTAATGAATTGAAACCCACAGTGCCTCCAACTTCATGCTTGAAAAATGGCTAGATAAATACCATGAAATTTTTGAAATTCCTATGACCAGGTGGCACTGGAGAAACATTGGATGTCCTGCTGCTGATCATGAGTATACCAGACAGTGCCTTGATTTACTGAGTTTCATGAAAATGGTGTAGAACAGAGATGCCAGTAATTTGGAGAATGCTGAGTAGTGGGTCTAGAGCAGTGGTGGGGAGGCGTTTAATAAAACATCCGTGGTAGGACCATGTGCATCTACCATTGGATTCCAAATGGCTTGTAACTGACATGGTGCTGCCAGCAGACCCTTATATGTAAAGGCATCTTGTTATATGGAGAGTTTTAAGAGGAAAATTAAGAATCAGGTTGATATGGACAAGGGGGCAATGGGGCAAGCTGTGAGAGATAGAAGCCTAGTTGGTGCATTCTCTTGCAGACCCTGACCCACCACACGTGACAGAACTCCCTCCAGCACTGTGTCCCAGTTTAGCTGCTAGTATTTCGTGAAACAAATACCAAACTCACAGTGCAGCAGCCTAAACACCACAAAAAGTGGAGGAGGACCAAATGGCTTCACAGTCCACACGGGGAGACGGGGAGACACTTAGTCCCCAGTGGCCTCAGTTTACCTATAAAGAGAGGATTCAGCACTGCTTCATCTTGTTCATTGGAAAATAAGAAACCATGTCCTCCAGGTCACATAGATGCAGACCCAGCTTTGATGGTCTCACTACAAAGGAAGCCAAATCTCATGAAAACAACATATATTTCAAGTGCAGAAGCTCAGAGGCAGTTTCTCAAACAGTTTTTAGGCCAGCAGAGTTACATGTTTGTGGAGTGTTTACCATGTCCCTTACTTTTGGAAACTCCTAAACCACCTCCAAGGTTGTGAACTCCTGAGCATTTTCCATTCCAGATATGTATTCACTGATTGTGTAACTCTTCTCCTCTAATTGTGTCTTACTTGGGGTGAAGGTAATGTCAAGGCATTGTTTTGGATGAGAGCGGGAGGATATTTGTGCAGCATATATTTACATACACATTGGATTCATTTTCCAATTTTTCATTCGAAGTACTGAATCCCTGACACTAACCCATACCTAGTAGACTCAGACTATTCATCCTAATATAATGGGGAAAATTAACCCAACACAATAAAAATACAAGCACTTCAGAGGAGACATGTTCTATAGTTGGACTTGACATTTGCATTATATAAGGTAGGAGTTATACATATAGTCAAATTTTAATTGAAATATTCTCCATGTGTTTTTAAACTTAACAAATATGTGAATACTTGTTTCCAATTTCTGTAGCCTATTCACACATGTATATTTATATGCATATATAGAATCCCTCCAGGTATCACACGTACATTTTTGTAAGGTGGATGTCTTGGCAGGTACAAATTGTGAGAAGTGTTCACTCCTCCTAAATGCTGTTGGAAATGAAAATTCAACCTATAAGAGAGCGTCCTAGAAGAACAACATTATACATAAACTCATGTTCAGAAACATAAATATTTTTGCATCTGTGGATGATATATATTTACTGATGAATTTCGATTGGCATTTATATTGGTACTTTTTAATGTCTGTGAGTGTTGTGTGTGTGTGTGTGTGTGTATAGATATAGATATAGATATACTCTCCAAAGTTTTTCAAATATGAAATATATGTGTCTAGTATACACTCTCTAAATTCATTCATGTTCATGTATGTTGATTTATAATCAACTTTTCAAAGGTTATAATCGGAAATATTCAACCACCTGAAATACATATTTGTTTCCTAATACTGACTACTAACTTCAGTGAAGGGTGCATACAAATCCTAATTATTCTACAGTATCTGACCCAGTCTAACATCAATGCAAGTAGACTCCTATGGGACATGATATGTAATTTGTCATTCATTTGTATTCGAAACTGGTACATTATTGTTTCTTCAGTTTTTGCACATCATAGGATATACATTTCATCCACAAGTTCACAAATTAATAGGCATTTGTTTCAACATTAATCACTTCTTGCTTCAGAACACATGTATTGTCAGGGTTTCTTGACTGGTCTTTTCATGAGACTTCTTTCCAAACACATTATTTTGAATTTCCATAATCATTTTGAAGCAAAACTCACACACTCTTCATGATAAACCAAAACACTAATATTTCCATTAGATATATAACTGGTTGGAATGAATGATTGTATATCAATATACAATTTCCTTTTATTTTTCAGATATCAGTTCAATTCATTATTTAAAGTTCAAAAAAGTTATATTATTTATTCACAGTATGGTCTATTCGTGGTTTTTCTCTATGTTCATAGAAACAGGGTACACCTATTTGTACCCCCGATTCTAATTTTATATCTTCAATATATTGCTCCCAGAGATGGTGAAAGAAATACTCATGTCACCTCATTATCACAGTAATATTCTGGACAAAAAATGGAAAGGTCACACTTATGATTGTACCAAAGCCTAAATGGAAAGTGAACATGGATTTCTAAAAACATCCATGTCCAGGTTGCCTAATGCTGTCAATTGTCACTCCTATTGGTGACTACATATTTGTTTTTTCCTAATTTATATATTGAAACTCAACCCTGTTGAAAATGTCTAATTCTATCCCTCACTTTATACTTTGCCTGATTTCATAATGTTTCCATTGATATCTGCTTTTCTACATATTTTCCCCAGTTCAACATAGTGTCTGACTCTTCATATGTGCTGACATTTACATTCACTCTATAACCAAAAGTCAATTGCTAAAGAACTTATGGTCCAAATCCTATACTCACTCGTCTTCCCAAACCTACCGACTATCTTCCTAATCCTACTGAATATCCCTTTTTGACTGGATGTTCTCTTCTAAATTCAATGATCCAATGTACAAGGTCCTATGCCATTGTATATCAAATTATCTGAGACATCTTTGCAGAACATAATTCAAAGCTAAGTATCCCAATCAAGGGCAAAACCCTTCTGGGCTTCAAAGCATACCTAGATTTCTTTTTTCATACTTATACTTCACCTCTATATTCTTGTAAATATTGCAGGTTCCCAACCCCATTATTCATCGCACAGAATCATTCGTCACCAAATCAAACCTGTTTTTAACCCCACGTATACACTGTCCTCAATCATTTTACAGAAGAGCAGGGACAGAGGGGTTCTTACAATACAGGAAAGTTGGGGATCTTCCACCAGATGAGAACCTCAAATGTCCATGCACAAATGATACCTGGAGAAGTTGTAGGCAGGTATGAAGCACCTGAGAGAGCAAAAGTCATCTTCCATGGCAAACAACCTGGTCAGGATGAAGGGATGTGTCTGAATCTGCCTCTCTCTTCTTATTGTAGACAAGGTGGAACAATCCAGGCCTGAGTGGAGAGCTGTTCCTGGGTGCCAATGGTTGATATATATTCTACCTTATGAAAGTGTCACAGGAAGTAGGGGAAATCTCCATCTTAAGTAACCCTTGGAAGCAACTGTTAGGAAAAAGTGGTTGCCAAGGCAGTGACCTCATTCAGTTCCAAAAGATGTGACATACCTCATTTCCTTGGTGATGGAACTCTCTGAACTTGGTATCCAAGAAGCCAGGCACCCAGAGGCAGTCGCAGTCCCATTCCCAGTGGGCTCACTTGTTTGGATTTACCAAGGACAGAGTCAGTTTTCTTGGTACCTAATGATGTGAGGATGGCCAAATGCCAGGAGAGCTCTGAAGATGGACCTTTCCTGAGAAAACAGGTAGTGGCTAACCACTTTTTCCTGACATCTTCACAGAGTTGGTCAAGGAAACAAGATCTGAGAGAAGACAGGCCATATCGGGGGAACATAGTATGGCCCACCAGTCAGAGGACACTCCGGATAGTCACAGACCTACTTGGGGGAAGGAGGTGCCTTTGTGGGAGTGGGTGTGGGTTTGTTGTTTTGTCTCATGTTCTGAGAATAGATCGAAAAGGCGGTTTGTTTGGTTTGGAGCAGACAGTTTCTAGTAAGTCATTTGACAAGGCGAGTGTTTCTGTTTATGTGTATCCCACTGTGTCCGTTGTTGTAGACATTAGAAAGGAGAATGCATTAATGGATGTGTCCTGTCTAGTACAAATCTTCCCTATAATTCATCCTGCCCAATATATGAATGGACTGCAGCTTGTCTTATGGAAGTGCAACACCTGCTATCTTTCTAAGTTGTTGTTTTCTTCCTGAATTCTGGCCACTCTCCAGAATGGGCTCAGGGATTTGTGTCCAAAATATGTACCACCTCCAAGCTCTGTGACATGGCCATGTAAAGGATAGTTGAAGAGAATGGCGAGCATCTCAGAAAACTCAGATATCAGTGTGACCAGGAAAGTCTCAGTGCAGAAACACTGCTTTGGGCTTTTTGCTTACTTATTGTTGTGTTGCACTGAATGTCAGGAAGGTCTTTGCCTCAGGCCACCCCTTTGTGAAGCCTGAAGAAAACAGTATTCAAATGGAAATGAATGGGCCTCACCTGTGGTTCTTTGCTTGGTTGCTTTGGAAAGGGATGTGTCTTTATCAGCCTCTTGGTCCTGTGTGTGGCTGTGACTTAGATTCTCAGCACCTGATGGATCTTAAGAATGATCCCATGTGAGATTCCAAAACCAAAATGGCAAAAAATATCATTCATTGTGGATGAAGACTCTTGCCTTCTTCTGTTAGGTTCCTGCACTCCAACAAATATAAATAGGGATTCTGTGAGTCAAATGAGTTCTTCAAAGCCCTGCAGAGGTGCTTGTGTTTTCGCATGACTCTAAATCACCTAAAGAATCGATACCTAAAATCAGTAGCCCTCAAATTGGAGAAACATAGAAGTATTAACGGCAGGCTTATTTCTTCACTCCTGGTTCACAGCAACGGTGTCCAGGCTACCCTGACTTTAGGCAAATGAGGGGCAAACTAGCTGATTTGGGACACTGTCTTGGGCTGCACCCCTCATGGAAACCTCCAGCCAGAGTTTAAGATGATTGACTATATGGAATAAGGTGAGGGCCATGTGGGAGTGTTTTGGTTTTAATGTTGGTCATTTGTGTGGCATTGGTTCCACGTGGGCTTGAACTCTGGTGTGATTCCCCTTAAACACTGGGTTTTGGAACTGAACTCAGAGAAGCATTGCTATGAATTTTGTTGGGATTTTAAGAGGCCACGCATGAAAGTCGCTCTTGGAAACTGAGACCTAGGCCCCGGGTAGATTTCCACAGAGGCCTGGGAATCTCAGCAAGGATATCACATGATTTTATTCTTAAAGAAATGGCATCCATAGTTGAGAGTCAAAACACACATGCACCTCACATTGTAGACCTCAATGGGCCTGGCCTAATGTGATCTTTTGTCCATTCTTTGGGAAGCCTTGCCTGTGAGATTTCTCCAGAGATTTCATTGAAATGAGCTTCCTCACCATTTAATGTTTGCTGAATGAATTGAAACCCACAGTGCCTCCAACTTCATGCTTGAAAAATGGCTAGATAAATACCATGAAATTTTTGAAATTCCTATGACCAGGTGGCACTGGAGAAACATTGGATGTCCTATTGCTGATCATGAGTATACCAGACAGTGCCTTGATTTACTGAGTTTCATGAAAATGGTGTAGAACAGAGATGCCAGTAAGTTGGAGCCTGCTGAGTAGTGGGTCTAGAGCAGTAGTGGGGAGGTGTTCGCTAAAACATCCGTGGTAGGGCCATGTGCATCTACCATTGGATTCCAAATGGCTTGTAACTGACATGGTGCTGCCAGCAGACCCTTATATGTAAAGGCATCTTGTTATATGGAGAGTTTTAAGAGGAAAATTAAGAATCAGGTTGATATGGACAAGGGGGCAATGGGGCAAGCTGTGAGAGATAGAAGCCTAGTTGGTGCATTCTCTTGCAGACCCTGACCCACCACACGTGACAGAACTCCCTCCAGCACTGTGTCCCAGTTTAGCTGCTAGTATTTCGTGAAACAAATACCAAACTCACAGTGCAGCAGCCTAAACACCACAAAAAGTGGAGGAGGACCAAATGGCTTCATAGTCCACACGGGGAGACGGGGAGACACTTAGTCCCCAGTGGCCTCAGTTTACCTATAAAGAGAGGATTCAGCACTGCTTCATCTTGTTCATTGGAAAATAAGAAACCATGTCCTCCAGGTCACATAGATGCAGACCCAGCTTTGATGGTCTCACTACAAAGGAAGCCAAATCTCATGAAAACAACATATATTTCAAGTGCGGAAGCTCAGAGGCAGTTTCTCAGAAAGTTTTTAGGCCAGCAGAGTTACATGTTTGTGGAGTGTTTACCATGTCCCTTACTTTTGGAAACTCCTAAACCACCTCCAAGGTTGTGAACTCCTGAGCATTTTCCATTCCAGATATGTATTCACTGATTGTGTAACTCTTCTCCTCTAATTGTGTCTTACTTGGGGTGAAGGTAATGTCAAGGCATTGTTTTGGATGAGAGCGGGAGGATATTTGTGCAGCATATATTTACATACACATTGGATTCATTTTCCAATTTTTCATTCGAAGTACTGAATCCCTGACACTAACCCATACCTAGTAGACTCAGACTATTCATCCTAATATAATGGGGAAAACTAACCCAACACAATAAAAATACAAGCACTTCAGAGGAGACATGTTCTATAGTTGGACTTGACATTTGCATTATATAAGGTAGGAGTTATACATATAGTCAAATTTTAATTGAAATATTCTCCATGTGTTTTTAAACTTAACAAATATGTGAATACTTATTTCCAATTTCTGTAGCCTATTCACACATGTATATTTATATGCATATATAGAATCCTACCAGGTATCACACGTACATTTTTGTAAGGTGGATGTCTTGGCAGATACAAATTGTGAGAAGTGTTCACTCCTCCTAAATGCTGTTGGAAATGAAAATTCAACCTATAAGAGAGCGTCCTAGAAGAACAACATTATACATAAACTCATGTTCAGTAACATAAATATTTTTGCATCTGTGGATGATATATATTTACTGATGAATTTCAATTGGCATTTATATTGGTACTTTTTAATGTCTGTGAGTGTTGTGTGTGTGTGTGTGTGTGTGTGTGTGTGTATATATATAGAGATAGATAGATATAGATATAGATATAGATATATAGATATAAATATAGATATACTCTCCAAATTTTTCAAAATATGAAATATATGTGTCTTATTTTGCACTTTCTAAATTTTTCATATTCATGAATGTGGATTTATAATTATCTTTTCACAAGATTATTCTCAGAAACATTCATATACCCTACGAGACTCTTACCACTAATTCTAATATAATGGAGAAAAAGAACCCAAACAGAATAGATACAAGCATTTCAGAGGAGACATGGTGTATAGTTGGAGTTGCCTTTTGCATAATATAAGGTAGGAGTTATAAATCTATTCAATTTATTGAAATAATTTTCCATGTGTTATTTTTTTTGACACAACACAAAATTTAAACTTCGAAAAATAAATAAAATTGACACTTCCTTAACCAAGCTAATGAAGGAAAAAAACCCTCAAATTACTAAAATTAAGGATCATAAAGGAACTTTTACAGAGTACACAACTAAAATACAGAGAATAATTGAAAACTAATTTGAAAATTTATAGTCTAATAAATTAAAATACCATGATGACATCAATAAAATTTTAGAGATATACCCAAACTTAATTAGTAGGACGTGAACAATTTAAACAAATCAATTTCAAGCAATGAAATAGAAGTTGCTGTCAACAGCCTACCAATCAAGCAAAGCCCAGGAACAGACAGATTCTCAGCCATGTTCTACAAGACCTTCAAAGAAGCATTCATCACAATACTCCTCAAATTATTCCATAAAATAGAAAAGGATGGAACTCCTCCAAACTCATTCCATGAGGCTATTATCACTCACATACCAAAATCAGACAAAGACACATCAAGGAAAGAAAAATTCAGAGCAATATTCCTGACAAAGATATATACAAAAATTCTCAATAAAATTCTTTTTTTTAAGCCAAAGTTAATCAAAAGGAATAAAGAGGGACACTACACACTATTCCATGTGTTTTTAAAGTTAAGAAATATATGAATTCCTGTCTCCCTTTCTCTGTAGCCTATTAAGCACATGTATTTTTATATGCACAAATAGAATCCTACCTGGTTTCACACGTACATTCTTGTAAGGTGGCTGACTTGGCAGATACTATTTGTGAGAAGAGATCACTCCTCCTAAACGCTGTTGGTACAGAAAATTCAACCCATGGGTGAGCTTCCTAGATGAACAACATTATACATACATCCATGTTCAGTAAAATGAATATTTTGGGATATGCGGATGAGTTATTTTTCATGATGAATTTCGATTGACATATATATTGCGACATTATAATGTGTGTGTGTTTGTCTCTCTCTCTCTCTCTCTCTCTCTCTCTCTATATATATATATATATATATATATATATATATATATAGTCTCCAGATTTTCCAAAATATGAAATATATGTCTTCTTATACACCACCTGAATTCATTCATATTCATATATGTGGATTTATAATCAACTTTTAACAAGTTTATTCTCAGAAATATACATCCACTGAAATACATATTTGTTTCCTAGTACTGAAAACTAAATTCAGGGAAGGGTTCTTACAAATCCTAATATTTCTAGACTAACTGACCAAGTTTAACATCAATGCAAATACATTTTTATTGGATATGATGTGTTTTTTAAAGTTCATTTTTATTCAAACTTGGTACGTTATTATTTATTCAGTTTATGGACATCATAAAATATATCCTTTCATTCACAAGTTCACAAATTTATAAATATTTGGTTTACTTTCAATCACTTCCTCCTTCGGAACACATATATTCCTCTATGTTTCTTGACTGGTCTTTTCACTAGACTTCTTTCTAAACACATTATTTTCGATTCCATTATCATTTTTGAAGCAAAACTCACACACTATTCATGATAAACCGTAACCCTAATAATACCATTAGATATATAACTTGTTGGAATGAATGTACATATATCAATATATGATTTCGTCTATATTTTCAGATATTAAAACAATCCATTATGTAAATTTGGAACCAGTCACATAATTTTTTCACAGTATGGTCTATTAATGCATCATCTGTATATTCATCAACACAGGGTAAACCTCTTAGTATCCCCAGTACTAATTTATATGTTTTCAAAATATTGCTCCCAGAAAAGGTGGAAGAAATACTCATGTCACCTGATCTACATATACATATTATCACAGTAATATTCTGGAAACAAAATGCAAAGGTCACCATTATGATTGCAATAAAGCCTCAATGGAATGTGAACATAGATTACTAAAAACATCCATGTCCAGTTTGCCTAATGCTCTCAAATGTCAATCCAATTGGTGACTACATTTTTGTTTCTTTTTAAGATTATGTATTCAACCTCAACCCTGTTGAAAATGTCAAATCTTATCACTCACGTTATACTTTGCCTGATTTCCTAATGTCTCTATTGATGTCTGCCTTCCTACATATTTTTCCCAGTTCATCATTGTGCCCAACTTTTCACATATGGTGCCATTTATATTCACTCTCTAACCGAAACCTATTGCTAAAGAACTTTTGGTCCAAATCCTAGACTCACTCTTCCTCCTAAACCTACTGACTATCATTCTAATCCTACACACTATCCCTTTTTCACTGGATGTTCTCTTCTACATTCAATCATCTGAGGTACAGGGTCTTATGCCATTGTATATCGATTTGCATCGACCTCGGTGCAAAACATTACTCAAGCTAAGGATCCCAATCAAGAGCCCAAATCCTTCTGGGCTTCAAATATTACCTTGATTTCTGTTTTCATACTTATATTTTACCTCTATATTCTTATAAATATTGCTGGTTCCCAATACCATTATTCATCCAGCAGAATAATTCCTAAGCCAAATGGAACATGCTATTAACCCTAACCATACAATGTTCCCTCAATCTCACTTTACAGAAGAGCAGGGATAAAGTTGATATTACAATACAGGAAGTTAGGAGATCTTCCACCTGCTGAGTACCTCAAAATCCATGCAGAAATAATCCCTGGAGAAGATGTAGGCAGCTATGAAAGACCTGAGAGAACAAAAGTCATATTCCATGGCAAACAACATGGTCAGGATGAAAGGATGTGTCTGAGTCAGCCTCTCTATTCTTAATGCAGGGAAGATGGACCAAAGCAGGCCTGTGTGGAGAGCTGTTCCCAGGTGACTATGGTTTCTATACCATTCTAACATGTGAAAGTATCACAGGAAGTAGGGCAGCCTCCATGTCAGGAGACACTAGGATGCAACTGTTAGGACAAAGTAGTGGCCAAGACAGGGACCTCATTTATTTCCTGAAGGTAGTGACCTCACCTCATTTCCTTGGTGATGGAACTCTCTGAATTTTGTGATCCAGGAAGCCAGGCACCAGAGCCAGTCCAAGTCCCAGTTGCAGTGGGCTCACTTGTTTGGATTTACTAAGGACAGAGTCAGTCTTTCTTGGTACCTACTGATGTAAGGGTTGCCAAATACTAAGAAAGCTCTGAAGAGGGGTCTTTCCTGAGAGGACAGGAATTGGCTCACCACTGCCTCCTGACAACTTCACAGAGTTGACCAAGGAGACCAGATCTGAGACAGAAAGGCCATTTGTGGGGAACATCGTATGGCCTACCAGTCAGAGGACACTCCAGATAGTGACAGACCTACTTGGGGGAAGGAGTTGCATTTGTGGGTGTTGGTTTGTGTTTGTGGTTTTTTTCCATGTTCTGAGAATAGGTAAAAAAGGAGGTTTGTTTGGATTGGAGTGGACTGTTTCCAGTAAGTCATTTGACAAGGAGACTGTTTCTATGTCTGTGTATCCCACTGTGTTTTTCTTTGTGGATATTAGAAAAAAAATAGCTCATTGGGTGTGTCCTGTCTAGTAGAAAGCTTCCCAGCATGCATCCTTTCCAATTAATGAATGGACTGAGGCTTGCCTTATCCATGGGCAACACCTGCTATCTACCTAATTTTCCATTTTTTCATGAATTCTGGCCACTCTCAAGATTAGTATCATGTATTTTTGTACAAGATATGTACCACCTCCAAGCTCTGTGACATGGCCATGTACTGGATAGCTGAAGGGAATGGCGAGCAACTCAGAAAACTCACATATTAGAGTAACAAGGAAAGTCTCCGTGGAGAAACCCTGCTTGGGGCCTTTTGATTACCTATTGTTCTGTTGCTCTGAATGTCAGAAAGGTCTTTGCCTCAGGCCACCCCTTTGTGAAGCCTGAAGAAAACAGTTTTCAAATGGAAATGATTGGGCATCACCTGTGGCTCTTTGTTTCATTGCTTTGGAAATGGATGTGTCTGAATCAGCCTCTTGGCCCTGTGTGAGCCTGTGGTTTAGATTTTCAGCACCTGATGAATCTAAAGAAAGATACCATGTGGGCATCCAAAACCTAAATGGAAAAACGATCAGTCATTGTGGATGAAGCCTCTCGCCTTCCTCTGTAAGATTCCTGACCTCCATCAAGTGAGAATAGGGATCATTTGTGTCAAATAAGTTCTTCAAAGGGCTGCAGAGGGGAGACAATAGGTGCTTGGGTTTTCTTATAACTCCAATTCACACTAAAAATCTATACCCCACAGTCAGTAGGCCTCAAATTTGAGAAGTGGAGTAGTATTAACGGCAGGCCTATTTGATCACTTCTGGTTCACACTAACGTTGTCCAGGCCACCCTGACTTTAGGCAAATGAGGGACAAGGGAGATTATTTTTGACACTGTCTTGGGCTGTGCCCCTCATGGAAACCTCCAGCTAGAGGTTATGATTAGTGTCTATATAAAAAGATGAAGAGGGCCATGTGAGAGTGTTTTGGTTTTAATTGTCATCATTTGTGTGGCAATTTGAAGAGATGCCTGGGTCCACCTGGGCTTGAACTCTGTTGTGATTCCCCTTAGAGACTGAGTTGTGTAACTGACCTCAGAGAAGTATTGCCATGAATTGTGTTGGGATTTCAGGAGGCCACACATGAGATTCACCATTGGAATCTGAGATCTTGGCCCAGGGTGACTTTACACAGAGCACTGGGAATCTAAGCCAGGATATCACAAGATTTTATTCTGAAAGATTCCAGCCATAGTTAAAACACCAACAGGGAATCTTTAGATCACTTATAAGCAAATTAAAAAACAAAATTTTTTAACAAGAGTAAAAATACTTAGTTAATGTAATGCTACCCTGAATTTTTTGGGTGAGTTATACTTTATATTCCCTGTTTGAGATCCTAGTAAACTTGAGAGAAAAAAAAAAAAAAAACTTTTGAACATAACTTTAAATGAAATAAAATCTGACCTACTGCTTTCGTAGTCATTCTCACATGTAGTAAGATGGGACACAGAGCCTTATCTCAGGTAAGACAGGGCTCTTTATAAATCTTAAGTGTTTTAGTTCTAAAGCTGATCTTCGTTTTTTAATATCCTTTTACAAAGTTTACATAAATTGTTTGAGGTCACATGAACATTAGCTAACACCATATAATATCACTTTTGAAACATGAATTAAAGAATGGCTGAATGTTTTTAACATTCAAATAGATTAGGCTCTCACTAATTTAAAAATACATTTAAATTGTTGCACAATGTAAAGTGTAACATAAAACTTTACATATCTTATTGATAACAGGTAAATAAATCCCCAATATATATTCTATTTACCATACAACTTCAGAGCACCAGCTTGATATAATGCTCTTTTAAAGTTTCTACCTTATCGAGTTGTATAACTGGAAGATATGAGCACATTAATAGCATCACAGTTACATTGATGTTTCTACATTAACCAAGTTTATCTTTTAAAGAAATGGCAGTACAGTGCTCTAAAATAACAGTTCTGTTTTAAACAGTTGTTTAATTTTTATGGTTGCTTGCTCTGGAAAAAATAAAACTTAATAAACACAATGTTATGAGTAATCTTATGTTTTAAGAAATTTTTGTCTCTTTAACACATGACTAATTTTTACAATCTTACACAGACTTTAGTAGAAAGTCTGTATAAGATTGTAAACATTTTATACAGATTTTGTACTAAAAATTGATAGACCTTAGTATATCAATCAGATATCAAACAAAAACACTCATGAATGAGTAAATCCAAATCAAATTTACTTTACTTTTTAATCAAAATATTAGACAAATGTATTGAACAGTGTAAACCATTTTTTGGTTGAAGGAAAAGTCCTAGAACAAAGTCATATAGACCTTTGGTAGACAATAATATTTTATTAGATTTTTGAACACCTAGAAAAACTTATAGGCATAAATTTGAAGACATTTATATTTATCTGTTTATCCAATGTAAATTGAAACATTTAAACCACGTGAATTAAAGATCTGTGGTCCACTTTTTAAAATTTGTTTTTATGAGTGCTTTTTTATATGAGTGCTCCTTATATATGTTAATTTGTGTATCATTTGAATGATATACGGACATATGTGTATATATATATATATATATATATATATATATATATATATACATACAACACATAACAAAAGTGTGCACACCTAATAATAGTGAAGGCCTTGTAGCTTTTCACAGGTGAAATCACCATTGCAATGTTTTTAAAACTCCACAGTTGGTCAAAGATAAAACTGATCAGAAAAACATTAACCTAGGTCTGTAGGATCAAAATCATAAACTCAAAAAAAAAAGAATCTAAGAAAAAATTATGAGTCCTAGAAAAAATGACTGGCCGGTAATTAGTAAATACCATACAATTTACCATTTTTTTCCCTTAGGCCTCAGATCAGTCTCCTACTGAGCTTACAGGAGACTTTCATTTGCATTTCAACAGAAGTCCTGGCTGAGGTCTGGAAGGAGCAGGAAAAAACTGCTATTCTGAGCAGACACCTCAGGCCTAAGGCATTTTAACCATAATTTTCTGGTTAGGATGTTGAAAATTATGCTACAAGTTTAAGATACAATTCACAAAATTTTATATCTTTACATCTTGTTTTGTCAACAGATATCATACTATGATTTACTATCCTTGTCCAAATTAATGCACTGGTAAACACAGTGACATTTTCCCAGGCTACCCAATTCAAAATTGGAGAAAAAAAGACTGCATGATTGGGAAGTTACTTGCCAACTTGGAAGTAGAGTTCTTTAGTTTTCCATCCTAAGTATTTAAGTTCTCTGGCATGAATTTTCTGAAATCAAAAACTAAACAATTACCTAAACCCGACTTTTAACTGCAATATTGTGCAATGCTTCAAAAAACGCATTCAGATACCAGATTTTTACAATAAAACATCATCATTTAGACACACATTCAGCTAAGATCATTCTCAAAAAAACAATTTATAATATAAACACATTATTGCACATGTCTTAAAGGGCCAAAAACAAAGGCACAAGACAGACAGAAAGGAACTTCAGAATATGGCTGACAGACAGAAGCCTTTAAAACAGAGCAGATAAGAGAAAAATCTCCTGCACCAGTGGCACCACAGATGTCCCCACAAGGGGACCAGATGTTTTCACAGAGAAGCTACCTGAAATGTAAAATCAAGGGTCTCCATGGTGACTTTACTGCATTTAGTGTCCCCTTTTTATTTTTCTCTTTTAAAAGAAGACAGAGGTGTCATAATGCTTACAGTGCAGGGAAGGAAGGAGGGAATTCCCTGAAGCAACAGGGCTTTGGCAGTTGCTGGGGTCCCTCAGTCCCTCCTTTTACTTACAGGATTAGCTCTTCTGTTTCGGGTCCACTCCAAGCATGCTCCATCTCCTAACATTTCAGTCGTCAGCTCTCAAAAAGTTCTGGGACGGGGCCGGGTATCAAAATTTGTAACTTAAAGTTCGGTTTCTGACCCTGAAGCAAATTAATGCTAATTTAATAATGAGGACAGGGTTTTGAGAAAAAGAAAATGGAGGTTTATTGCTTTGCTAACAAAGGAAAAACAAGGGGACTCTGCCAAAAGGTTGTGACTCTCATGATCTGGAGGGACAAGGGATTTTAAAGAGTTTCACTTGTTAACCTGGGATATACTCAGTTCTTCGTTCCCCAGCAGGCATTGCCCTGTGCAGTGGGTGTGCTCCAGGCAGCCAGCTAGGGGCTTCTTTCTTCCTGCTTAACAAAGGTGGGTAAAGTTCATCACAGTTCCTTAAAACACAGTCGAAAGGGTGTCAGGCTTACTTGCTTTGTTACCCTTTTTCACGTCCAATATCCTTAAAATTTTACCACAGAAATCAAACAAAAAAACGCACAAAAAAAAACAACAAAAAACATATAGACCACAGAACAAAACACAGAAAAACAGAATCCTGGTGCCGAAACAGAAAAACAGAGGAGCAATGCAACATCTTGCTAAAGCTCCAGGGTAGGAGCGTGTGTGTGCCCATCGGCACCTCTCTACCCTTCCAGAGGAATTCCCTACAGAACAGAACAGAGGACAGCATGATTCTCATTACTGTCCTGGACAGGAGTGTATGTGAGCCTCCCCAGGCCACCTCTCTGTCATCAGAAGAGATCTCCCTTAACCAGATATCAGATGTTATAAAGGCGCCACTTACCTATGGAGGCCTCCTCCACCAGGGGCTTGATAATAGTTTTAGTGTGGTGGTTCACTGCAGTGCTCCCCAGACTGACGGCTCACTCCAAGGCCTTGGAACATCTCAAGTTGTGCACCCCCTAGAGTGGTTCTCCAGCCCAGTGCCCTGGAGGGAAGGCCAGCTTCAGAATTTTCAGCAGTCTGGTTTTGTGATCTGCTCGGGCAGGGTCATCTCACTGGGGAACTCCAAAATTTTGGACTAGGATGCAAGAAAAGACCACTGACTCCAATTAAAATCAAATTAAGGCAAGCTTATTATTTCAACAGGCTGGGCTGCCTCTCCTTCCCAAAATGGCGGGAACAAGACAGCAACCCCACCTTTCCTACAGCCCAGCTATATAGCCCAGAAAGTTACACAAACGGGTGGTTACAGATAACAAAACTTTGAAAGCATCACACTAATGGTAGTTTACATTTTTTTTTTTTTGCTGGCCCCAATATCAGAAATAATGAGGACCATTAGAGCCTCAGAGAGGGTTGTTGTCTGGCCAGGGAAGGCCAATATTTATGAGGTGTCACTAAAGTTTCAGAAAGTACTGTTATCTGGTCAGAGAGCCAGGTGTGGATGAGTTCAAGGCACGGGCAGGCGTTCCAAGCAGGTTCAGAATTTGCAGTAATTTAGAGTAAAGCCAAAATTATCTTTTCACGGCTTTGTGGCAAGATGGTTCCCAATTTTAATAAAAAATCAGGTTGGGTCTATCAAGCCTCTCCCTTACTTTTGGAAACTCCTCTGCAAACTCCAATGTTGTGAACTCCCGAGCATTTTAATTCCAGATATGTATTCACAGAATTTCTAACTCTTCTATTCCAATTGTGTCTTTCTTGGGGCGAAGGTAATATCAAGTCATTGTTCTGGATGAGAGTGGAAATATTTTTGTGTAGCACATATTTGCATACACATTTAGGAGATCACTCCTCCTAAACACTGTTGGAACAGAAAATTCAAACTACGGGGGAGCTTCTTAGTTGAACAACATTATTCATGAATCCAAGTTCATTAAACAAATAGTTTTGGATCAGTGGATGATATATATTTCAAGATGAATTTCAATTGGCATATACTATGCTACATTTTAATGTCTGTGTGTGTTTTTTGTTTATAATGTTTTGCGATTTATATGGATTTAAAATTCAAGTTTCCACAAGATTATTCTCAGAAATATTCATCCACCTGAAATACATATTTGTTTCCTAGTACTGAAAACTAACTTCAGTAAATGGTGCATAAAAATCCTAATATTTCTACAGTAACTGACCCAGATTAATATCAATGCAAGTAGATTCTTAGGGGACATGATTTGTATTTTGATGTTCATTTTTATTCAACACTGCTACATTACTATTTCTGCAGCTTATGCACATCATACTGTATATATTTCATTCAAATTTCGCAAATTTATATGCATGTGTTTCACGTTCAATCACTTCCTGCTTCAGAACACATGAATTCCTCCAGGTTTCTTGACTATTCTTTTCATGATACTTCTTTCCAAACACATTATTTTTGATTTCCATAATCACGTTTGAAGCAAAACTCACACACTTTTCAGGATAAAATATAACCCTAATATTACCATTAGATGTATAAGTGGTTGGAATGAATGATTGCATATCAATATGAGATTTCTTTTATATTTTCAGATATCAATTCAATCCATTATTTAAAGTGGAACCAGTTATATTATTTATACACAGTATGGTCTATTCATGCATAATCTGCATATTCATAGACACAGGGTACACCTATTTGTACCCCAAATACTAAATTATACTTCTACAAAACATTGCTCCAGAAACGGTGGAAGAAATATTCATGTCACCTGATCTACACATACATTTTATCACAATAATATTCTGGACACAAAATGCAATTGTCACACTTATGATTTTAAAAAAGCCAAAATGGAAAGTGAACATGGATTACAAAAAAACATCCAAGTCCTGGTTACCTAATGCTCTCGAATTCAATCCTATTTGTGACAACATATTTGTTTCTTCCTAAGATTATATATTCAAACTCAACCCTGTTGAAAATGTCTAAACCAATTACACACTTTATACTTTTGCTGATTTCCTAATGTCTCTATTTATGTCTGCTTTCCTACATATTTTCCCCTGTTCATCATTGTGACTGACTCTTCACATGTGCTGACATTTACATTCACTCTCTACCCGAAACCCTATTTGTAAAGAACTTTTGGTCCAAATCCTATACTCACTCTTCTTTATAAACCTGCTGACTACCTTGGTAATCCTACGGACTATTCCTTTATGACTAGATGTTCTGTTTGTTATTCAATCATCCGAGGTACAAGATCCAATTTCATTGTATATTGACTTATCTGAGACATCTGTGCAGAATATAATTCAAAGCTAAGTATCCCACTCAAGGGCCCAATGCCCTACTTGGCTTCAAATCTTCCCTAGATTTCTGTTATATTTTACCTATATATTCTTGTAAATATCACAGGTTTCCAATACCATTATTCATCCAGCAGAATGATTGCTAACCAAAATTGAACATATTATTAACCCTAACCATACACTGTTCCCTCAATCTAACTTTAGAGCAGTGCAGGGACAGAGTTGGTCTTACAAAAGAGGAATGTTGGGGATCTTCCACCTGCTGAGAATATCAAAGATCCATGCAGAAATGATCCCCGAAGAAGATGTCGACTGCTATGAAGGACCTGAGAGAACAAAAGTTAGCTTCCATGGCAAACAACCTGGTCACTATGGAGGGATGTGTCTGAATAAGCCTCTCTCTTTTTAATATAGAGCAAATGGACCAAACCAGGCCTGTGTGGAGATCTTTTCCCCGGTACCAATGGTTGATATACCATTCTAACTTGTGAAAGTGTCACAGGAAGTAGGGTCAGCCTCCATCTCATGGGACCCTTGGAAGCAACTGTTAGGACAAAGTGGTTGCCAAGGCTGTGAGCTCATTCACTTCATGAAGGAAGTGACCTACCTCACTTTCTTGGTGATGGAACTCTCTGAACTTGGGATCCCTGAAAACAGGCAGCCAGAGTCAGGCCCAATAACAGTCACAGAAGTCTCACTTTTTGGATTTACCAAGGAGAGAGTCAATCTTTCTTGGTATCTACAGTTGTGAGGATGGCCAAATGCCAGGAAATATCTGAATTGGGGTCTTTCCTGAGAAAGCAGGTATTGGCTCACCGCTGGCTCCTCACAACTTCACATAGTGGGCCAAGGAGTCCAGATTTGAGATTAGAGAAGCCATTTCGGGGGAACATAGTATGGCCCACAAGGCAGAGGACACTCTTGATAGTCACAGACCCTCTTGGGGGAAAAAGGTGCCTTTGTGGGAATGAGTGTGTGTATGTGGTTTTGTCTCATGCTCTGAGAATAGGTAGGAAAGGCGGTTTCTTTGGTTTAGAATGGACTGTTTCTAGTAAGTCATTTGACAAAGCAAGTGTTTCTATGTCTGTGTATCCAACTGTGTCTATGGTTGTAGACATTACAAAAGAAAATGCATCAATGGATGTGTCCTGTCTAGGAGAAAGCTTCCCCACATTCATCCTGCCCAATTTATGAAAGGACGGAGGCTTGCCTTATTGATGGGCAAGACCTGCTGTCTTCCTAAGTTTCTGTTTTCTTCTTGAATTCTGGCCACTCTCCAGAATAGACTCATGGTTTTGTGACCAAGATATGTAGCACCTCAAAGCTCTGTGACATGGCCGTGTACTGGATAGCTGAAGGGAATGGCGAGAATCTCAGGAAACTCAGATATCTGTGTGATCATGAAAGTCTCAGTGGAGAATCCCTGCTTTGGGCCTTTGCTTACCTATTGTTCGTAGCACTGAATTTCAGGAAGGTCTTTGCCTAAGGCACCACTTTGTGAAACCTGAATAAAACAGTTTTCTAATGGAAATGAATGAGCATCACCTGTCTCTCTTTGAGTAATTGCTTTTGAAAGGGATGTGTCTGAGCCAGTCTGTTGGCTGTGTGTGAGGCTGTGGCTTGCATTCTCAGCACCTGATGGATCTAAAGAAAGATGCCATGTGTGCATCCAAAACCAAAATGGCCAAAAGAGCAGTCATTGTGGATAAAATCTCTTGCCTTCCTCTGTAAGGTTCCTGACCTCTATCAAGTGAGAATAGGAATCCTTTGGGTCAAATGACTTCTTCAAAGCCCTGTGGAGGCTAGCCAATAGGTGCTTGGGTTTTCTCATGACCCCAATGCACATAAAGAATCTAAACCCCACAGTCAGTAGGCCTCAAATTGGAGAAGCTGAGCAGTATTAATGGTAGGCCTTTTTGATCACTTCTGGTTCACAGAAGGGGTGTCCAGGCCACTCTGACTTTATGGAAATGACGAGCAAGAGTGCGTATTTTGGACACTGTCTTGTCCTGCGCTCCTCATAGAAACCTCCAGCTAGAGGTTATGATGAGTGTCTATATGGAAGAAGATGAGAGCCATGTGGGACTATTTTGGTTTTAATTGTGGTCATTTGTGTGGCAGTTGGAAGAGATGACTGGGTCCACCTGAGTTTGAACTCTGGTGTGAATCCCCTTAGAGACTGAGTTCTGGAAGTGACCTCAGAGAAGTATTGCCATGAATCGAGTTGGGATTTTAGGAAGCCATGCATGAGAGTCGCCCTTATAAACTTAGATCAAGGTCCAGGGTGGCTTTCCACAGAGCACTGGGAATCTCAGCCAAATTATCCCATGATTTTATTCTTAAAGACTTGGCAGCCATACTTGAGAGTCAAAACACACATGGAACTCACATTGTAGACCTCAATAGGCCTGGCTTCATGTAACCTTTTGGCCACTCTATGGGAAACGTTGCCTATGAAAGTTCTCCAGAGTTTCACTGAAATGAGCTTCCTCAACATTTAATGGTTCTTGAAAGCCACA